>NC_133380.1:9039521-9364521 GCF_049309525.1 Garra rufa | reverse complement strand
TTATTGGTGCCAAGTTCCTAATAACTGAAGTTACACTGCCATTGATGTTAGTGATTATTCATGTGAATCTATGTAATGTTCAGCTTTCAATTATTCCAGTCTAATTTGTTATTCTCCATCCACACATTCTGTCTTCATCCTTCAGTAATTGCTAATTCGCACCCAAAGAAACTCCCAAAACTGAAGAGCTATGTGACTTGAATATTCATTCATCAAAACCATATGTTCATAGACAAACCAAATCTCTATTTGCACCAGAAACTGACAGATATGACTTCCTCAGGAGAGAGATGATTGCAGCACACTTATTTCCGACACATATTTATTTGTTGTTTGCAATTAAAGGTGTTTAGTGCATATAATTATCTGATCATAATTTATCATATAAATGGTATTGCATATTCTTGATTTCCTTCAGATAATACAACTTACACTTGATCAGTGTAGTATATTTTTTTAAGTAATACAGTGGTATTTTTATGTTTTGAATGTTCAGGTGTTACTCACTAGACTTTTTTAATTTCTTGAATGTTTATCCTTCCATGTTGATCCAGGTTGTGCGAGTTCACACTTCAGGACATACTTGATATATTGTTAGTCCAGATACAGTTCATAATATTTCATATCTATGTATTATTTTAATTTTTAATGATTTGTTTTGCTAGTTGTTGAGCAACTTAATAAAGACTTTTAACAAAGTACTGATTCTTCTTTCTTCATAAATCTATACATTTGTTGCTAATAATTGTAAAAATGTAATAATTGTATACGTTCATATATTATTTATATTATTCCATTTAATAATATTTTAATTAGCTTAATTATTTTAACTTCATTTCTAATTTTTACTTTAACCATCATTTTAATTTTAGTAATTTTGTTACGTGCTGCATTTTTCCCTATTAAGCTTTAATTTTTTTTTTTTCGATTTTAGTTTTCGAACTTACTTTATTTCAGTTTAAACTGATTTTTTATTTAATTTTGAAAGTTTTATTAATTAATAGATATAATATGATATAAACATTTATATTTTATATCATAATAAAATAATGTTTTTTTTGCTAGTTGAGCAACTTAATAGACTTTTAACAAAGTACTGATTCTTCTTTCTTCATAAATCCATTCATTTGTTGCTGTAATAAAGTTATACTCGCTCGTATGTTATTTATATTATACCATTTATTAATATTATTAATTAGCCTAATTATTTTAACTTATCATTTTTACATTTTCAGTCATTTAATTTTAGTAATTTTGTTATGTGCTTCTATCATTTTTATTCGTTTTTTTCCTATTTAGCCTTAGATTTTTTTCAATTTTAGTTTTTAAACTTACTTTATTTCAGTTTAAACTTTTTTAAATTTTTTTAGTTTTATTAATTAATAGATATAATATAATATAAACATTTATATTTTATTTTATATCATAATAAAATAAATAATAAAAATATATTTTTGTTAGTTGTTGAGCAACTTAATAAAGACTATTAACAAAGTACTGATTCTTCTTTCTTCAAAAATCCATTCATTTGTTGCTGTAATAAAGTTATACTTGCTCGTATGTTATTTATATTATACCATTTATTAATATTATTAATTAGCCTAATTATTTTAACTTTACTTCTCATTTTTACATTTTCCGTCATTTAATTTTAGTAATTTTGTTATGTGCTTCTATCATTTTTTATTATCTTTTTTCCTATTTAGCCTTAGATTTTTTTTTTCAATTTTAGTTTTTAAACTTACTTTATTTCAGTTTAAACTTTAAAAAAAAAAATTAAGTTTTATTAATTAATAGATATAATATAATATAAACATTTATATTTTATTTTATATCATAATAAAATAAATAATATTTTTTTTGCTAGTTGAGCAACTTAATAAAGACTATTAACAAAGTACTGATTCTTCTTCAAAAATCCATTCATTTGTTGCTGTAATAAAGTTATACTCGCTCATATGTTATTTATATTATACCATTTATTAATATTATTAATTAGCCTAATTATTTTAACTTCACTTCTCGTTTTTACATTTTCCGTCATTTAATTTTAGTAATTTTGTTATGTGCTTCTATCATTTTTATTATTTTTTTGTCCTATTTAGCCTTAAATAATTTTTAACCCACTTTATTTCAGTTTAAACTGATTTCTTATTTACTAAGTTTTATTAATTAATAGATAATATAATATTATAAAAAATAATATTTTATTTTATATCATAATAAAAATAAATAAATTATATATATATATATTTTATTTTTTATTTTTATTTTTTTATTTTTTTTTATTGGTTGTTGCCTGTATGCTTGCATTTACAACAGGTTTTTATATTAGCCATATTTGTAATGTATTTCCTTGTCATTTAATTAGATTAACCTGTCTTTGTCAAATGTGTGGTTGTTGTTTAAACTCTAGACAGACAGCCTTAGTTGTTTGTCTCATAGTGACTGAACACTAAAAATCAACCAACTCCAATAAACTTCAAAACTTTGATGTCTAGTTTTTGTTTTATTGCCCTCCAGACACACACAAACTACTGTAAATCCCTCTCTGTATTATGTCTGGTAGTGCTTTCTTTGTTTTCTGTAAAACCAAAACAATTATCTGGTCTCCTAAGAAATGGATTTATGATGTGTCTGCACATTGAAGTTTTCAGAGGGTTCATGTACACAGACAGCTTCAAAGTGTCATTATAATCCACAGTGTCATAGCTACTATGGCACTAATTGGAAAATAATACATCACAACACAGCCTCCTGAGACATCTAAAGAAGTTTCAAAAGCACACAGACACGGTCAAGAGTATCAAATACTCCCACTTCTATCAAATGGTCTTGTTGGTAATGGTGTTTGACTAGCAGCATCAAGTCTGGTCCACATCACGGCTTATTCTGGCCCAGAATCATCAGAGATAGGGACTATGATTTTTGTGACGTGGAAATCAAATGTAGGTCTGTACACTTAAATCAAAACGTGATATGGACTAGTGAATATTAAGCCACAAAATACTATGTAAATGTGAATCCTGAATCCTGCATGTCCTTGTGTGAATGACTGGCACAGATGTGCAGTTTCATTTACTACACTATTACTGAAGAGCCTTTGATGCTCGTGAAACTTTTAGCCTCTTCCGCCTCAACATAAGTACATGAACACATAAACATAACCTTTAGAACTGCTCTGAGAGTCAATTCATGAGCATTTTACCTTTTCCTGTGAGAGAAACAAAAACTACCACCATATCATTTACAAAGAGAAACTTAAAGGTCTTCATAGCAACCCGTCAAAATAAAAGTTTTGTTTAACTTGAAGGAACTGTGAGAGAAATATATTTAAAGTAATGATAGTACTACTACTACTACTACTAATAAAATTATAAAATATTATTATTTTAAGGAATATTTACCAGAAAAATGATTTACCACAATTTATTTACCAGAAAAATGTAAATACACAAAACCGTATTTCTGAAAATAATAAAATAAATAAATAAATAAAATAATAATAACACATTTGTTTCTTATAAAATTAATTATTTGGAGATGCTTTTGATTATTAAAATTTAATGAAACCATTAAAATGGATTTAAAAATGTAAAATTTTTGTTCAACTTTTAATAAATTGCGTTTCGTGATTTCAATTAATTAGACATGTATAAAATATAAAATTTTATTTTAACCATTAAAACTAAGTGTTGAAAAATTAAAATGGAAAAAAATGGAATCCCGAAAAATTTAAATTAATTTAGAAAAAAACATAAAACAGAATTTAGGAAATAATAAAACGGATTTCATAGGGCCCTATAGACAGCATCAGATTGTATGCAGTACAAAATCATTATAGTTTTTAGATCAAAAGTATTTTGTTAATCGTACATTAACATCACCGGTTCCAAAATACTTATGAAGCAGTACAACTGTTTTCAACATTGATAGTAAATCAGAATATTAGAATGATTTCTAAAGGATCATGTGACACTGAAGACTGTAGTAATGATGTTGAAAATTCAGCTTTGCATCACAGAAACAAATTTTAGTTTGAAGTATATTGAAATAGAAAACAGCTATTTTAAATTGTAATAATATTTCACTATATTACCATTTTTTCTGTATTTTTGATCAAATAAACCCAGCCTTGATAAGCAGAAAGGTCTTCTTTAAAACATATTAACAATCTTTTGAACAGCAATGATGTGAAAGATTTAAAACCATGACAATTTGGCAAATCTAAACTAGTTAATGCACCCTGGCCCTCTTGCCTTTGACTTGGATTGATTGAAAACTTTTGACCCTGTTAAGTTAAACTGACTTCAACCTGCAGAGAATCAACAATTCATTTCTAAAGCATTTTAGAACACAGTCTGAACCTTCAATTATTATGGCTGACCTATTTATAAACCTCACTTTCACGGTTACTTTACCTCCGAATATAACAAATAGATGTTATTTTTGCATGAATGATTCACAAGCTTGTTGTTATTTAGCATAGCAATAGACAGTTTTACATGCTGTTGCATCACACAAACTATTTTTCCAGAAGGCTGACCACAGCTTTCAGATTGATCTTGAGAATTTGACAAATTATACTACCGTACTTCCATTTAGGTGGAAAATTTTTAGAGCAATTTCTGATAATCATATCTACGTGTCCTTGCACTCCCCAAAACTTTATCCTATTTGTCTCGTTCCTCTGGATCTCCCTGCCATTATGATGTTGAACAGACCTCTTTTTCAAAGCAAAATTGGTCCCTTTGTGTTAGAGGTGGTTATTATATAATCTATTGCAAGTGTTTGCTGCTCTAATCACCACTGTGGTGCATGTGCATTTCTCTCAACCGTCCTCTGAAAATATCCAAATTGCTTGTGTGTACGGAAGACAATGCAAGCTTTGTGCTCCCGTCGGTGTGTGTCTCTCCATCAGCGACCAACCCCCTCCTGATTCCCCTTTAATTGGTTGAGAACAGAACTTGGACAGCGCTTGAGGGGTCTTAACACACTGTTCTGGAACTTGGGTCTTAAGCACTGCCTTCTACTGATACATACTTACAGTATCAACTTACATTTCTCCCAGAGGCATCAGCACATTAAGTTCGTTCTGTAATTATACCTTTTTTTATGCTGTCTTGCTCATCATTAAAAGGCCTTTCATAGGAGTTTGGGTTAGAATCAACCCGGCGAATCAAATCCTGCAAGTGGGCAGCATTTCCTTCGCTTTGGCTTAAATGTAAATGTGTAATTAGGCTTCTGTGTTTGACATACTGCTGGATTGTAGAGGTTGGTAATACGAGGCTATAATTTTCTCCTGCTGTTTAAAAAAAAGTTCAGTGGCAGTTCTAGACCACACTACTTTTGCTGTGATTTTGTATTTTGTCCTTTTTCGAGCATGACAGAAAATCATTAGCTGATATGGCATTAGTGTTTGCACATGCCACTGAAACAATAAACAATGCCACTGAACCGAATGAAACTTGCATATTTTGCTGAGTATTGCTGCTGAAAATGATCAATTATTGTCATGTTTTGGGCTGTACTAATCTGTCAGACTGGGAAAAACATTTGGAGTACTATAGACTGCCAAAAGTTTTAACAAATCAAGGAGAAAAGTGCAAAGAAACTGTCTGAGGAACAAAAAGCTTTTGTTTTTAAGGAAAAAATTGTGTGGAAGCTGCTAAATCACATAGAGAAGGACTTAATATGCAGGAAAATATTTCACCGACCTGACTGGAAATGATAAGAACAAACACAAATGTTGTCAAGAAGATTCTTGCCCTGGAAATCCTGTTTCAGTTTGGCCAACCACAAACTTAAAACAATTTTTTGCACTCTTCTCCTTGATTTGTTGTAACATTTGGAAGTCTATAATACTCCAAATGTATTTCCCGGTCCAAACAATTAGTAAAGCCCAAAACATGACAATAACTGACCATTTTCACTAGCAATAATCAGCAAAATATACGAGTTTTGTTCTATTCAGTGGCATTGTTTACGTTCAATGGCTGATTGATGGCGCCTCCTGAAAACACTGGATGGTAATAACTGCTTCAAAGAACTATTAAAAACCGCTATCATAAGCAACAGCTGGTATTTGAATAGTGAACATGTACTGTAAAGCTACCTGTATCTTCTTTGGGAAGCTTCTTTGTGACTTTCTTTTATTGAAGCATGCCGTCTATGCACGCAGTCTGGCCTTGCGTTTTGAATATTTTTCTATTTGCGTAATAGTCATTGAACAATTAATTACTTTTTTCAGTACTGCCACCACCAGGTTAAACCTCAAATTGCACCTAAATTGTTGTTGAGGGCTGGGGCCAAACTTGTTGACAACGGGCACGACACGGAGATAAACACTTTTTTGTGTTTTGTTTTGTTGTTTTTCAGTTGTTTTTAATCTTTTTTGTAGTATGTTACAGACAAATAGAGCTGAGTTACGAAGGGACATTTCTAAATAATAAAACCGAGTATGTTACTGTATGTCTAGAGGTCAAGCAGACAACCAATCATAATCTGCCTCAGTTCATGCCTCATTAAATATTCATAAGCTTAGTAGCAGAAGGCAGAAACCACGCTTTGTTTAGAAAGATGAAAATGTCTATGAACAGCTATTTTACTAATAGTTATGCATTTCATTTTTATATGACACTGCAGAAAACTTAAAACAGACTGGATTTAAGTGACGACGTTCATACGTCATACATTTTGTCTATACCTGAGACTGAAAAGAAGCCAACTAGTTTTTTTGTTTTTTTTAAGAGTTTGATTATATTTTAAAGTATATTACTTAATATCACATGCATATGTCAGCGTTAATTCAGTCAGGATTTACAAATTGTTTGGTGCAAAACGATTTCAAATTTAGGGATGAGCTGCCAAGCTTGTTGACAGCGGGCACATTTTCCTGTTACTTTTGTGTTTTTTCTAATATTTTTAACCTTTTTGCAGTATGTTTCAGACGAATAGAGCGAAGTTACATAGAGACATTTCTAAATCTTGCTGCGAGCTCACCGCGTGCGGTACTTCTAGAGGGCAAGCAGACAACCAATCACAATCTGCCTCAGTGCTTACCTCATTAAATATTCATAAGCTAAGTCGGCAGAAGGCAGAAACCATCATGCGTTGTTTAGTATGAGGGCAAAAGACGAAAATGTCAATAAACAGCCATTTTACTAATGTTTATCTTATATATTTAATTTTATATAACACTAGCCAATAGAAAACTTAAAGCAGAGTGGATTTACGTGACGGTATTTATACCTTATAGATTTTGTCTAGACGTGACAAACTTATAAGGAGGCTAGTGTAAAGTATGAACAGTGCACAACACAGAACAAGATAACATTTCCCCATTACTAAAAATGTAATGGATAAACAATGTAAAGCGTGAAAACCGTTTGTGACTCCACCTATCTTAGCAGATAGCAGCCAGATATGAGAGAGAGAGAGAGAGAGAGAGAGGTACACGAAGGGGGCGCAGGGGTAGCTGTTCCACCCGAACCTCACGAATGCATGAAGCTCGAACCTTGAACACCAACAACCAGTATTTGAAATTAAAAGATCAAATCGTAACACAGGGACCCAGCATTTGTTGCCGAGGCGCTACTTAATATATTCGGCCAATATTGTTTAATAACAAGCTTTCAAGTTTCAGTGAGATACACTGGAAAGTCGTGACTGGGAGAAGCGAACAGTGGATCCGTGGAGATTTAGTTTGAGTTTATTAAACCTCTCACGATGGCAGGTGTGTGGACTGAATTCTTGCGCTCTCACAAAACCCCGAGGCTGAGGAGAAAGCACCGAACTGGCCATTAAGTGGACTTAGGTGGGCTGAAGAAGGTGTTTGTGCTTCTAATGAGAACGCATTCATCATTTCGAGTGAATTCCACTGTGCACAGGTAAGATCTTCCTCCTCCTCCTCCTCTTCGTCACCTCCTGCGCTTCACCAGGTCTTTGTTTCAGCACCAAGGACAGATCCAAGCACATCAAACACCTGCACCTGTGGGGACATCATGAATGGGAACTGATTTCTCACCAATCCCACAGCGACATCAACTTTGCATCCTTGAAAGAAGTTCCACGAGGTGTTGAATTCCTGCCAGATCAATTCTTCACAGGTAAGCATGCATTTTTATTTACGCGCTCGGTACGCGTGCATTTACGCACACTTTGGTTAATTTTAAAATCATTTGCATGTCCGACTGGTTGTGTTTACCACCACAGGGGAGGTACTTGTTATATTAGGGTACAATTTATTACATGCAACAATAATCATCGCAAGTCAAAGTGCTGGGGAATTGCCTTATCGCGCGTCTGCACGGATGCTTTGGCATTTCTTGAGCGCAACCTGTCATGCGATAGAATACAAACAGCACAGGCTTGCGTTTGAATGTCAATGAGATGTTGCTCCTTTGTTGACTATAAATGCATTTGATATTTGAGCACAATCTGACACGCTCAACTCTCTGATCAACTTATGTTATCGGTATGCATTATGCAAACATAATATATTAGGTTTGCAGCTGTTTGCGTTTCTTCTTTTGACTTATTTAGACTGCAATATTGCATATTTTGTACTGAAACAATCGTTTATTTCAATCTGAAAGCTGAAACCATCCACCAGAAACATTTTCAGGCTTTCAGACTTGTTAAATACTTCAATTAAATGCGTTTATGTTATGCAAACATTCAAACTGTTTTGAACACAGTCAAATCATTATAAGCATACTAGCTTGAAAACAGGACAAAAGCAATTGCAGGTGACGCAATTGCAGTTTTATAAATTCCTCAACCTAATTTAAGTTCTGTTGACATCAGATCAAACCAGAGAGAAATAACACTGAGCCCTCATGAATAGCACAACCGTTGCCTTTGAACACTTTTTTACAATCTGTGAAATGCCATTTTTCCTGTTGAGAAAAACTTCTCGCAAAACTTAACACTCTTGTGCATCCGCTGACACTTTGAATCTGAATAGTGTAAAGCATCCATAGCAACCCGTAGAGCAAAGCTGATTGGACGTGCTGAGATAAACATCTCATAGTTAATTTGCTCCATGTCTGTGAATGCTTTAGTCCTTGGCAGCCTAACCAAGCCATTCAACTGGTCTGGCTGAGCTCCAGAAGTTATCAATGAAACCAAAGTGGGTCCTATAAAAAGTAAATAGGACTTTAATTGTATGCGAGGTGGGAATAACATTATAAGAATGTAATATTTTTTTATATATTGATATGTCACCAATATTTTAAACCTATCAGCAGTCAAGCTGATGGTGAGCCCAGACTGGTAAAATCCCATCTGGTCTCTCAGTATACACATAAATGCTGCCAAGGCGAGAATCAAGGGAACTAATTTTCACAAGCTCTGAATTCCAGCATTATCATGTGCCTCTCTTAGTTACTTAGGCATTTATCTATGGATTTTAATGGCCAAAATAACCTGGGGTTAGAGAGTGGATCCGTGTGGTGCACTCCTCAATCAGATTACATTGAAAAAACACTGAAATTAAGCCCATAAATCATAATTATCACGCCACAACCTGACGGAAAAGGTTTATTCTCCTATCAGACGTGAGCATTAATTGAATTAATTTTATCGCGTGTCATTACGAAAAATGTGTGTTCCTGTGGGGATTTATATACTGATGTGATCATTAATTTTATTATGTTAAACTAAGTTGATATCATCATCAGATTTGAGCTGTGAATCAAATTTCCTGTACTTGACTGCCCTAGTGAAAAATAAATGTACTAAAATATCTCTGAAATACATTTATTTCATCCTAAGTATACTTGCACATTTATGTACTTAATAAAAATGCAATTGTACTTTTGGTATCTTAAACTGATATACTTTAAGTCTGTTAATTTTGTGCTTAATGCACTTAAATTGTTAATTTAACTTAAGATATACTGAAGTACAATAAATTTGATTTTGCTAAAGTGTAACTATTCCAAGTATATCTTACATTTAAAGACCAATATTATTTATAGACCATACATCATCAATGGTGATATTAAAACACATTTTAGGCTTAATATTAAGAAATGTGCATTGTGCACATGTGATACTCCCAATAAAGTTTAATAATAATTTTTATATCAGTAAATCTTGAGCGATATTTCAGTAAATATGTTAATAGATTTGAACTATAGTTAGTATGAAATAAATGCATTTTAAATACAGTACTTTTTTAACAGGGTGCAGCAAATTTTTGAAACCTTAGGTTTTTCCATATTCTGCTTAATTTAACTAAATTAATTCAAAGCAGCATTATTTGTTTTCCAGTCATTTTGACCTGGAAATGATTTCCCTTTTTTTCTGAAAATGTTAATTGTATTGGATTGGACTAAGACTTATTGGCTTTGCTCACACAGGGTAACAACTTGCCAAAAAATTTGAATTATTCTGCTTTTTGGGATTTCTTTTTTCACTCCTCCTTGTCAAAACTGACTGGCCTCACTTCTAAACTTCTTGTTATGTTATATTATTACAGATTATTGGATTCATGTTTTTTCTTTTGACATATTTGGGCTGTAATATCGCATATTTAGTACTGAAATAATTGTTTATTTCAATCTGTCTAATTTTCGAACAGATGTGGAAGTTGAAACCATCCACCAGAAACATTTTCTTGTTTTTTTAGACTTGTTGACGCATTTTATTAGGGTGCTTATATGTTAGATTTCGGCATTGAAATGCATTTATATAAAGCAAATATTCAATAATATATACTGGCAAATATCACACAGTGTAACAACTTGCCAAAAAGTTACATTTTTCTACTTTTTGAGGATTTCTTTTACTCCTCGTTGTCAAAATTGACCAACCTCACAATGTTATGTTATGTTATATTATTACCGAATATTGGATTCAGTCTTTTCTCTTTTGACATATTTGGGCTGTAATATTGCATATTTAGTACTGAAATAATTGTTTATTTTATTATTTCTATTTAAAATCAAATTTTCTGACAGATGTGAACACATGTGGAAGTTGAAACCATCCACCAGAAACATTTTCAGGCTTTTCGGACTTGTTGATGCATTTTATTAAGGTGCTTATATGTTAGATTTCTGCATTGAAATGCATTTATGTCAAGCAAATATTCAATAAAATACACTGGCAAATATCACACAGGGTAACAACTTGCCAAAAAATATATATTTTTTCTACTTTTTTGGGATTTTTTTTCACTCCTCTTTGTCAAAATTGACCGACCTCACTTCTAAACTTCTTGTTACGCTATATTATTACCAAATATTGGATTCAGTCTTTTTCTTTTTGACATAGTTGGGCTGTAATATTGCATATTTAGTACTCAAATATTTGTTTATTTCAATCTGTCTAATTTTCTGACAGATGTGGACACATGTGGAAGTTGAAACCATCCACCAGAAACATTTTCAGGCTTGTCTAACTTGTTGACGCATTTTATTAAGGTGCTTTTATGTTAGATTTCTGCATTGAAATCCATTTATGTCAAGCAAATATTCAATAAAATATACTGGCAAATATCACACAGTAACAAATGCCAAAAAATTTAATTTTTCTACTTTTTTGGGATTTTTCTTTCACTCCTCTTTGTCTAAAGTGACAACCTCATTTATAAACTTCTTATGCTATATTATTTCTGAATATTGGATTCAGTCTTTTTTTCTTTTGACATAGTTGGGCTGTAATATTGCATATTTAGTACTGAAATATTTGTTTATTTCAATCTGTCTAATTTTCTGACAGATGTGGACACATGTGGAAGTTGAAACCATCCACCAGAAACATTTTCAGGCTTTTCAGAGATGTTGATGCATTTTATTAAGGTGCTTATATGTTAGATTTCTGCATTGAAATGCATTTATGTCAAGCAAATATTCAATAAAATATACTGGCAAATATCACACAGTGTAACAACTTTTTCTACTTTTTGGGATGTGGACACATGTGGAAGTTGATGGTTATCCATCAGAAACATTTTCGGGCTTTTCAGACTTGTTGATGCATTTTATTAAAAACTTGTAATGCTATATCAGTGGTCGGCAAGAGGCGGCCCACGGGCAAAACTAGCCCTCCAGCAATAATATCTGGCCCGCACCCGCAGCCAGATTATTTTGATAGTGGCTGGTTCTGAAAAAGATCTGTCATGACAGCAACAGTTACTCTCAATTTATTTGCACATCTTACGATATAACACTGTGTCCTACTACGCGACACCGGAACACATGATAGAAGGTTTCTATTTCCAGGACGTTACGGCTGGTACAACAACACAAACTATGACAGTTACAATCCCAGATACTGATTAATTATGTGCTTTATTCAATGTTAAAAATGTCTAATGTGAGTTTAAATATCATTTTGCATGACATTTATAACCATACTGAAAGCAAAGACATATTACCTCAGATCTTCAAAATAAATTTAAGCAAACATATGTTAAAACTGTGAACCAACAAGTGTTTTCCATGACAATTTTTCCTCTTCGCCAAGTTTTATCAATCGTCTAATTCTTGTTTCGGGTTTCTCTTTCTAATTAACCTTACATTGGTTTAGTCACTTAATTAATTATCTTGTGCTCCGTTCCCACCCTTCTGAATTATGTTGGATTGATAAGGAGTTATCACAAACTAAGACTGTTTAGTTGTGCTATCTTACAATCAATATATAGTACATGTAAGTTAAAGTGATTAAAATGTATGAAAAGAGTCCTAAAAAGGTATTAAATTTAACTACATGATTCCTGTTACCCTGGAATAACAGCTCACTACCAGTTACAAAAGACACTGTAACAGTCTGTCATAGGCAGTTAGTTGCATTTTTCATAAATTAATTTCTTAAATTTTCTTTGACTATGTTCTGGCACAAAATATAGAGTACACGTAAGTTAATCGGGCCAAAAATGCCAAACTTACTTGCCGACCCCTGTGCTATTTTATTACCAAATATTGTATTCAGTCTTTTCATGAACTTATTTCCTTTCAATTAGCACAGGTTATGTATTTCTTTATTGAACTGACTGATCTTAGGCCTTACTGATCTGAGCTTATGCACCTAAATGTTTTTATACTTAAAAACTGAGGTGCATAAATGTAGAACAATGACATATGACACTAAAAAAAAATACAAAACAGTGCTAATTGCAAAATTAAATTAAATTAAAGCATACACTCTAAAAAATGCTGGGTTAAAGGAGTAGTTCACTTTCAGAACAAAAATTTACACATAATGTACTCACCCCCCGTCATCCAAGTCGTAAGGAAATTACGTTTTTTGAGGAAAATATTTCAGGATTTCTCTCCATATAATGGACTTCTATGGTGCCTCTGAGTTTGAATTTTCAAAATGCAGCTTCAAAAGGCTCTAAATAATCACAGCCGAGGAAGGAAGGGTCTTAGCGAAACGATCGGTTTAAAAAAAAAAAAAGTAGAATTTATATACTTTTTAACCTCAAATGCTTGTCTTGTCTAGCTCTGTGTGGACTCTGCGTAGAGATTGAAAAGTATATAAATTGTAAATATTTTTAGAAAATAACCAATCATTTTGCTTTCCTCGGCTGGGATCATTTAGAGCCCTTTAAACTGCATTTTGGAAGTTCAAACTCGGGGGCACCATAGAAGTCCATTATATGGAGAGAAATCCTGAAATGTTTTCTTCAAAAAAACATAATTTCTTTACGACTGAAGAAAGAAAGTCATCAACATCTTGGATGACAAGGGGGTGAGTACATTATCTGTACATTTTTGTTCTGAAAGTGAACTACTCCTTTAAAAACAACCCAGCTTTTGGGTGAAATATGGACAAACCCAGAAACTGGGTTGTTTTGTCCCAGGGGTTAGGTTAAATGTTTGACCCAACCTTCTGGTTAGTTTTATTCAAGTCAACCATTGTTTAAAAAATTCTATATGGCTGGTTCAAAATAAACCCAAAATAGGTTGGAAAATTAAAAATCAGACACATATTTACTAGAGGCATCAGCAATAATCAAAAGGTGAAAATTTATTAATAAGCAATTTTTAAAAATATATATTATTTAAGTATTATTTATTCAACTCAATAAATGTTCGATTATTAAACATATTAATAAATGTTCATTTCCAACCTAAGCAGCTACCCAGAAGTTGTTTTTAACCCAGCATTTTTTAGTGTAAGAAGATTGAATCCAAGATTTAATGATAATGTCAGATTTACAAGCAATTTTTTAAAAGCCAGTCATTTTAACCAGAAACAACATAGCAGGTAAAGGTTTTTCAGTTAAATCAAATCATTTTGATCGCTTGTCATTTTGCTCATGCTTTCCTTCCTTCGCGATTTATGGTGCGCTGATTGCAGCGCTGTGCCCCTGGAGCAACCTTGGTTGAAGTGCCTTATTCAAGAGCAGAGTAATGATGGCTCCTCTCAATAACTCTTCAGTTAACAGTTTTCCCCTAAGTGGTCAACCTGAAATGTTGACATGAAAACCTTGAAAATGCTTTGACATTTGCGTCTGGGGACAGTGTGTGGCCTTAAACGTGTGTGAATGTTTATTATTCAAGTGAGGCCGCTATTGTTTTGCTAATGTACCGATGTCCAGACCTCAGTTCATTACCACGGACCGCTTCATTACCTTGACACTTTTCACTTGTCCAGCGAACAGAGGGTGCCCGTTGTTTCCATCTGTTCCAGAGAAGAGGGAAAAGCCATGATTAGTTTTTAATGTCATTTAAATGCATTTTGCGCTTTTGGTCGACGGCTGTTGGTGAAAATTAGAAACCGACGAACTATAATTATAAGCCGTAATGTTTTGGTTAGGGACTGAGAGACACCAGCACCTTTTTAATAGCTAAATAACACCCACACTTATAGAGAAAAAGGTACAAAGCTGTCACTGGGCCGGTAACCTATGGCAGAAATGCTCAAATGTATATCTTTGTGCCTTATTTAACCCTGAATGGTTCACATTAGTATATTAAATGTCATATTAGTGCTTTAAATAAAGTAACAAAGTACACCGCCTCAGTGACAGTTTTGGACCTTTTGTACGGAGAGTTTAAAATTGAGGTTTTCATTTTGAGACCCCATGACTTTTCTTTAAACAATTTAAATACAACCGAGTGCTGGGTAAAATATGGAAAATTAACCCAAAATAGGTTGGAAATTAAAAATACACAGACATATAATTACTAGAAGCATCAGAAATAATTAAAAGGTGATTATTTATTAATAAGCAATTTAAGGTGAGACACTGCAGGTTTTTTCATGCACCTATCAAGTTGGAGATTTTGGGCTTTTTGGTTTTTTGGTTTTTACATAAAGTGTTTTTTCAGACTAGTGGAAAGAAAACATCCAAAAAACACTGTTAAGTGTTTCTTTTGTAGCACCTTATCTATTAGTGTCAATAGATTTTAACTACAATACATATTTTTAAAGGCCTTTTTCTCAAAATGAGTTTTTTCTCCTACACTGAGTCATAAATCTCCACTTCAGTAGCACTTACACACACCAAAATTGACATTTTTATTACTGTCTATATCCTGAAGGTTTTTACTGAGGGATTTGTTCATATATAATTAGCTTGATTTTATACAACATTTTATTTCCCAAAAATGGTAAAAAAAAAAGTGACAAAATGAAATACCCAAAATTCCCTCTGAAAAACTTTTGACACTAATATGTCCAAAAAACTTAAACAAATATTTTGAAAATGACTTCATCCAGTGTTTAGATTTTTGTACTAGAAATGTCTGCAAAGTAACACATATTTAATTAAATAATGCCTCATTTGCATATTTAAAACTAACATTTTAGAAAACTTGTAATACAAAAAATGTTTGCAATTATTAAAGTAGCCTAATTAATGAACTAAGTAAGGTGATAACAATTAGTTATTTTTTTACCCTATTTACCTGCAGTGTCTCGCCTCAAAGAAATGTTTATTATTTATTTATTCAACTTATCAATAAATGTTCATTTATTGAACATATTAATAAATGTTCATTTCCAACTTAATTTGGGTTCATTTTAAACAAGAAATATAGTAATTTTTAACTTAGCATTTTTTTGAGAGTACCCTGTCTCCAAATGTACTGTATTAAAAAAGCATTATTTCTCTTTAATTTAGTAACAAAAAAAATATGTCAAACCAACATTTGGTCCCAAACCAGACTGAATCACAGCTTAATGTAGGCTAAATTTAAAGCCATGTTACAATGTTACTATGCTTGTATATTTATTTATTGTTTAAATTTATATATTTGTTTTTATAGAAAATAACAAAATCACACAAATCAGGGTTTTGAACAACGTAGATACGCTCCAAATAAGAAGAATGGAAAAGATTGGAAACATCACAAAAATAAATAGAGAAAATAAGAAATAAAAGGAAATGTTAAAACATAATCGACATCTTGAGACTGACAATCAAAAATGTAAAAGTTCTGAAAGTTAAGAATTTTTTAATTTTCCTTTTGTTTCAAATTGATTTGAATTTTTTTTTTAATTAAAATTAAAACAAAATTCAAGCTATTTTGCACCTTAATATGTATATATACATATAAAATCTTGATAAATAAGATTTACTGTAGGAAATTTACTAAATACATTTATGCAACATGATTTTTACCTAATATCCTAATGATTTTGGCATAAAAAAAATGTTGACCCATACAATGTATTTCTGGCTATTGCTGCAAATATACCCGTGCTACTTAAGACTGGTTCTGTGGTCCAGGGTCACATATGTGTCAGTAATAAGTGTAATAACATAACACCTAAAAAGATATTCTGATACTTTACCTCATATTTTCTTATAAAACATTTTTTTCCAATTTTATTTTATTTCTTTGTTGTCACACTTGGGAAGATTGAGATCAGCGTCCCAATATTATAAGACGTAACTTAATTGACTTGCTATAATCCATCAATTGAATCAACCTATGATAACAGATCTTGTATTAATTAGAATACATGATGTATACATCTTTATCACACTGCATTGCCACCCCAACCCACCCACTTTTTCTTGTTTCCATGGTAACAGAAGTTAAGGAAGAGAAACCTAATAAACAAGATGTTGCCTCATTACGGCAGCAGGAAGGGTACAAGAGGGGAAACACCGGGAACATACGTGCTTTATCTTAAATTAAATCACATATGGCATTTTTGAAAAGTTACTGCTGTCCAGAGACTCCCTCACATTTAAATGATCAAATTCATCATCATATATAAGGCAATAAAACAGTCAGTGTTCCATTCATACATGTACTGTATTATTTATAACTGCTTTGCTATGCAATTTATACTTTATATCTTGCAGCGAGAAGAGGGCAAACTTATTAGTGACTCAGAAATGATTCACAATCAAATAGCGAAACAAATGTGAACGAAACATATGTTCGATTTTATAATTAGGTGCTGGCTAAAGTAAGCATCAGTGTTGCTCATAATTTTTCAAAACCTTTAACCCTAACGATTAATATTTGGCATGTAACTCATCCTGCACCATATGTGCTACAGACGTAAATGATACTTCAAAATTGTGTCGTTTGCTGAAGAGAATCTTTTTTTTTTTTAATCTAACGAATGATGAAATGTGAGATAAAAACCGAAGATTGAGTTGAATGGTGAATCAGTCATATCTAGAGACCAAGACTAGTATGCAACCACTCAGAATTGGACTGTGATGGTGGGTTGAGAAAATATCTAATAAAAGACACCAATTATTCCACTTTTTACAAGATGTAATATAATTCTCAGGGGTCCCGAGAATGTGTCTGTGAAGTTTTAGCTCAAAATACCCCACAGATCATTTTGAAAATGCCTATTTTGAGTAAAAGCAGAAACTCACTGCTTTTGTGCATTTTGTGCAGCTCATTGCTCAAATACTCTGCCAAAAAAAAGCCATCTGTTTGGTTTTGATTATCATGTCTATCGTGCTGAAATCATATGTTTTAAAGTCATATTAGTTTAAACTTCTGATATACAGTTTTCTAAGCACACACATATGAAGCACGTGCACAGAAAGCGGCTGTCATATGGCATGTGAGTACTTAGTTCACTTAGTTCTTTCATGTCTTATTGCGCTTAAACAGTCAAATACACACAAATGTATGTTAAAAACACACATAAGTTACAAAATCACAGTCATACACATTTACAGTTGAAGTCAATCAGCAGAATCTGCAAAATGTAAATTATTTTACCAAAATATGACGGATCATACAAAATGCATGTTGTTTTTTATTAAGTACTGACCTGAATAAAGACATTTTACATATAGTCCGCGAGAGAAAATAATAGTCAAATTTATAAAAATGACCCCGTTTAAAAGTTTACATACGCATGATTAATTAATACTGTGTTGTTACCTGAATGATCCACAGCTGTTTTTTTTTTTAGTTTAAATTTGATTATCACGGTAAATTTAACTTATTTTTTCCTTTGGGAAACATGTACGTATCTTCTGTAACTTCTGAAAGGCAGTACTAAATTAAAAAATATAATATTTATGCAAAATAAGAAAAATGTACACATCTTCATTCGGTTCAAAAGTTTTCACCCCCACCTCTTAATGCATCGTGTTTCCTTCTGAAGCATCAGTGAACATTTGAACCTTCTGTAATAGTTGCATATGAGTGCCTCAGTTGTCCTCAGTCTGAAAAGATAGATCTCAAAATCCTACAGTCATTGTTGGAAAGGGTTCAAATACACAGAAATGCTGAAAAAAAAAAATTGTGGGATCTAAAGGATTTTTTTGAAGAACAGCGGGCAGTTCAACTGTTCAGGACAAACATGGGACTCATGAACTAAACAGCTGTGGATCATTCAGGTAACAACACAGTATTACGAATCAAGCGTATGTAAACTTTTGAACAGGGTCATTTTTATAAATTCAACAATTATTTTCTCTTGTGGACTATATGTAAATGTCTTTTATGTGAAATATCTTATTCAGGACAATACTAAATAAAAAATAACATGCATTTTGTATGATCCCTCTTATTTTGGTAAAATTCTTGACATTTTGCAGATTCTGCAAGGTGTAAGCCCAAACCAGTGTAGAAAAACGCTCTTTAAAATATATATATATATATATGTGTGTGTGTGTGTGTGTGTGTGACCCTGGACCACAAAACCAGTCTTAAGTCGCTGGGGTATATTTGTAGCAATAGCCAAAAATTCATAGTATGGGTCAAAATTATTGATTTTTCTTTTATGCCAAAAATCATTAGGAAATAAAGTAAAGATCATGTTCCATGAAGATTTTTTGTAAAATTCCTACTATAAATATATCAAAATGTAATTTTTGATTAGTAATATGCATTGTTAAGAACTTAATTTGGACAACTTTAAAGGTGATTTTCTCAGTATTTTGATTTTTTTGCATCCGCAGATTCCAGATTTTCAAATAGATGTATCTCGGCCAAATATTGTCCTATCTTAACAAACCATATATCAATAGAAAGCTTATTTATTGAGCTTTCATATGATGTATACATCTCAGTTTTGTAAAATTTAACCTTATGCCTGGTTTTGTGGTCCAGGGTCACACATATATATGTATACACCATCTGAAAATGTGTAATGTAAAATAAAGCACATAATTTTCGCAACGATATAGTAGACTGGTAAAGGAGATAGTCTGGCAATTCTAAATAGAGATAAAAGCTCTATCAGTCTGTGTGAAATATAGTTGCGAAAGACTTTCCTATCAGCTGAAATTATTTATCGTTTCATCTTTTCATCCTCTTCCCTCAGGTTGTAATTTTTCATAACCTAAAAGATGATATCCATCACCTTTGACACCATGAGAAAATTACGTAGTCACTGGGAGTTATTGATGTATCTGAATTAATGAAGCTAGAAAACAGAGGCTCACCTCTGAAATGTTGAGTTCAATCAGGATGAATTACTATCTAGACATGCCCGCCTCCTCATTGCCACCACAAAACCTTATGCAAATTCAATTTCTTATGTAATATGTGAATCCGTGCATTGTATGCTTCTGTTACCAGATGTATTAATCATGCATAAACAATGTTTTGCATTTTTAGTCTTGTTTATTTTGCATTATGAGCTGTGAAGTCAACAAGTCAATGATATTCATATCTATTTTCCAGGTGCAAAGAAGATAACAAGATGCATCCACGATCAACAACAGGCTTAGTAAATATCTCATCCGACTAAACCACGCAGGGTAGTTATAACAGCTCTTCACCTCTGTCATGGCTGGGGTTACGCCCATATTCCTGTTTCTGTTAATTCCTCTGGCCCAGACGAGCCCCAGGTACGCCCCACCTCTGGCCGGATCCAAGCGGGAGATCATCATGGATGGAGACCTAGTGATCGGAGGGCTGTTCCCCGTGCACGAGAAGGGCGAAGGGACGGAGGACTGCGGTAAGATAAACGAAGAGCGTGGGATCCAGAGGCTGGAGGCCATGTTGTTGGCGCTGGACGAAATTAATCAGGACAATCGTATCTTGCCTGGCTTGAAGCTGGGAGCCCATATACTGGACACCTGCTCTAAAGACACGTACGCACTCGAGCAGTCGCTGGAGTTCGTGAGGGCGTCTCTCACAAAAGTGCATCAGCCAGGCTTCATCTGTCCAGATGGGTCAAATCCTGTGCCAGACGAATTGCCTCTGGCCATCTCTGGAGTGATTGGAGGATCATATAGTGATGTTTCTATACAGGTAAGGTGAACAGCAGTTCAAACACTATGCCTAAAACTAAAACCATTAACTTATTTTACTTCTTCTAGATACCAAGGCAATATTTCTCATTTTTGTTTTGTATAACTTTAAATGGATAGCTCACCAAAAAAATGTAATTCTGTCATTAATTACTCACCCTCATGTTGTTCCAAACGGGTAAGACCTTTGTTCATCTTTGGAACACAAATTAACATATTATTATTATTAGACAGCAACTGAAATGTTTCCAGGCACAAAAAGGTAGTGCAGACATTGTTAAAATAGACCATGTGACATCAGTGGTTCAACTGTAATTTTACGAAGATATGAGAATACTTTTTCTGCGCAAGGAAAACAAAAACAACTACTTTATTCAGCAATTCTACTTCTCTAAGTCTCCGCCCTCTGCCATTTTTGGGTGAACTATCCCTAAGTACTAAAATAACTATTAAACTTAATTCAAAAAAAGAAAAAAAAATTATACATACATATTTTGAAAATAAAAAAAAACCTGATCATCTCGGAACAGCAAAAAAAAAAAAAATTGACCACTTTCATAATGCACTTATCTGGAAAACAGTGTTGTTTTCGTCAACGATGACGATGACGAAATCATTTCGTTGAGGCCACTTTTTTTCATGACGATAACGAGACGATGACGAGATAAAAATGGCTCTTTGATGGCTAAAACATGATGAGACGTGTGTGAGTTTTCGTTGACGAGACGAGAATAGACGAAAATGTTAGTGGGTGGTCCGTCAGACGTTTAAAATGCATGACATTTCTGCTTATTGTGCATGCCAATTAAAACCTAAAAAGTATCTGACGCTATGGCAAGCCGTTTTAGCATTAAATACTCTTTGCCATACTAGTATGGCAAGCCGTTTTAGCATTCTATCCTTGTTTGGTTACGCCAACCACCTGGCGTGCAGCGCACAACGTGCTCAACACGTCACATTGTTGTCACTCAGACAGACAGACGATTAACCATGATGGCGGCAGTTTGCACACAGGGTGGTCGCAAACGGCGAGAGGACCTATGGGTGTATTTCAAATATATGTCTATTATGTCTAAAACCATTCCTTCATTATTGTAATTATTGGTGAAAATAGTCGATCCGGAAGCTCACAATGTGTTGAACTATAGATCTGCTATTTTCACAACTTATAAGTGACACTACCCAACAGCAAAATACTTACTGACCTACATTAATTTGTTAAAAGACTACTTTTTCCCATTTTTTTGACTAAAACTAGACTAAAACCTTTTCGTCGACTAAAATTGGACTAAAACTATCACATATAGAAGTGACTAAAATTTGACTAAAACTAATAAGCATTTTAGTCCAAAAGACTAAAACTAAGACTAAATCTAAGATGGTTGTCAAAAACAACACTGCTGAAAAAGATACAAAAAATAAAATAACTGCAACATTTTTAATGCATTATGAGGGGTACAGTGTTATTTTAGCATTGTATACTATTGAAGTTTTTGTTAATATTTTAAATTAGACTTTATTTTTAGATTTTCTCTTTTCATTTTAATTTAAGTTAAAGGAAAGTTCACTTCCAGAACAACCCCCTTCATGTCTTTCTTTCTTTCTTTCTTTCTTTCTTCAGTCGTAAAGAAATTATGCTTTTTGAGGAAAACATTTCAGGATTTCTCTCCATATAGTGGACTTCTATGGTGCCCCCGAGTTTGAACTTCCAAAATGCAGTTAAAAGACAGCTTCAAAGGGCTTATTTAGTGAAACGATTGTTTATTTTCTATTAAAAAAAAGACAATTTATAAACTTTTTAACCTCACATTTCTCAAACCTCATTTTCTTCTCGAACTTTAACATTTTCCTACATTGCTGTTTTACCTTTTTTTTTTTTTGTAAAGGGCATTTGATCATCTTTTTTGCAGCGATGTAGGACGATTTTGAAGTTGGAGGAGAAAATGAGATGGCACAGAGCGAGACAAGACGAGCATTTGATGATTAAAAAGTATTTAAATTGTCATTTTTTTCAGAAAATAACCAATCGTTTCGCTAGACAAGACTCTTCTTCCTCGGCTGGGATCGTTTAGAGATCTTTGAAGCTGCATTTAAACTGCGGGCACCATAGAAGTCCACTATACAGAGAGAAATCTTGAAATGTTTTCCTCAAAAAGTAAAATTTCTTTACGACCGAAGAAAGAAAGACATGAACATCTTGGTTGACAAGGGGGGGAGTAAATTTTTGTTCTGGAAGTAAACTTCTCCTTTAAAGTTTTAGTGATGTTGTGTGCTTTGAATTTGCCGCCTAAATTTGAAATTTAGTTGTAGTTATTTTAGTTTTGAAACTAAAACTTGCCTTGGTGACTAGCTGAAATCAAAACAGTTTAACAGTTTCTTTATTTTATTTTATTATCATTGTTTTATTTTTTTGGTTCAAAACTGGTTTTACCTTGTAGGAACTAGTTAAATCTCATAGACCTGTCATATTTCACCCGAAAAAAATCAGATAATAAATTATATTTTGCATAAAGAAAATGAGGCTTGTTTTTTAACCACTGAAATGTTTTTGCATTGTATTTTCATGACAGTTAAGCACATTCAAATCTTACTGCCATAATGCAAAAACAATGATATATTATTTAAATAGTAAAGTACTTGGTTCATGAATATTAATTAGGTGATGCAACAACCCGTAGTTAAAAGGCAGGTAAGTGGGCACAAGCAATGGTAATTTTACTGCTTCTGCAAATGTTCAGTCCACTACGCAATCAAACAAAGGCTTCTGATTGGTCTTAATGTTTTAGTTTTATGCAACCATCTGTAATTTTGTTTTTGCACAGTGGCATGACTCTTACAATATAATTTAAGATCACTGATCTTTAAAAAGTAGTTGCTATGCCCCTGCAAAACATTTTGTTCAGTTTATAGTCTGAGTAAGCTCAGACTATCATTAATACAGTTTCTCAACTTCTCAAATGTTTATTTGCATTCTCACACACAGACATGGACATGAAATATGATCAGAATGTGTACTTCTGACCACGTCTCTTTTAGTGACATTACACTCAGCTCCTCCCCATCAAACCGAAGCAACATATACATCCGCCCATGGCTCTGTCGGCACAATAGCTTCTTCCGTACAGACTGACCTCCTCCTGAGTGAAGCGCCCAGAGACTGTGAATCTACAGCTTGTTAATTATGGTTCTCTGCCTTTAGGCAGTGATTAGCATGAGATGACTGAGTGCTAATTGCCCTACGCTCATGCTTGATACGGTAGGAATCGTGGCTTAATTGTTACATCAGTTGTGCTGGAATTTACATTGCTAACTGCGGTATGCATGTCTAAACCCAACTTCAGCACTACTAAGAGGGACGCAAAATGTTGGAGGTCATGTAATATGAAATTATATTTTCTTTGATAAAAGAGTTCTAGATAAAGCGGTTTAATATTTTGAGAACATACTACGTTTTCAGAACTTGAAATAACATTACCAGTCAGAGTTCATCCAAAAATTTAAATTCAGTCATCATTTACCCACTCAAGTTGTTCCAAAAATGTATGAATTTCTTCACCTGTTGACCATAAAAGATATTTAGAAAATGGTTGGAAACCAAACAGTTGACAATAGCCTTTGAATTCCATAGTATGGAAAAAAAAAAATACTATGCAAGTTACTGTCAATTACTGTTTTAGAAGTAATTGATGACAGAATTTTAATTTTTAGGTGAACTTATGCCTTAAACTAAACTAAAAAAAAAAAAAAAAAAAAAAAAAAAAGCAACCTGCTGCAACAGTGTAAAAGTAGCCCAATTCTGCGGTAAAACCACTGACTTGGCAACCCTGAACTACACTGATATGATAAAGCCAAATTAAATCTAATCAAATTCGATAAAGTTTAAATCAAATATAGTCAAATATCTGAGTCAAATTAAAAATAAAAGACCAGACCAGACAAGGAAGATGTAATTTCCTGTTCCAAAGTTCACAGCTCGGTTTTATGTCTAATTCTGATTAGCAACATTAGTCATTTCTTCGCAGCTTGTGACCAAAGACGTTACTAATTTGCATGATTGCCCACCGACCCAAACTTCCTCTAATCTTTAAAAAGATAGATTGTCACGTACCTTGCCATATTAACAAAGAAGTATTTCTTGTTCTAAGAACATAGTTCTGTGTCGGAGTTAATGATAGATATGATCAAATGTACTTGACGAAAATAACATAGCTCAAAAAGTCAGTCAGACGGAGTACAACTGTTAGGTCATAGAATACATATTCTCAAAAAGATTAATAATTATATAAATATAATAATTCAAAAGACGTATTCATAATACAATTAATAATGCATAATCTTAGATATGAATATGCAAATTCTTGTTAATTCCATACAGTCGATACATCTCCCGCTGACTTTTTAAAACAACCTGTTGAAACAGTGTGAAAGTAGCCCAATTCTGTGGTAAAACCACAGACTTGGCAACCCTGAACTAAACTGATAAAACAATATTTTTTTCCCATTTTCTGCTGTTTCTTAACCCAATTGCTAACCAAAACTATCCCCAAACTAGCCCAATTATGTTTTTCAGTTTTACAGTTTTCCCCTCTATCAGGGGTCCTCTCCATCAAAATAGCTTTCCGGGGAGATTCCTTTAACCTGCAGACTTTAAAAGCAACCCACTGCAACAGTGTAAAAGTATCCCAATTCTGTGGTAAAACCACAGACCTGGCAACCCTGAACTAAACTGATAAAACAATATTTTTTCCCCATTTTTTGCTGTTTCTTGAACCAACTGCTAATCAAAACTAGCCCAATTGTGTTTTTCCATAGTTTTCCCCTCTATTAGGAGTCCTCTCCGTCAAAATAATTTTCCAGAGAGATTCCTGTAACCTGCAGACTTTAAAAGTAACCCGCTGCAACAGTAAAACCAATTCTGCAGTAAAACCACAGACTTGGCAACCCTGAACTAAACTGATATGGCATCTAAAAACATTTTTCTCTTTGTAGAAATTTAGAAAACAATCTCATTTTCCCCATTTTTTGCTGTTTCTTAACCCAATTGCTAATCAAAACTAGCCCAATTGTGTTTTTCCACAGTTTTCCCCTCTATCAGGGGTCCTCTCCACCAAAATAGCTTTCCGGAGAGATTTCTTTAACCTGCAGACTTTAAAAGCAACCCGCTGCAAAAGTGTAAAAGTAGCCCAATTCTGCAGTAAAACCGCAGACTTGGCACCCTGAACTACACTGGTATGAGGTCAAAAAACATTTTTCTCTAAGTAGAAATTTTGCTTTTATTAATCCAACTGCTAATAAAAACTAGCCCAAAACTAGCCCAATCGTATATTTTTCCAGTTTTCTCCTCCATCAGGGGTCACCTTCATCGAAATAGCTGTCCTGGATGATTCCTTTAATCTGCAGACTTTATAAACAGCCCACTGCAACAGTGTAAAAGGAGCCCAATTCTGCGGTTTAACCGCAGAATAAAAAAATAAAAAAATAAAAAACAATATACTTTTTTTTTTTAACCCAATTGCTAATCAAAACTAGCCCAAAACATGTTTTCCCCTATATTTCCAGGGAAATACTTTTAACCCCTGGACTTTAAAAGCAACCTGCTGCAACAGTGTAAAAGTATCCCAATTCTGCGATAAAACCGTAGACGTGGCAACCCTGAACTAAACTGATAAAACAATATTTTTTTCCCCATTTTCTGCTATTTCTTAACCCAATTGCTAATCAAAACTATCCCCAATTATGTTTTTCAGTTTTACAGTTTTCCCCTCTATCAGGGGTCCTCTCCATCAAAATAGCTTTCCGGGGAGATTCCTTTAACCTGCAGACTTTAAAAGCAACCCACTGCAACAGTGTAAAAGTAGCCCAATTCTGTGGTAAAACCACAGACCTGGCAACCCTGAACTAAACTGATAAAACAATATGTTTTCCCCATTTTTTGCTGTTTCTTGAACCAACTGCTAATCAAAACTAGCCCAATTGTGTTTTTCCATAGTTTTCCCCTCTATTAGGAGTCCTCTCCATCAAAATAATTTTCCAGAGAGATTCCTGTAACCTGCAGACTTTAAAAGCAACCCGCTGCAACAGTAAAACCAATTCTGCAGTAAAACCACAGACTTGGCAACCCTGAACTAAACTGATATGGGATCTAAAAACATTTTTCTCTTTGTAGAAATTTAGAAAACAATCTCATTTTTCCCATTTTTTGCTGTTTCTTAACCCAATTGCTAATCAAAACTAGCCCAATTGTGTTTTTCCAGTTTTCCCCTCTATCAGGGGTCCTCTCCACCAAAATAGCTTTCCGGAGAGATTTCTTTAACCTGCAGACTTTAAAAGCAACCCGCTGCAAAAGTGTAAAAGTAGCCCAATTCTGCAGTAAAACCGCAGACTTGGCACCCTGAACTACACTGGTATGAGGTCAAAAAACATTTTTCTCTGAGTAGAAATTTTGCTGTTTTATTAATCCAACTGCTAATAAAAACTAGCCCAAAACTAGCCCAATCGTATATTTTTCCAGTTTTCTCCTCCATCAGGGGTCACCTTCATCGAAATAGCTGTCCTGGATGATTGCTTTAATCTGCAGACTTTATAAACAGCCCACTGCAACAGTGTAAAATGAGCCCAATTCTGCGGTTTAACCGCAGAATAAAAAAATAAAAAACAATATACTTTTTTTTTTTTGCAGTTCCTTAACCCAATTGCTAATCAAAACTAGCCCAAAACATGTTTTCCCCTATATTTCCAGGGAAACACTTTTAACCCCTGGACTTTAAAAGCAACCTGCTGCAACAGTGTAAAAGTATCCCAATTCTGCGATAAAACCGTAGACTTGGCAACCCTGAACCCCCCCCATTTTTTGCCGTTTCTTAACCAAAAACCATTCAATTATTATATTTAAGTCTGATGCCTTTGACGTTACAGAACATGCACTGTGTCAGAACAGTCATTTTCTGTGACACCAAAGTGGTTAATAACATGGCAATTTGTTAATAAAAATGTGAATCCTAGGACAGATTAGCCTTTTGTCAGTAAACAGTTCCATATACATAACAAGTATAACAAACACAGCAAGAAATCTATTCCTTTATCTATTCCACACAATATTGTGCAGAGAGTTTCACTCTTGTGGGAAGGATGTCACAGCCAGCGACAGCAATTGAAGGTCTCAGAGCAGCCCTTCCAACAGCGCTGGCCAACAGGGCCTTGACAAGCCCTGCCAAAGCCCATGACACCTGTCCAACACTGGGGTGAAAGAGCTTCGAGGGGTCTTCAGGCAGCCTGGAGCTCTTTCAGCCCAGTGGTAAATGAGACGCTCTTGGCAGGGAACCCAAACCACAAGCATGACACGACGGAACATGAATATAAAAGAGATAACACACGCGGTAGCACATGTCCTCGCTGGTTTTCTCACACCTGTTTTTCACCCATTGCCATCTGGATTGTGCGACAGAATCAGGGCTTACATATTACCATTCAACGGTTGATGGTACGAAGTTTACTGTGTGTGTGGGTAATGGTGGCGGGAGGCAGAGCTATATCGAGTGCTGCAGTGGGCGGTGGTGATGAGATTGGCAGACTATCCTGCTTATTTTGTGAGTGACAGGTCCCTAGAGAGGGAATAAACAAAATCGTCATGGCTTCACAACTCACAATGCACGTCATTCGCGATTGCTTAATTATCTCATGGTTAAATTCAAATTCAAAATGCACATCATTACAAGCAAATGTCTCGGAAAATGTGGCCTGTATTTTGTTATTTAGATACTAAACAAATAGCTTCATTCCAAACCTTTTTGAATTTTTAAATGGCCAAAAAAGCAATGTTTTTGAAGAATATTTCCGATGTCAAGCTCTAGAATGACAAAAAGCATTATGAAAGTGTCATAAAAGTAGCCCAAACAGCTACAGCACTATATATAGTGCAGGATACTGATCAGGTTCTTGCATTAAAAAAATCGCTGACTCAGTAATAAACAGCTGAATAGATTGGCAGATCATCAGGGAATAATGACTTTTTCACACATATATATTTTTTTTTTTTCACATAAAGCTATTATATGACTTCAGGAATTACTTAAAGGGATAGTTCACCCAAAAATGAAAATCACCTCATGATTTACTCACCCTCAAGCCATCCTACACTGTAAAAAGTTTTCACCAGTTTCAACTTAAAAACTTAAGTTTAGCAGCTGCATTAAAACTTTAAGTTAAATCAACTTTTAAGTACAAGTCATTTCAACTCATAAGTTAAGTCAACTTAAAAGTACAAGTCATTTTAACTAATTTTATTGTTGTGAGTTGAAATTAATTGTAGTTTGAAGTTGATTTAACTTAAAATTTTAAGGCAGCTGCTGAACTAACGTTTTTAATTTGAAACCGTGTAGGTGTATATGACTTTCTTCTTTCAGACAAATACAATCGGAGTTATGTTAAAAAATGTGAAGTCCAAATTTGAAAAATGTGAAGTTGAAAATTTTGAAGTCCAATAAAGTTCACCATCCATCATAAAATGTACTCAACATGGATCCAGGGGGTTAATAAAGGCCTTCTGAAGTGAATCGACATGTTTGCGTAAGAAAAATGTCCATATTTAAACTTTATAAACCGTAATCTCTAGTTTACTTTAAACTGACATATGCGTGTTCACGAGAAAGTTGCATTCCAGAGGTTTTGTAAAGAATAATGTCAGAGGATTTTGATATAAGCCACGAGAAGACTGTAAACAAAGCGTTTCGCAAGACTAGCATATTCTCACCGTCCTTCGAAAGTTAGAAATATGGATATTTTTCTCACACAAATGCATCGATTCACTTCTGAAGGCTTTATTAACCCACAGGAGCCTAGTAGAGTACTTTTTATGATGGATGGATGCATGCACTTTATTTTGCTTCAAAATCTCAACAGCCATTTACTGACATTTTTTTATATAACTCCAGCTGTATTCGTCTGAAAGAAGAAAGTCTGAATATCTAGGATGGCCTGAGGGTAATTTTCATTTTGGGTGAACTATCCCTTTAAATACCACATGATCCGCCCCCCTTTGTTGTTAAAGCATGATAGTTAGAAAGTCAGTTTTAGAAGACATGAGAGTGAATAAATTACATTTCATTAGTGAACTTACGATCTGAACTAAATGTTTTCATGTCAGATCACACTAATTAAAAAGGAAGAAAACAGTTTGTTGAGATTTGTGTATGTGAGACATTTGGAGAGTTTGGCACATATTGAGCTATGCATTTGATAATGCCAACCAATCAATAGTCACCATGCTTCTTTCATCTCCAGCACATTTTCTCTCCCCCACAAGGTGACGGAATATATTATCATATTTCTCCAGCACAAAATGGGTGTGTGTGAGTACAGAATTATAAATAATAAAGACACGCATAAAAAATAAGTGACAAAATGGTATCCTTTGTGGAATTATCTGTGTGGAACAAGCATTGTTAGATGATTTCATGCCTACGAGTTGTTTAAGGTGAAGCTGTTTGTCTCTGTTTGTTAGTGTTTCTGTATTAATAACACACTGTGCTGTCTTCAGAGTCGGTGTGTGCGTGTCTCAAGGTCACTCATATGGAGATCTCCGCTGTGGTCTGAGACACTGAAAATGTTAATAGGTTGTAACTGCATGTGGTGTTCTTGGGATGCCAAAACAACAGACAAATAACGCTTATAATTAATGCCAGATAAATGCCAAATCATTTGCATTCCCACATAATTAGAGAATTAGAATAATATTATAATTAGCGCTCACCGAAACAAACAATTTCAGACCACCATGCATACCGTGTTTATTTATTTGTCATGTTTAGTCATTTGCAATTCTCCAGCTCTTACCGTAGAGTGAAGACGCCGCTTGGCTGTGTAGCACTCGGTGAAGAAGTGTCCTGGGAAAAAGCAGATGGTGTTGTTATGTTCGCAGGAGGCTGGGAAAGCTTGAAAAGGGGTTTTGCAGTCACAGAGCATCACTTGACCCTGTTTAGCCTTTCATTTGAGTGTGCGGCTCACATTCAGGACAGGGTCAGATGCTTATTTATTCTTTCACAGCCCCATCTAACCACTAGAACAGACACAGCTTTGTTTTTGACCAGCCTTTCACAACCACATTGAATAAACTGAGAATTGTTTAGATGGGATTATCCTCCGTTTAATATGTTAAAACTTAGAATTACAGTTGAGGTCAAAAGTTTACATACACCTTGCTGAATCTGCAAAATGTTAATTATTTGACAAAAATAAGAGGGATTTTATTTATTTAGTACTGACCTGAATAAGATATTTCACATTAAATATGTTTACATGTAGTCCACATGAGAAAATATTAGTTGAATTTATAAAAATGATCCTGTTCAAAAGTTTACATACGCTTGATTCTTAATACTGTGTTGTTACCTGAATGATCTACAGCTGTGTTTTTTTTTTTTTTTTTTGTTTAATGATAGTTGTTCATGAGTCCCTTGTTTGTTCTAAACTGCCTGGTGTTTTTCAGAAAAATCCTTTAGGTCCCACAAATTCTTTGGTTTTTCAGCAGTTTTGTGTATTTGAACCCTTTCCAACAATGACTGTATGATTTTGAGATCCATCTTTTCACACTGAGGACAACTGAGGGACTCATATGCAACTATTAAAGAAGGTTTAAACACTCACTGATGCTTCAGAAGGAAACACAATGCATTTAGAACCGGGGGTGAAAGCTTTTTTAATTTGAAGATCAGGGAAATTTTAACTTATTTAGTCTTCTGGGAAACATGTAAGTATGTTCTGTAGCTTCTGAAGAGCAGTATTAAATAAAAATAAAAAAAAAGATATTTAGGCAAACTAAGAAAAATGTACACATCTTCATTCTGTTCAAAAGTTTTCACCCCCTGCGCTTAATGCATAATGTGTTTCCCTCTGAAGCATCAGTGAGTGTTTGAACCTTCTGTAATAGTTGCATATGAGTCCCTCAGTTGTCCTCAGTGTAAAAAGATGGATCTCAAAATCATACAATCATTGTTGGAAAGGGCTCAAACAGACAAATATGCTGAAAAACCAAAAAACTTGTGGGACCTGAAGGACTTTTTCAGGCAGTTTAATTGTTCAGGACAAACAAGGGACTCATGAACAACTATCACTAAACAAAAAATAAAAAAAACACACCTGTGGATCATTCAGGTAGCTACACAGTATTAAGTATCAAGTGTATGTAAACTTTAGATTTTTTCAATATAAATTCAATTATAATTTTCTCTTGTAGACTAAATGTAAACATCTTTCATGTGAAATCTTATTCAGGGCAGTACTAAATAACAAAATAACATGCATTTTGTATGATCCTTCTTATTTTGGTAAAATAATTAACTATGTTATAAACTATATATATATATTTTCTGATGAAAATGTAAGTAGATGGTTGCTAGGCTCATGCTGGGATGTTCTTGTTCAAGTTTAAAAAAAAAAAACTCCCGTCTCTATGATACTTTGCTCTCTAGATATGACTTGGGATCCCTTCTTTTTGCTCTACTCTGACTGAAATTGAACTTTCATACTGCAAGCGAATGCACTTTCAGTAGCAATGGCAATGTCACGTATTGCTGCTTCCTGGAGTCTCACTGGAGATTATGATTTGCGGTAAAACCTACCCAGCGGTTTTCCTCTTAGAATGGGAAATGCAGCAAGGTCTGTATCTTCATGTTCCACTGTCTGAGTAGGGCAGCAGTATTCGCGCTAGAGTCAGCTCAGGTGGTCCCTGTCAAATGCTTCAGCGGTGTTCTGGCAGTTTCTGCTTCCTGAAAAAAAAAAAAAATGAACGTGTTGATAGGCAACTGGAATATCAACATCTGCTCAAGCTTCTGAAGCTGAGAAGCAGTGGCCAGTGACGCCTAAGAGGTGTTGACGACAGCATCAGATTTTCCAGACAGCTCACACATATTAATAAAACTGCTCATTTAAATCCTCTGGAAATTTGAATGCCAAGAGAAAAGCAGAGCAATTCGATGGCGGTGTAGTTTGAGTAACAATTTATGATTACTTTAGGTCTCACTGATTTTCTCACTTTTGTTTACGATTTACCCCAAACAATGTCAGATTTAGCAGAGGTGAGATGACAAACTAGCGGTCTTCCTCTGTGGAGAATTGCACTTGTCTAAATGAATCAGATTTTTCTCAATTCCACCTCTTAGCCGACTGTCTGCTCTCCCTCAGGCTTGAATGAACCGAGTGCTTTGAGTGTGCTTGTCAGAAACTGACATGTGAGTTCACCACCCATCAACTCTAATGTGTGTCAGTTGAGAGCTAAACCCGACAACTACAACCCAATCATTTTCTAGACTGATATTTAAAGGGATAGTTCACCTGAAAAATGAAAATTCATAGTCATTATTTACTCACTCTCATGTTGTGCCAAACCCATAAGACCTTCATTCATCTTCGGAACACAAAGATATTTTTGATGAAATCCGACAGCTTTCTGACCCTATAGACAACAAAGCCCAAAAAGGTTGTAAGGACATTGATAAAATAGTCCATGTGACATCAGTGGTTTTAGTGCGCAAAAAAACAAAAATAATGACTGTTTAGATGAAAACCTGTTTCCGCCACTGAATAAAAATGTTTTTTTCTCAGAATTGTGTTATATAAACTCACAATTGTGAGAAAAAGTCAGAATTGCAAGATAACTCACAATTATGACTTTTTTCTCAGAATTGTAAGATATAAACTCTTTTTGTCCAGTTTTGAGGGGGGAAAAGACTGATATGTTCTCTGAATTGTTTAAATCTCACAATTGTGTGTTATAAAGTCACAGTTGCGAGATATAAAGCAATTCCGAGAAAGAAAAAAAAATCACAATTGTAAGTTTATATCTCGCAATTCTGACTTTATTTCTCAGAATTGTGAATTTTTGTCTTGCAATTGTGAATTTATAACATGCAATTGCGAGTTTATATCACAAAATTTGCAAGATGCAAACGTGCAATTACGAGAAAAAGTCAGAATTGTGTGATAAGTAGCAATTACCTTTTTTTTATCTTTTATTCATTGCGGAAACAGGCTTCCATATATTTGTCTTCTGAAGATAAATTAATATCCTAGGGGTTTGGAGCAACATGAGGGTGAGAAATTAATGACAGATTGTCATTTTTGCGTGAACTATCCCTTTATGATGCTTTCCACCTTATTGACACAAAACAGTCACGTCAGTCAACTCTTGCTCCGTAGAATTTTGTCCTGAGAACAAGAGAAGTTTTATAGCTCTATAATTGCTGTAGGTCAGTAATTGTCTCATTTGGGTCTATGTTTATTTCTCCTTAGGGATTTTAGAGGAAACATCTCAGTTACTTAAAGCATTACTAAGAACCCTCACAAGCTATTAAAGATCAACCTATGAGCAATAAAATTTTCCTTTGGATAATAATGGAAAAACAGTAGCATAAAGAATTGTTCTTGTTCTTAGGACAGCTACAAATACTTTGACTAGATACATCCAAGGAACTGCCATTTAAAGAGTTGAATCTAAATTGTTGAATGAATGTGAGTGAAATGTAAATAGCTGATAATAAGTATGCTGAAAGCTCTTTAAACGTCTGAAACACCTACATGTGTTGGTGTTAATTCAGACACAGATTTCAGTCATTACCCATAAGTCCCTGGAGTCTGTGCTACCATCATAATTTGAAGTGTGAGAAGCTTCTCAGACTAATCATTAGAACTGGGAGCCATTGACTGCAAGAAAATGCAAATTGGAAAATATGTCCCGTCTTCCTCTTGTGATAATGCCTTTTTTATTAACAATGCAATAAAGTCTACAACTGCTTTCAACAAGATTTTCTTGCGTTCTCAAACAAAAACAGACCATTTTCCCTTTCCTCTGTCAAAATGTTCAGTAAAAATGATAAATAGCACCCATTTCAGAATTTGAAGGTGTGTCATGGCCTGGGGAAAACCTGCACCATACCTAACATTATCATTTTGTCCGCTAGCACAGTTATCTCGCATGATCAGAATTAGGTTTGTCTGAGTCCCATGAAACTATGGCCTGAAATGATAGGCTGAGATGAGGGAGATAGGAAAACAGGACAGAGGTAAAACGCTGTATTTTCCCCCCTCCCACATTTAAAGGAATCTTATGGGACATCATGCACTTAACAAGTTTGCAAAGGGCATCTGTGGGTCACTCAGTCTTTGGGGAAATGGGCTTTTTAATTTATTGTATAAACTATGTGGCTGAATGGTGAAAACACTCATTTCTGTGACAAAAAAGGAGCAAATTTAGTAAAAAGTTGCACCACTTTTGCAGTTTACATTGTTAATGGATGCTGAAAAAAATAGATACATGCATAATTCCTCTAATAAAAACAACTGCTTAAGTTAAATTTGCTAAAATTTGCTCATGTTTATGCAAATTGTGGTGAAATGGTTAGATAAAATTGCATTACACAAAAGCATTACTGCTTAATGATCAATTACTTTTCTTTCTTCGCAGGTGGCAAACCTTCTTAGACTCTTCCAGATCCCACAGATAAGCTACGCTTCCACTAGTGCCAAGCTCAGCGACAAATCCCGTTATGATTATTTTGCCCGAACTGTCCCACCAGACTTCTACCAAGCTAAAGCCATTGCTGAGATCCTACGGAACTTCAACTGGACCTACGTTTCCACTGTAGCCTCAGAGGGAGACTACGGTGAGACGGGTATTGATGCGTTTCAACAAGAAGCCAGAGTACGCCAAATATGCATCGCAACTTCAGTAAAAGTCAGTCGTTCGGTAAACAGAGGAAATTACGAAAACGTTATTCGCTCACTCCAACAAAAAGCCAATGCCAAAGTGGTGATCCTCTTCACCAGAAGTGAAGATGCAAGGGAACTGCTTGCTGCCGCAGCCAGGATGAACGCTACCTTCATTTGGGTGGCCAGTGACGGATGGGGAGCACAGGAGAGTGTAGTCCACGGCAGCGAGAAGGCTGCTAACGGGGCTTTCACCATTGAGCTTGCCTCATACTCCATCAGGGAGTTTGAGGACTATTTCACCAAGCTAACACCGGAGTTAAACACACGGAACCCGTGGTTTAGAGAATTCTGGGAGCACAGGTTCAGCTGTCATCTACACGAACACGGCTGCGCCAGTAATAGCCTGAGGGATGGGTCATTTAAGCCAGAATCAAAGATCATGTTTGTGGTAAATGCAGTCTATGCAATGGCCTATGCCCTACACAACATGCGGCAAGCGGTGTGCCCCAATACCACAAAGGTGTGTGATGCCATGAAACCAGGCAATGGGAAGAGGTTCTACCGGGAGTTTATTCTCAAGACTAAGTTTGATGGTGAGTAGAACTGGTGACCAATTGAGAGTCCTATTTCTTGCAATAGAACATTTTCTCTCAACCTATGAAGAAGCTTTTGAATTTTCTACCTAAAATTAGATCTAACAAATAATAGAGTCTTGATGCACCGAAGCACAATTTGCCACTCAGATCATATTGTTATCTCCCACTGAAAGTATCAGGTAGTATTACATTTACAGACATGAAACATTCTTTATCAAATTATCAGAGCTCCAACTGGTTTCTAACAGAATGCAATCTCAAACAGGATAATTAGTTTGTCAGACCTTGGACAATATACTGATTTAATAAATGTTGTTTTAAGAGATTAAATCTTTTCAGCCTCTACAAATGGTACTCTAATGTCTTCAAACCTTTTTCAGCCCCTTTCAGGCCTGCTGACACTGAGAATGTGGTCCGGTTCACCTCATTAGGTGACAGCTTGGGTCGCTACAACATCTTTCACTACCGCCAAGAGGACAACAAGTTTGTCTACCGGAAGGTCGGCTACTGGTCACAGGGCTTGGTACTCAATACCAGTGTTTTGCCTTGGGCTGCTGGAGTACTTCCTACATCCCAGTGCAGTGACCCATGCCAACCCAATGAAGCCAAAAGCATGCAGCCTGGGGATGTGTGTTGTTGGATTTGCATCCCATGCCAACCCCACCAATATCTCCTAGACGAGTTTACCTGCATGGACTGTGGATTTGGAGAATGGCCCCTTGCTAACCTGACAGGGTGCTATGAGCTTCCAGAGGAGTATATCCACTGGTCTGACGCATGGGCGGTAGGACCCGTCACCATCGCCTGTTTGGGGATGCTGTGTACGCTTGCTGTGGCTGGGCTTTTCTTGCGAAACAACGACACTCCAGTGGTTAAAGCTAGTGGTCGAGAACTTTCGTACATCCTGCTATTAGGTGTGCTCCTGTGCTATGCCATGACCTTCATTTACATTGCCAAACCTTCTGCATTTGTGTGCGCCCTACGACGTCTTGGCCTTGGCACCTCCTTTGCGGTTTGCTACTCGGCTTTGCTGACGAAGACCAACAGGATTGCTCGGATCTTTGGTGGGGCAAGGGACAGTGCCCAAAGACCACGCTTCATCAGCCCTGCCTCTCAAGTAGCAATCTGTGCCATACTGATCTCTGCCCAGCTGTTGGTTGCTCTTACCTGGCTGCTGGTTGAGGCACCGGGGGTAAGGAAAGAGGTGGGTCCAGAACGGAGGGATGTGGTGACTCTGAAATGCAACAGCCTGGACTCGAGCATGCTGGTGTCCCTCACCTACAACTGCATCCTCATCATCCTCTGCACCTTCTATGCCTTCAAGACCAGGAAGTGTCCAGAGAATTTCAACGAGGCCAAGTTCATTGGCTTCACCATGTATACCACCTGCATCATCTGGCTGGCCTTTCAGCCCATCTTCTATGTCACTGCCAGTGACTACAGAGTAAGTAGAAAACAAACAAGTTTGAAGGTAAATGCTAGTCTATTGTATTTCAGTGGTTCCCAAACCCAGAGTACACTCAATAGAGCAATGTCTCTATTATCTAACAGACCCAATATTTACAGCATCCTCTAAAGCAGGAGTGTCCAAAAGCAGAAGGTACCCTTACCAGTTTTTTAGAGCAGGGGTGTCCAAACTTGGTCCTGGAGGACCACTGTCCTGTAGAGTTTAGCTCCAACTTGTCTCAACACACATGCCTGCGTGTTTGTAGTATGCCTAGTACAGAGGTGCCCAAACTCAGTCCTGCAGAGTTTAGCTCCAACCCCAATCAAACACCTGAACCAGCTCATCAAGGTCTTACTAGGCCAGGGGTACTCAAACTCGTTCCAGTGACTACAAAGTAGAAGACAAAGAAACAAGTTTGAAAGTAAATTCTAGTCTATTGTAATTCAGTGGTTTCCAAACCTGCTCCCAGAGTACACTCAAGAGAGCAATTTTAAGATGTCTGTATTATCTAACAGACCCAATATTTGCAGCTTCCTCTAAAGCAGCGGTGTCCAAAAGCAGAAGGTAGCCTTTCAGGACCCTACCCAAATTAACATACCTGACTCAACTTACCAGTTCCTTGGAGCAGAGGTGTCCAACCTTGGTCCTGGAGAGCCACAGTCCTGTAGAGTTTAGCTCCAACTTGCCTCAACACACCTGACTGCATGTTTCTAGTATGCCTAGTACAGGGGTGCCTGTAAACTCTGTCCTAAAGGGCCAGTGTCCTGCAGAGTTTAGCTCTAAATCTAATGAAACACACCTCAGCATGCTAATCAATGTCTTTAGGATCATTAGAAAATCACAGGTAGGTGAATTTGATCTGGGTTGGAGCTAAACTCTGCAGGAAAATGGATCTCCAGAGCAAGATTTGAAGATCCCTGATTTAGCACTACTTTGGGACTTGGGAGACAATATGCAGTGTTGGGGTTATTCCAGGACACGGAGTGGGAACCATGAATCTGTTTTACGTAGACACGCTTTCTTTATTGAAGCTGAAATCTGCAGGATGGTAGCTCTCCAGGGCTAGAGAAAGCTGCAAAATGGACCAGACCAGGGGTGCCCAAACTCAGTCCCAAAGGGCTGACATCCTGCAGAGTTTAGCTCCAACTTCCCTCAACACACCTGCCTGGAAATTTCTAGCATTTCTAGTAAGAGCTTGATTAGCTGGTTTAGGTGTGTCTTATTGGGGTTAGGGCTAAGCTCTGCAGGACACCGGCCCTTCAGGACCAAGTTTAGGCACCCCTGGACCAGGCCTTGTGTCTAGATTAGAGGTCTTCAACCCTGCTTCTGGGGATCACTAGAAAGCTATGGCAGAAGTGTTTAATTAGGGTTGGAGCTAAACTCTGCAGAGCAGTGGCCCTCCAGAACTGAAGTTGCCTTTCCCTGGCCTAGATAAATGTCCGGCTACACAAGGCTGTCTTTACTGTGACTCTTATGCCTGCACACTGTGTTTCAAATAGATATCTACAGTTTTGTTGTGGACTATAACAAAAAGCAAAACATGAAAAAGTAGTAAGAAGTATATGTTTATCAGAATATGCAGTGAATATCCTTCTACCAAAGGCCAAAAACACCCTCGATTATGTTAAAGGAGATAACAATAATGCTAATTACAAAAGGCAGCAACAGAGTGGTTCTATGATTTTGCTTATTCAGAAAACAGAAACCGTCAACAGACATGCTAAAACCTGCTTTTTAAGATTCTGCCTTCTCATATAACTTTAGAGTCAGTTCAATCTTGAAGTTTTTTGCAAGTCATCACACCAAACACAAGATTACTTTTAGAGCTGGCCTCTGGCTTTTTTAACCAGACAAACTCAGTTTGCCAGCTCAAGCACACAGCACAGCAATGTGAATGTCTAGTCGATATAGAAACACTATCTGAGGGATGAGGGCTGCTTGTCGCATGTTATCATGAGACTCTCATCGCTGTGGGGCGAGAGATGTCAGAGCTCAGTTAGTGACACGGTAAACACGGTCATCAAGAATGCCCCCTGGCTAAGAGTGGCAATCCCTGCACTCCAACAATTTCACAACACAATCACACTGTCCACAAATTTTTTTTATCCAGATCAGTTGGGTGTTGCCAATATCAGTGCTGCTGGAGGGCTATGTAGCATCAGCCAGTTAACCTTTGGAGGGAGAGGAGATGGGGAACTAAAGGTTAAGTGTCAGGAAAGATATTTAAGAGATTTATTTCACCACATTTGAAAAACAATGGGTGACTTTTTGCCATGGGATCTTCTCTGTCTGAATAAACTATAACGTTTTATCCTGCTTCAACACATCTGCCTGTGATTTTCAACTGATCCTGAAAACCTTGATTAGCTGGTTCAAGTTATCTTGGCTTAATTAGGGTTAAACTTCACAGGACAGTGAGGGTTGAAGATCTCTGGACAAACAATAAGGAAAAACAATTGCGAAGGATGCGCCCTCTAAAGGTCACATTTGTCTGCCACATACGTCACTGAGGCTGACAAGTAGCCATTACATTCCAAAGTGAGAAAGAAATTACACAAATTTACATCTCACATGGAATAATAGTCAATTTTATAATGGTTACTTTCCTGAAATGAGACATCCTCGATTATGTACGCTGACAAATGTGACCTCCAGAGGGCACAGCCTTCAAAATGAGAGTTATGGAAGACTGTTTTTGCTTTTTTTAAAAAAAAAAGTTTATTCTGACTTTATTTCTTATATTTGCAACTTTAGATCTCCCAATTGAGACTTTGTTTCTTATTATAGTAGGGCTGGGCGATTTGGCCTAAAATCAAAATCTCGATTAATTGAACATTTTAACCCGATTACGATTAATGAACGATTATTTTATTCATTAATAAAATTATATTAAATTATATTTAAATAATATTATTTTTTTTGCCCTCATAGTTCACTGACAAGTTTTGTACAGTAAATATGCTCACATATTACAAGTGAGAGATTTTTGAATGAAGGGTGCACACACTATCTACTATCTATGATTATTTATTGAACATCAGTGTTGAACAACTGAAATTAAAGCACACATTGCTTAAAACGAAAAGTCACATTTTTCTTAAATTAGTGAAAATAAATAACTTGCACTTTTGGAAACAAAATAAATTATTTATAAAAATAATAATAAATATTAAAAGTAGAAAATAAGCAGGATCTCTTCTAAATAAAATTACTTTTGTATATCCTGTAAATACTTTTTACTGTATAAATACTGCTTAAGCTCTCCATCGACATGTCGGAGGAATAACGTAACCTAACGGAGCGGGGTCACCTGACTCCACACGCAGTAGTGTTTTTAAAGGGAAAGTAATTGAAATAATTGACCTGGAAAAATTTGATCGATTATAGGTTCTGAATGTCGATTTCGATTACTTTTCGATTAATCGCCCAGCCCTATATTATAGTACCTTCAAATCTCACAGTGTCTATAGTTCTCATAAATGTGACTGTTTCTCCCCAGTATCTCACTATTGGACTTAAGTCTTACAAAGATGACTTCATAACACTGATACAGATATCATACATATTTGAAACCATACACTTAGACAACAAAAAGTATTAAATTTGGTATTACCAAATGCTATTTCTACCTCAAATCTTCTTTATTGCAAAATGTGTTTGTTTTCCTTTTCATTTTGAGGTGAAATCTCACTAAGGCTGTTTTTCTTGAGATTCTTGAGTTGTGAGACAGGTAAAAAACTTCTCTACTTCTCTAAACATGTTAAAACCTCTTCATCCTGTTTAGGTGCAGACCACTACCATGTGCATCTCTGTCAGTCTGAGCGGCTCTGTGGTACTTGGCTGCCTCTTTGCCCCCAAAGTCCACATCATCCTTTTCCAGCCTCAGAAGAATGTGACCAATCTGAGGGCCAAAGACAACCGATTCTCCACAGCAGCCACCGCACCGAGCTCCACCTACTCACAAGGTAGCCACATCTACTCCTAAAACTTGAGGTAATGGTTATGGGTCAATTCTTTTAACTTACAACCAAACCATTTCCACAGCTTCGGCCTCTACCATAGTGCCAACCGTGTGTAACGGGCGAGAGGTGGTGGACTCTACAACATCATCATTGTGAAGATGAATTTAATCAAGACGGGGCCAATTTTATATCTCATCATCAAAGTCAGGAGTTGAATGCAATTTCTTAGACTCTTCCTCTTCTTTTGATACTCTAATCGAGTATTCGCAGATCATCTCCTGATATTATCCTGGGAAATATATAAAAAATAAATAAAAGGTGTCCCAAATGATCCTGTGGTCACCTCTATCTGGACCAAGCATGTTTTTGTCTTTCAGTTATGCAAAGCTATTCTTTATGATCAAGAGCTTGGAAAGAACAAGGGCCATTGTAAATGTGATTATAAATCCCTGTGCCAATGTACTAGTCTAGTAAATTTAAAGCCACTTGACACAAGAGCGGAAGCTATTTTGAAGAAATGTGATGCTAGCCTTGGCAATATGTGCCCCTGATTTATGTACACTACAAAAGATATTGACTAGTCTTAAGAAATGTTAACCGTAGACTTTGAGTTCTATAACTGTATTTCGTTGGACTTCAATGAGTTGTTGTTTGGGAAGGCATGATATACGAATGTTTAAGTCTCGTGATTACTGCAACCACAGAAGCACCGATGAGACTTGCACAAAATATATTAAGATTTTTTTATGTACCCCAGGGTATGTGATTTTAGATGCTGTATTCTCAGTAAATGGGAGACTGTAACCAATTTCTTGTTTTAGTTTGGTGGTAAAATAGTCCAATTTCATTTGGAGATGAGTTTATTGTCCTTGTAGTGTTGTGGTATAAAAGTCTCACGTTTGGTCCTCATGGAATAGTTTAGGTGTCATTGCAAGATGGAGAAAAACTAACTATATTCTGTATTTCCCTTTTTTGAACTTGCATTAAATTCTTAGTGGTCAGTTTTGGAAAAGTAGGTAATAATACAGATGTTTTAATGTGAACTTTAGTGAACCGGTCAGTGTTATACTTGTAATATATGTAAATAAATTATTTTTTAAATACAACTGAAGTCTTCTTTTGGCTCACAGGTTACTTATCTAATCAATAAATGCATTTCATTTGAGTTTACAATGTAAGGAGTAGGGATGTGCCTGAATCCGAGTAGTGTTTTTACAAAACCAAATGAATCTCACATATTTTGCTTATTATTACTGCTGAAAATGGACAATTGTTCTTATGTTTTGGGCTGTACTAATCGATCGGACCAGGAAAAACATTTGGAGTACAATAAAGTTATAACCAATGAAGGAAAAGAGCGCAAAACACTGTCTGAGGAACAAAAGGCGTTTGTGGTTGGACAAACTGAACAAGGATTTTCTGGGCAAAAATCTTGACAACATTTGTGTTTCTTCTTATAATTTCCAGTCAGGTGGGTGAAATATTAGGCTAATATCTTAATTAATACTGTCTCCTCATACATATCTTTACTACCTATTAACTTTAGTTTGTCAGAATATTGCACCCTTTCCTGCTTACTAGTCCTTCTCTACATAATTTAGCAGTTTCCATAAGTTTATTTTTTTTTTTTTTTTCATTTTTATACATCATAAATTAGCAGAACAAAATGTCCAGTATATTAACTGCGCAATCCATGCTGTTGTTTACATTCGAGAACCATGAAGAGACAGTGCAGGAGGAATAGGCGTTGAGAGGAGAAAAAATATTTCAGTGCTTTTCTTTTTTCTTTCGGTAATAAATATGCAGGGCACTGAAATCTCTTTTGAATGCAATGCGCGTTTGATTTTTACTTTTAGATTCGCCATCACACCTACTCTGTTTATACCAAAATAAGGAGCAGCAGTAACTTACTTACCACCGATTTGACAAAATTAGATGTTTGTCAGTGGTTCTCAGGATCTGCATATCATTCGTCCTCAGTCATCTCTTCTTACTCTGTTTATGTGGTAAGTGAAATTTTATGTACTGTAATATTAATAGGCTAGCAAGCAGTTAACCTTGTCCCTTTAGTGGCTCTGTAGAAAACGATATTTGATTGCCGTGCCTTTCCGAATACGGACTCTTCCATATTTTTTTAGCAAGAGCGGGCGCGGCCATTTTGTTAATTTTATGGTTCTGGCTTCAGGTCTCATCCGGGTCCAGATTTTTTTAGTTGCACAAAACTGGTGTCTTGCCAAATTATTTTAATGTATTACCTTAATTATGAACACACTGGTTTGTATTGCAAACAGTTTTACCATTTACTGCACGTTGTTAAAGGGATAGTTCACCCAAAAATGAAAATTTGATGTTTATCTGCTTACCCCCAATGCATCCAAGATGTAGGTGACTTTGTTTCCTCAGAAAAACACAAACGAAGAATTTTAATGAAAACCGGTGCGGTCTGCCAGCCTTATCATGGACGTGGATGGGCACCAAACCTTTAAAAATAAACAAAAACATGCACAGACAAATCCAAATTCCACCCTGCGGCTCGTGATGATACATTGATGTCTTAAGACACGAAACAATCGGTTTTTGTGAGAAATTGAACAGTATTTATATCATTTTTTACCTTTGATACACAGCCACGTCCATCTGTCATGAGCACGAGTTTGGCATCACTCACGTCACATCATGTGCACGCGCTTCTGGCGTAGTATACGCAAACGCCGTAAGGGGAAATCAGTGAAAAGTCCCGGATGAGTTTGTGCAAGCAAACGTAATCTTTTAGCTTTAAACCGGTTTAAACAATCAGGATACGCGCAAGTAATTACCATTTTGAATAGCCGCTATACCCACAATCTCTGTGCACTGTGGAAACAATGAGTGTCGTATTCATGCGACAGATCGCTCCCGGCGTTTGCGTATTCTACGACAGAGCGCGTGCACATGTGACGTGACTGATGCCAAACTCGTGCTCAGGAGAGATGGACGTGGCTGTGGATCAACGGTAAAAAATGATATAAATACTGTTCAGTTTCTCACAAAAACCGATCGTTTCAATGTATCATCACGAGCCGCAGGGTGTAATTTGGATTTAACCTTGTCCAAAAATTTGTCTGTGTATGTTTTTGTTTACTTTTAGAGGTTTGGTGCCCATCCACGTCCATGATAAGGCTGGCAGACTGCACCGGTTTTCATTAAAAATCTTCGTTTGTGTTTTTCTGAGGAAACAAAGTCACCTACATCTTGGATGCATTGGGGGTAAGCAGATAAACATCAAATTTTCATTTTTGGGTGAACTATCCCTTTAAGAGTGTTTTCAGGAGGCCTCATCAATTGGCGGCAATGAACGTAAACAATGCAACTGAACCAAACAAAACTCAATTTAATTTTTTTTGTATTATTGCTGCTGAAAATGTTCAATTATTGTCATGTTTTGGGCTGTACTAATTGATCGGTTTGGTAAAAACATTTGGAGTACTATAGACTGCCAAAAGTTATAACTAATCAAGGAGACAAGTGCAAAAACTGAGGAACAAAAGGCCAAATTGAAACCAGGATTTCCAGGGCAAGAATCTTGACATCTTGACATTCGTGTTTGTTCTTATAATTTCTGGTCAGGTAGGTGAAATATTAGGCTAATATCTTAATACTGCTTGTATGTATCTTTACTACCTATTAACTTTAGTTTGTCAAAATGTTGCGCCCTTTCCTACTTACTAAGTCCTTCTCTACATGATTTAGCAGCTTCCACACATTTTCCCCCTGTGGTTTAGGCAGCATAAATTAGCAGAACAATGTCCTAATATTGCCAATATGGCCGTGCATTTGGGTAACTGACCAAATTGTGACGTAAGTGCAAACCTTCTATTACAAATGTGTGCTAGTATATAGAGCTCTGGACACAATAAGCAGAGAAACAGATAAACTCAATAGACATTTAATCAAAAGCTCCTCTTTTACATCGTTAACAAAAAAACATATTAACAAAAAAAAAAAAAGAAGAAAGCAACCAAAAGTTCTCTGATACCAAATTCAAATCCTAGATATCGCATTACTGGACAACAACTTGCTCTTGAGCTTGTCTTTTAAGAGGGATGATATATAGTCCGTTTCTAGCTTCCTTTATTCTCCACCATCGGCCCAATCTGAAAAAGAAAATAGATAAACTGAACTTCATGTCAACATGATGAAATGTGGTAATGCTACGCAAAGAACCGATTCACTTCACAATAGTGCCATCTAGTGGCAGTACAACGGTATTGCTTAAAAAAAGGTCAATTAACAAACACTATAAAATAAAAATGTAAAAGATTATCGATTTTTTTATGCCAAAAATCATTAGGATATTAAGTAAAGATCATGTTCCATAAAAATGTTTTGTAAATTACCAACCGTAAATATATAAAAACTTAACTTTTGACTAGTAATATGCATTGCTAAGAATTCATCCGGACAACTATGAAGATGATTGTCTCAATATTTTGATTTTTTTGCACCCTCAGATTCCTGATTTTCAAATTAGTTGCATTTAGGACAAATATTGTCCTATCCTAACAAACCAATCAATGGAAAGTTTATTTATTTAACTTTCAGATTATGTATAAATCTCAGTTTCTGAAAATGTACCCTTATGACTGGTTTTGTGGTCCAGGGTCACACATATGTGACCCTGGACCACAAAACCAGTCATAAGGTTAAATTTTACAAAACTGAGATGTATACATCATATGAAAGCTCAATAAATAAGCTTTTTTTTTAATGTAAGGTTTGTTAGGATAGGACAATATTTGGCCGAGATACATCTATTTGAATATCTGGAATCTGAGGGTGCAAAAAAATCTAAATACTGAGAAAATCACCTTTAAAGTTGTCCAAATTGAGTTCTTAATGCATTTTACTAATCAAAAATTACATTTTGATATATTTACAGTAGGAATTTTACAAAAAAATCTTCATGGAACATGATCTTTACTTAATTTCCTACAAAAAACAAAAATCAAATTTTGAACCATACAATGTATTTTTGGCTATTGCTACAAATATACCCCAGCGACTTAAGACTGGTTTTGTGGTCCAAGGTCACATATATGAAAAAATGACTAACTCACTACCCTTAAAAATGACTTCACCTGTGCTCTTGTCCAACTCCTGCCACAATAAACTTCCCAGAGTTTGAGAACTTCAGACTGTTCACAAATCCAGCCTAAAAGAGAAATCAAAAAGCTTATTAGCATTTATTATACTGCAGGTACACTTAATGTAAGAGACACACATCCGACAGGCACATAATCACTGTGGACACTGTGCGGTTGTGAAAAATAGCGGTATTATGAACTGATCCATTATTCATCCTCTCCAGATGAAGTACCGCGCACACAATAGTACGTGATTCAATAGCAGACGGACTATAACTAGTCTAATAGAGCTGTATGGATGTGTACGGCTCACCATCGGGACGCTGAAGAGCGGCTCCAGGCCTCTGAAACCCTGCCCACACTTCCACAGCTGCACGGCTGAATTATGGGAGCCTGGGGAGGGACAACAATGATGTTGATGGTAATCAGGTGTTTGGAGAGCAGTCTCGAATGGAAATACAGAAGGCGGACAGCTTTGTGAACAAGGTCAAAGTGGAACGAGGACAGATTATGATGGTAATATTGCACTTGAGGGTAATCGTGTGTGTGTGCGCGACAAAAAAGCAAATGAGAGTTTGTGGGCGGTTATGGTTTTAAGTGCACTGGGTTTGTTGGCCGTGAGTGATAGTTGGTGTATTGTGTGTGTATGTGTGCACATGAGGCACCTGATGCCACGATGTCAGAGTTGTGCAGCGCCGCCACAGATGACACCCAGTAGGGCTGCTCCAGACCCGTGTTGCCATGGCTACCGTGGGCTTGCTTCACCGTGCTCACCGGCCTCTTCTTATTAACAGTCCAAATAGATATAGTGCTGTGCAAAACCAAAGCAGGAGTGAAATGATAATCATTCATCTATTAAAGAAGGCTTTACTTCTTTCCCCAAGGAGCACATGTGCTCCTAAGTTAAAAAAAACACTGCAGAATATTAAAAGGTACTCTAGGTTTTGCATGTTCACATAATTTCAAACATTTCTTTGGATAAAAGTTGAGAATTTTACCAGCATTTTGATGATAAAAAAAAAAAAAGTGATTTAAAATGATTAAAGCTTAGGGGTCTGAATGTTTGAAAGTGAGGAATTTAACAGAAAAATACTGGTAACTTGTAGTTTAAAATAAATTTATTTTGTAATTAAAATAATAATAATAATAATTTTTCATTACAACTAATATTTATATACTGTAATATTTATATCTTCATTTTTTTAAGTGGGAGTTAAAACTGCTAAAGACAATAAATACTAGAAATATTAAATACTTGGGGCCCGATGAAATCTGTTTTATTTTTCCCCAAATTCAGTTATTTTTTTTTCTCCAAATTCCGTTTAAATTTTTCTGGACTCTGTTTTAATGGTTAAATTAAAAATAATATTCATCAAAAAAAAAAAAAAAAAAAAAAAAAAAAACTGAAATCCTGAAACACACAATTTAACAACAATTTACAAAGATTATATTTTAAGGCCCTGTCAAATACGTTTTATTTTCTTCAAATTAATTTTTTTCCATTTTAATTTTTTTGAACTCTATTTTATTGGTTAAATTACAAATATTAATCAAAAGGCATGTCTGATTAATTGATATCCTGAAACATGCACAATTTAACAGCAGTTTATTAAAAGTTTAAGAAAAACTATTTTAACATCCTATGAAATCAGTTTTCTTTTTTCCCAAATTTAGTTCTCTTAATTTTTCTGAATTCTATTTTATTGGTTAAATTACAAATATGAATCAAAAAGCATGTCAGATTATCTGTAATCCTGAAACATGCACAATTTAACAGCAATTTATTAAAAGTTTGACAAAAATTATATTTTAAGGCCCTATGAAACGTTTCATTTTTTCCAAATTCCCTTTTTTTTCCCCTTCTTTAAATTTTTCTGGACAATTTAATGGCAATTTACAAAGATTATATTTTAGACCACAATCAAATAAGCTTTATTTTTTTCCAAATTCTGTCTTAATTTTTCTGGCTGTTTAAATGGTTAATTAAAAAAAATAGTAATCAAAATGCTGATTAATTGAAATTCTGAAACATACACAATTTAACAGCGATTTATTTAACAAAAATTATATTTTAAGGCCCTATAAAATACGTTTTATTTTTTTCCCAAATTTAGTTTTATTTTTTCCAAATTCAGTTCTTTTTTTTTTCCTTTCGTTTGAATTTTTCTGGACTCTGTTTAATGGTTAATTTTAAAAAATACTAATCAAAAAACATGCCTGATTAATTAAAATCCTGAAACATACACAATTTAAAAGCAGCTTAACAAAATTACATTTTAAGGCCCTATGAAGTGTGTTTTATTTTTTCTCAAAATACTTTGTCAAATTCCATTTTAATGATTTGATTACATTTTATTAATCTAAAGCATCTCTAATTAATAGATTTTTTTACATAAAAAAAATTAAATATTTCATTTGTCAGAAATACTGTGTTGCGCATTTACATTTTTGTGGTAAATTACTTCTGGTAAATAATTGGTCTGGAAAATACTCCTTTTAAAAAAAATAATAATATTTTTATTAGTAGTAATTCAATTTCAATTTCAATTGAATTGAATTGAATTAGTAGTAGAAGACAGTAGTGATGCGCGGGTCGTCTCATAACCCGCGGGCCCCGCGGGTAACCCGCGGGTCGGGTTGGGGCGGGTAAAGAAACTGTCACTTTATTTGCGGGTCGGGTTGGGGCGGGTCATTAAAAACAAAATAAAATAAAAAAAATCAATATGTTGCGTGCAATTCCCTATAGCCTATATTACATATTTGGGAATATCTATTTTCATATTTTATTAAGTTCTTTAATAAGGTTATCAACACGTCACGTCACGAAAGCGCCAAGCAGCTCCCGCTGCCAGCCACAAGCGCATCAAGCGAACGCACATTCAACTCTGCAGGCCTGGTGCTATGCGTATTTAAATCTCCTCTGATGCGCATTATCCTGCATTAGCCAAAATCATGACAGTCAACCACATCCAGTCATATGTGAATGAATGTAAATATTCGCTAAAAACACACAATAAAGACAGCAATGATGTAGTCAGGACTGTGGCGCCGGCTTGCTTTGAAATGTATTTGGTGATTGCGCCCGCTGCGTCTCCTGGCTGCACCCTAGTCATTTTAAACAGTACATAATAATGAAAACAATATCTTACAAATAAAAAGAAGCAGATTTTCATGATCAGAACTTCCTTAAACCAGTGAACCTTTAAACCATTCAGTCCAAGGATCCAGTAAACGAATGCGTTCAAATAGAAAGTTCAAAACGATATTCATAAATGAAGCATATATACCCACATTTCTTCCGGCACCACTAACGTTACACCACTGATTATCTTGTTATTAATATGATTTGATTTATGGTTCATATTCATAATCGTACAGTATTGTTGCCAGTTTAAAGGGCGAAAAGCACTTTCGGTTTTCATTTGCATTATGCAGTATGTCTATTTAATTGTCGCGGGGGCGGGGCGGGTTGTAAAAATAGACACAGTACTGCGGGGCGGGCTGGGGCGGGCCAAATAATTTCATAATTGCGGGACCCGCGGGTTGAAAAAAACCCCGACCCGCGCATCACTAGAAGACAGTACTATTATTAAATTTAAGTAATATATTTTGGTCAACATTTCTTCAAGTTAAACCAAACTTTTATTTTGATGGGTTGCTATAAGGACCTTTGCGTTTCTGTTTGTATATGATACGACAATAGTTTTTCTCAAAAGAAACATTGTAATTAGTTTTAGCTCGAGTTAACAATATCAACACTGGTAAAAACGTAATTACATGTAACTGAGAAAGTGAATGATAGTGTTGAATGTATAACATTATATATTAAATGAAAGTAATGAGAGTGCATGGATTATAAAATCCAGCTCTAAAGTGAAATCTTAAGTGAAATGAAGTCTTACCCATCATCTCCACCTGTAACCATGTGTTCTTCATTAATTAGTTGGATACAATCAATGGAGCCCCTTCAGACAGAAGACATGGACAGAAACACACAAAGAAGTCATGAAAATTCATCCTTAAAGCTGACATAATGTAAAAAAGCTTAGGCATGACTACAAACTCAAACTCACTCGTGCCCATTAAAAACCAGCTGTGATTCTTCAGCGATTTTCCACACTCGAACAGTTCTGTCTCGTCCTCCTGCAGTCACGCATCTCTCTCTGCTCAAACAGTCCAACCCGGTGATATTGTCCTGATGGCCGAACCTGACATGAAAAAAACAAACAAATAGAAATTCTGAGAATAAAGAATAAGCACAACTCTCCTGTTTATGATATTATCCATAGCAGCTGGTGAACCTACAGGGTTTCTACATAAGCGTTCTCTTCCACGCTCCACACTTTTATTGAGCGGTCATGTGACGCACTGTAGAGGGTATGAGTCCCTCGTCTGAAAGCCAAACCCTGTGGAGCAAGCATTCAAACAGAAGCATTTAGATAAATTCAGTCAAACATGCAGTAAATGATCATCATTATATATGTTGTTCTCACCGATACAGCGTCTTTGTGTCCTGTAAACTTGTACAGATGTTTACATGTCATGGGATCCCAGATCATGATGAGTTTATTCATGTCTCCACTAGCCTTTAAAACAAAGAAAATCGTATCTATTAAATTGCATCCATCTTTGTGTTTACAATTAATTGATAAAAATTGTACAGCACACCCATATTAATCAATTCTACCAGACTACAATTCAAAAGTTTTTTTGTTTGTTTGTTTAAAACCAAGGCTCTATTTATTTGATACAGTAAAAACAGTCAAATTTAAATATTATAATTCAAAATAACAAAAAATAAAATAAATTTTCATGTGATGCAAAGCCGAATATTCCAGTCATCAGTGTCACATGACTCTTCAGAAATCTTGTAATTTGCTGCTCAAAAACATTTCTTAGTATTATTATCAGTGAAAATTTAAATCTTTCGTAAGATTGTAAATGTCTTTACTATCACTTTTAATAAATTAAATGCATCCCTGGTAGTAAAAAAAAAAAAAAAAAAAAACATATTACATGCTTTATTAATTAGCAATAAATAGTACTTACACAAGTTTTTGAACAGTAAGATTTTTAATGGGTTTTTTTTTCCAAGTCTCTTCGGTTTACCAATCTTGCATTTATTTTTACAGCAAAAACAGTAAAATATATTTTTTAAATATTTACTTTTTAAAATAACTGCTTTCTATTTAAATATATTTTAAAATGTATTTAAGAGTATTTTTTCAGGATTCTATGATGAATAGAAAGATCCAAAATTTTTTCGGAAACATTATACACTATCCCATTCAAAAGCTTGGAGTCAGTATAATGTTTGGCGAAGAAATTACAGAAATTAATACTTTTATTTAGCAAGGATGCTTTAAATTGATCAAAAGTGATGATAAAGACATTTATGTTGTTACAAAAGATTCTATTTCAGATAAATGCGGTTCTTCTGAACTTTCTATTCACCAAAGAAACCTGAAAACATTATACTCAGTTGTTTTCAACAATATTAATAAAGGTTTTTGAGCAGCAAATCAGAATATTAGAATGATTTCTGAAGGATCATGTGACTGAAATGATGCAAAAAAAAAAATCACAGGAATAAATTACATTTTAAAATATATTCAAATAGAAAACAGTTATTTTAAATAGTACAAATATTTCAAAATGTTACTGTTTTTGCTGTACTTTGGATCAAATAAATGCAAACTCTGTGAGACTTCTTTAAAAAAAAAAAACATTAAAAATCGTACTGTTCCAAAACTTTTGACTGCCCTGGCGCAAATTATGGACCAAGGAAAGTTCTTCTATAGGAATATTTTTGAGCTAATGAATTCCAGCTCTCACCAGGTATTTCCCATCGGATGATATAGCCATACACAGGATGTGAGCGGTGTGTCCCACATGACGATCTTCTGTTCCCTTTCGTCCTCCTGCGATCTTGTGCACCTTCTTTCCGCTCTCCACCTCCCCTATAGATCATAACCATCGTTTATTTAGAAGCAGACTGACTCGAGTTTATACATACTGTACAACGGAAGCTAAAACAGCTAGTGATTTGAAAATGTTAAGCAGAGCGAAGTGGACCTGTCAGACTCACATTTGATGATGGAGCAGTCTTTGCTTGCCGAGAAGATGTATTTCTCATCTGGGCTGATGACGAGGCATGTGACAGATAGTTTGTGTCCTCTCAACAACCTGATCTCTGATGAATCTGGAGCTATGAGCTAGAAGAGATGTCAGGGTCATGTCAGAAACAGAAGTAACAGTGGAAAATAAAAAGCAGCTAATGAAAACATCACCCACTTCTTTGGCGATCATTCTTTGCAGTTTGCCTTTCTGTTCCAGCTGAGGAGGATGAATAAAAACAAGTGATTATGGTATTATTAAAATTCCTATTATAATAAAATCCACTTACTGTAGCCATATATATACTGCAACAAGCTCCAAAACAGTTTTAATAACAAACACCAGATTTTAAAAATCAAGCTCCTGATTGGTTAACGCGGCGCGAATTTTCGCCAAAGTTCAGATTTTTGAACTCGCGTTTCGCGCGGCAGGACGGCTATTCGCGTCTTTGCATTGACTTAACATGTAAATCACTCGCGCTTGCCGCTTCATTCGCGTCCGGTGTGAACGCACCATTAGAATGGCATAAGATGGTGTTTCTTTCTGATGAATCAAACCAGAGTTATATTAAAAATTATTCTGGCACTTCCAAGCTTTACAGTGGCATAGGCAGGTGTTTCTCTTCATCAGTCCAAAACAAGTCCGAAAAAAGGGCATCCATCTATAATAAAAAGTGTCTCACACAGCTCTGGGGGGGGGGGGGGGGGTGAATAAATGCCTCCTGTAGTGAATCGATGTGTTTTTGTAAGAAAAATACTCATATTTAAAACATAAGAATCACTTTAATCTAGTATGCGCCAACTGGTCGTTTCCGGATGCACCTCCAGGCTGATGGATGAAACGTTGGCATTGCGCATGCACCTGTGAGTCTTGTGAAAACCAACGTTTGTTTACAGGAGCAAATGAAAGCAGTTTTCTTACTTTAGTAAAGGAAGACCAGTCTCCTCTTGGTTTATATCGAAATCCTCCAACAGTTTCATTTACAAATCCTCGTTTTGAACTTCTAATTCGTGACTGTTTTTGTTTTGATCTTCCCACAATGTGTTCGCGTTCGTCACTTCCGGGTACGACCAGTTGGGGCATTTTAAAGGTTGTATCAGCGATTTCTAGCCTAAAACATAAAGTGTCAAATTCAGCTGAGCTTTCTTCACGATCCGCTCGCTGCTTGCCCCATAAATTGTCTGTGAAAAAAACGCGTCTCTCTGGTCAGCCTAGGGTCCGAGAAAAGCCAAAAAAACAATCGGCACTACCAACCTTTCCACAGATAAACAAACAGTGTTCCAACCAATCAGCGTCAGGGGTTTGGTGTTGTGGACTTTCGCTCCGCCTCCCTCACATCCCTGCACCAGTAGGAAAGTCCACAACACCAAACCCCTGACGCTGATTGGTTGGAACACTGTTTGTTTATGTGTGGAAAGGTTGGTAGTGCCGATTGTTTTTTTGGCATATCTCGGACCCTAGGCTGACCAGAGAGACGCGTTTTTTTTACAGACAATTTATGGGGCAGGCAGCGAGCGGATCGTGAAGAAAGGTCAGCTGAAATTGACACTTTATGTTTTAGGCTAGAAATCGCTGATACAACCTTTAAATATTGATATTTTTCGTACAAAAATGCATCAATTCACTACAGGAGGCCTGTATTCACCCCCTGGAGTCGTGTGAGCCACTTTTTATTATGGATGGATGAACTTTATTGGACTTGTTTCGGACTGATGAAGTGAAACACTCGCCTATGCCATTCTGATGTGCCAGGACCATTTTTAATAGAACTCCGATTGGATTTGTCTGAAAGAAGGAAACTATACACCTAAAATGCTCGAAGGCTGAGTAAATCATGGGCTAATTTTTATTTTTGAGTGAACTAACCCCTTGTTTTTTTATATTTTAATAAAATATAATTATATATATCTCAGCCTTTCGTTTATGACATATAAACATTTCAATTCAATTACACTATTGTGAACTTTGTCTGTGTTTAATTGTGAAATGTTTTACTCAAAATGTCAATGGTTTACGGTAAACATTTTCTTTTTTTTTTTTTTTTTCAAGAAGTGTAAGATCGCACTGTCTCCATATCAAATATTAGTGATGAAACCCAGCTGAAGTGGACCTACCACATCATCCTGCAGTCTTCCAGCTATCAGATCCGCTTCAAATGTTTCATTCTCGGCTGTCTTGTCCTCTGCCAATGACAGCACAGAGAAAACAGGTTTAGAAAACAGTGAACAATCATTCAGTTTTGTGTGAAAGCTTGATCTTACAGCTTACACACCTTCCTCTCTCAGCTGGTCCAGGTACTGTTTGGCCAGGCGAAGTTTCTTCTCTTGCGGCGTCTCCTCGATCTCGTCGTCTTCATTTTCCTGTTTTCTGTGAGGCGCACCACTGCAGAAAATGAGACATCGTAATTTAATTTAAGAAAAGAAAAAGAACATGACCACAGCGTTCATCCAGCAGAACAAACTGCTGTCGATCAGTTAACGTTACCTTTCATTTTCCGAGTCGCTCGATATTTCTTCATTCATTCGCTTGTTGAACTTTTTTGATCTGCCTTTGCCATCATCTGCATTGCTCTTGAAATGCAAAAGAGTAATATCCATATAAATAGGTTGTTTGATTTTTTGTAACATTAGAGAAAAGAGCATAAACTAACATTGTGAAAACTCAAAAAATAAATACAAATTAATTTCGCAGTGAATTTAGTTAAATATGGACGTACCTTTCTTTTTAAATCTCCTTTGTTGACAGCCGCAGCGATTACCTTTTTCTTTATAAAGAACGACATGATGGAGCATAAAACTGGCTGTTTTTATGAAATTTAGTACTTCTTGGCTGCCACTCACATGGTCACAAACACATGCTTCCTGCAGCTCTTCTTCTTCGATGGTTTGAGTGTGTGTGTTTGCGCTACAGCGCAGCGTAATGGAGAGACGCTACATTACAGCCAACACTTCAACTGAGCTGCTCTGGTTGTATAAACTACACATGGTGTGATCAACACTGACTGATAGATATACTATACTAGACTTATCATTATTATAAAAAATAAAATACTATATACTGCTACTACTGCCAATGATAATACATTATAAACATAATAAATACATAAAATACAGACATGTATACAAACATGCATTAAAAACACACAATTAAGTATAAAAATTATGAGAATTAATAAAGATTTAAGATTACAGAAAAAATAAAATAAATAAAATGATTTATTTTAATAATAATAAATTTAGAGACATACAAACGTAATAAAAACATAAGTATAACAACAAATTATTATTAATACATTAAAACATATACAAACGTATAGTATAGAAATAATACATTATTATAAATGCATAAAATAATGCAATATAAATCAATTATGTATACTACTAATTATTATACATACATACATACATACAAGCATTAAAAACACATAGTTAAGTATAACAACAATATATTACAAAAACAAAAATATAGATTTTTAGTGTAAAAAAATTACACGTTGTAATAATAAAATACATTTTAATTGTTATTATTCTAAATACATTTAAAAACATACAAACATACAGGTACGCAATAATGATAATAATACACTACTGCTAAAATATTATAAATAAAATAAAATACAAATATGCAATAAAAACACAAACTGTAGAAATAATAAAAAGTATTGATTATAAATGCATAAAATAATGCAATATAAATCAATTATGTATACTACAACTACTACTACTAATAATAATAATATATTATAGATAAAAACTAGAGTAAATGAACAAAATACAGACATATATACAGACATGCAATAAAAACATAAGTATAACAACATTATTATTATAAAATACCACAAATTTACACAAAAACTCTTGAAGTATACTGCTACTACTGACAATAATAATAAATAGTATTTATTAAATAAATAATAATTAAATGAACTAAATTAAATAATTAAGTTTAACAATATAAACAATATATTATAAATAAATAAATATAAATAAATATATATATATATATATATATATGTAAGACATTATATATAATTAATAATTTATATTAATTTATAGAATAACTAATATTCAATTCATTTTTGCTTGAATTTCTATTGCATATGTTTGGGATATATAATTTTATTTTTAGATTTAAACATAGTGTGAGTGACTGTTACTACTGGTGACTGCCCCAGTCCTGTGATCAGTCAGCTCTCTCTCTCTCTCTCTCTCTCTCTCTCTCTCTCTCTCTCTCTCTCTACTGTTGTTGTGTTGCTGGATTCACCTGCAGCTCTCTGGCTCCTCAGTGAGGGGAATTGACACAGTGTAATGACTCTATACATGATGCAGTAGAGGCTCCTAATGGACTGACCTGCACATCATGTACATCTGCCTCTGTAATGGCTTCCGCTTGCCTTAAGTGCAAAGACCGTGGAGCCAAACACAACTCCATCAAGCGCTCTACACCCCAGACAGAGTGAGAGCTGGATAAACTTCACCAGCTTCACATGACTGATGAACAGATCCTGGATTTTGGATTAAATGATGCTTGACCACGCTTAACAAACATCAGGTGAGATTTTCTCTTGTATTATTTGTTATAACTTGCATAGTATGTTACTTACTTTACTGTGTTTTTTGCTTTAAACATACAGTTTATTACACTGTAAATTAGTGCTTTCTCATAATGTTAGTCCAAAATGTTTAAGGCTGAAATAATTTCTTAGTAAACAACAAATATTGCATAATTAACAATGTTTTAACGATGATAAATTACACAAACAATTGAACTGTTTAGTTTTAGTTTAGTTTTTTATAATGCAACAACACATTTACCTGAGTTTTCAAGTTAAAATTAGGTTGTGTCCACTTCTGTGTGTGTTTATGTAGTTTACAGTACATAATAAAAGCAGGGCACCTCTTTCATAATCCAAAACCAAAAAACCTGCACATCTGTTTATTAGATGAGTAGACAATCTGGGCTGAGCAGAGAGATTACTGGCCCAAAAACATGCCACATGGATTAAAAGTGGAAGTCACTGATTTACCAGAGCTGCGTGTCTGAATCAGGGGGTGGGGGACTGTAGGTGTTATTTGTTGTTTTGCTGTAATTTTCACCCACTTTTTGAAATATTTTGAGAATAAACCTCCTCTGAAGTTATTTTTTGCGCTGCAAATTGAGGTAGTGTGAGGTCAAGGCATTACCAATCCATCAAGATAAACAAACTGATTAACCTAAAACGCACTGGAACGTTCTGTGCAGCTGTAATGTAGTGATGTAATACAGCCGCTGTGCATTTCCATGCCAAATTACTCTGCATTCATTTTCTAACCCCTATGGACATGTGCTGATGAGCTGGGACTATAGAAGATTACAGATTATGATTATTCGCATTGGGAAATGTCTGGTGGAGGTCATTATAAATTTTGTAGAATTATTCATGGTACTGTAAAAATATTTAAAATTGACAGTGAATTATTGTTGTTTTAGTACTTTTTGAAAGAATTCTCTTAAATTAGAAATACAGTAAAAGCAGTAATATTGCAAAATATTATTACAATTTAAAATAACCGTTTTCTATTTTAATATTTTTAAATATATAATTAATTTTTGTTATGCAAAGCTTCAATTTTAGCATCATTATTTCAGTCTTCAGTGTCACATGATCCTTCAGAAATCATTCTAAAAAAAATTAACTATCAGAATAAAGTCAAAATTACAAGAATGACATCGAAATATTTAGAGAATAATGTTGAAATTACAAGAAAGTTTAAATATTTTGAGTCTAAATGACGAGAATAAAGTCACAATATTTTGAAAATGAAGTCAAAATATTTCGAGAATAAAGTGAATATATTTTGAGAATAAAGTTAAAATTACGAGAAAAAAGTTGAAATATTTGGAGAATAAACTTAAAATATTTGGAGAATAAAGTAGAAATTACGAGAATAAAGTCAAAATCTTTTGACAATGAAGTCGAAATTACGAGAATGAAGTCAAAATATTTTGAGAATAAAGTTAAAATTACGAGAGAAAAAAAGTTGAAATATTTTGAGAATCAACTTAAAATATTTTGAGAATAAACTTAAAATATTTTGGAGAATAAACTTAAAATATTTTGAGAACAAAGTCTAAATATTTTGAGAATAAAGTCTAAATATTTTGAGAATAAAGTTAAAATTAAAAGAAAAAAGTTAAAATTACAAGAAAAAAGTTGAAATATTTTGAGAATAAACTTAAAATATTTTGAGAATAAAGTCTAAATATTTTGAGAATAAAGTTAAAATTACGAGAAAAAAAGTTGAAATATTTTGAGAATAAACTTAAAATATTTGGAGAATGAACTTAAAATATTTTGGAGAATAAACTTAAAATATTTTGAGAATAAAGTCTAAATATTTTGAGAATAAAGTTAAAATTAAAAGAAAAAAGTTAAAATTACAAGAAAAAAGTTGAAATATTTTGAGAATAAACTTAAAATATTTTGAGAATAAAGTCAAAATATTTTGAGAATTAAGTCAAAATTACGAGAATGAAGTCTAAATTTTTTTTAGAATAAAGTCAAAATTAGAATAAAGTTAAAATATTTTGAGATTAAAGTTAAAGTTACAAAAAGCAAGTCAAAATATTTTGAATAAAGTTGAAATTCTGAGAATAAAGTCAAAATATTTTGAGAATAAAGTCTAAATGACAAGAATAAAGTTGAAATTAGAGAGTATAGCCTATTTGCTATTGTGCATGCAAATGGCCAGGATTGGGAGCATATGTAATTTATACATACTGGTCAACTTTAATTACACACATCACCTCAAGACCTACCGCTCTAATTTCTACAGCTATCAGAAGTTTTCTTGGCATTAGAGTGACTCTCCAGTAAATGACATCAGTGCGATGATATCTGTGTCTGTGTGTATCGTGACGTCTCTGGCGTGAGTGCATTGTAGTGCTGTGCAGGTGACAGTGAGCTCACGCTAACGCTAATGCCAGAGAAACCCCAGCAGCTGCAGCCAAACAAGTGAGCTCATTATACTCTGCTTCAAAAGGTTAGAGCACCACGAGCACCATGAATAGAGCACCATGAATTATTCCAACTGATCAAGCCTCCCTCGCTTTTTCAGTGTTTAGCCACACATGTCCACAAAACAATCACAACAATGCTCTGGACATGTTACGCTAATAGCCTGTTGCTAAAACCTACCTTCACGAAACATTTTTTGGCATATGATGCCATGGTATTATGATTTTGGACACTGGCATGATGGTAATACCATGGTATTTTTTGTAAATACCAATGCCACCTGACACATCAGTATACCATGGTACTATTGTAGTATTGTATTGTATACACTAATATAAACAACATGCTTAAAATAAAATATAAAAATATGTATCAAGAAAGACAGTCAATTTAAAAACTTATATCTATATGCACATATATTATCGTCTCTGTAAAGCGCTATGTAAAGCACCTCTTTCTAAATTCTAGTATTTTTTACTTTAATTTTACTTATTAATCTATTTCAATTTTAATATTTAATTTAATTATAACTTAAAGAATAAATTTCAATAAAAAAAAATCTAAATTACAAACATAAAATCTAAAAATTTTGAGAATAGTCGAAATTACAAGAATAAAGTTGAAATTACGAGAATAAAGTCAAAATATTTTGAGAATACAGTTCGAAATATTTTGAGTATGCAGTTGAAATTCGTTTAAATATTTTAAGAATAAAGTCTAAATATTTTGTGAAAAATATTGAAATTACAAGAATAAAGTACGATATAACGTTACAAATATAAAGTTACGAATAAACTATGAGAATAGTCTAAATATTTTGAGGAAAAAAGTCAAAATTATGAGAATAAAGTCAAAACATTTTGAAAATAAAGTCTGAATATTTTGAGAAAAAAGTTACATTTACGAGAATAAAGTGTAAATATTTTGAGAAAAGTGACGAGAATAAAGTCAAAATATTTTGAGAATAAAATTGAAATTACGAGAATAAAGTCTAAATGTCTTGAGAAAAAGGTGACATTAATTGATATTGAATCTAATTATTATAAGAATAAAGTTTAAATATTTGTAAAATGTTTTTAAAATAAAGTTGAAATATTTTAAGAATCAATTTTAAGAGTCTAAATTATTTAAAATTTAATTTAATTTAATTTCTGTTTGGTCAACCAGCAGTACATATATATATATATATAACCAGTAGTTAAAATAAACAACCTGACATTTATTCTATAATCAGAGGTAAACAACCAACATCCAAATGGAGTATATATATAAAAAGATCTCAGAAGTGGAAAAAAAAGATTAAATTTTATTAATTTTATTAATAGAGTATGCATTTTTAAAATGAATTATTTTATAATAATTTCTGACTATAGTATTGTTTATTTATAATAAAGTATAGAATTATGATATAAATTAATAAACATATATGTAATAAAGCATATGTAATCTCTTAACAGAACTGTAAATACAATAAAAAAACAACATGCAAATCAGCTAAAAATGCACCTTTAAATTTGTCAACTTGTTGTGCATGTGTTCAACTGCAGTTATACTAATCTCTGTATGTCATATGATACTTTCCACAGCGCTGACCTTTGACCTCCAGCCAATGAGTCCCCGTTTCTGACCGGTGGAAGATGGAGAAGCCTGCGTTCCTGCTTTGTGTTTGGAGCACCACACTGTAAACAATGGAGGCGTCTGGATTACCTCCACCAGCAGAGCTTAACGCAACCGAACTTAATGAGACATTGAGTCATGGCCACCCTATGCATCTGGCTCCCAGCATGCAGTTAGGAAGCATGTCCAACCCGCAGTCGCGTTTACGAGACATGTCGGCCCTCGTGGTCATGGTGACTCTTAATGCAATAGCACTTTTAGCCAACAGCGGAGTGCTTGCCGTAGTAGTAAAAGTGCCACATCTCCGCAAGTTCAGTTTGGTGTGTCACCTCTGCATCGTGGATTTGCTATGCGCCGCTTTGTTAATGCCACTCGGCATCGTCTGCGGCTCGCCGTTCTTCGCCGGCATCATCTTTTCTGTACTCGAATGCAGGTTGTATATATTCCTGAATGCCTTTCTCATATCTGCCTCTATTTTTACGGTTACTGTGATTAGCATCGAGCGCTACTTCTACATTGTGCATCCCATGAGGTACGAGGCTAAAATGACTCCTTGGTTATCCGCAGCCGTGATGGGACTTGTCTGGGTGGTGTCTACTTTGCTAGGGCTTGCTACCGTCTTCGGATGGCCCAGTTATGGAAGCAGAAGCTCCATTGCCGCCACACATTGCTCTCTTCATTGGAGCCACAGCGGACACCGGAGAGTTTTTGCTATTTTATTCTGCACAGTTTGCTTTTGCGTTCCAGCTGCTATTATTATCGCCGTCTATGGGAATGTTTATAAAGTCGCCCACACGGCTGCACGAGAAAGAGGTCCAATCCCGAGCTGGACGATGGCGACCGCTTATCCGAAGCGTCGATCTGATTCGGTCAACAGCCAGACCACGATTATCACCACCAGCACGAGCGTCCGGAGAAATCAAGTCCAGCGTAGGAAAAGGAGAACGCTGGTTGGTGGGAAAGCAGCTCTTACTTTAGCTATCATCGTGGGTCAGTTCCTACTCTGCTGGCTGCCTTATTTCGCTTTCCACCTGCATTTGTCCTTGGGATTCTCTCATAGTACCTCTGAGGAAGCCGAGGGACCGGTCACATGGCTGGCATATTCGACATTCGCGGTAAACCCATTTTTTTATGGCCTGCTCAACCGTCAGATCAGGGAGGAGTTGTGTAAGATGCTCTTTTGTTGCCGATCACCTGGCAGACCGGTGCGGCCCTCAGCGTCGGGTCACGAACGTTCAGGACATGAGGACTTTTTTCATTTTGTGCACAGGAGCGGTGACAGGGATGGAGTTAGATGCAGCTACCACATGGCTACACCAAGGAGCACATTGGACCAGACTAGTTTTAGGATACCGGGGCAAATACCTGAGGAGATCACTTGAACTATTCTTAAGATTGAGGAGTTACACAACATGCATAGATGACATAAAAAGTCTTTTAAAAAGATTTTTATAAGGGTCATAATAATTAAATTTTTTGTTGTCATTTTAAAGGAACACTCCACTTTTTTTGGAAATAGGCTCATTCTCCAACTCCCCCCTAGTTAATAAGTTGAGTTTTACCGTTTTGAAATCCATTCAGCCGTTCTCCTGTTCTGGCAATATCGCTTTTAGCATAGCTTAGCATAGATCATTGAATCCTATTAGACCAGTAGCATCGCGTTCAAAAATGACCAACGAGTTTCCATATTTGTTGTATTTAAAACTTGACTCTTCTGTAGTTATATCGTGTACTAAGACCGGTGGAAATGCAAAACTGCGAGTTTCTAGGCTGATAAGATTAGGAACTACACTTCCATTCCGGCGTAATAGTCAAGGAAGTTTGCTGCCGTAATATGGCCGAAGCAGGCGGCGTATTATCAGAAATGAGTTCCCAGCTAGTTTAGCATTTGCACATGTGCTGCGTGGTATTACTGCTCCTGCTTCAGCCTTATTACGGCAGCAAACTTCCTTGACTATTACGCCGGAATGGAAGTGTAGTTCCTAATCTTATCAGCCTAGAAAATTTAAGCTTTGCATTTCCACCGGTCTTAGTACACGATATAACTACAGAAGAGTCAAGTTTTAAATAGGACAAATATGGAAACTCGTTGGTCATTTTTGAACGTGATGCTATTGGTCTAATAGGATTCAATGATCTATGCTAAGCTATGCTAAAAGTGATATCGCCAGAACAGGAGAACGGCTGAATGGATTTCAAAACGGTAAAACTCAACTTATTAACTCGGGGGGAGTTGGAGAATGAGCCTATTTCCAAAAAAAAGTGGAGTGTTCCTTTAAGGGATTTTAAATTTGGGGATGAAAAAACAAAGTCGACCCTTTGCAGGGAGTTTGACTGACAGGCGATCTGACCAATCATAACACTGGTGGACTTGAATTTGAAAAATTGTGTGTATTGACGTCTTTCAGCAGTTTAAATAAGATTGCGATTTATGAGATATTGTGAGATATAAACTCACAATTGCAAGAAAACTCGCAATTCTGACTTTATTCCCCTCAGAATTGTGATATAAACTCACCATGGTGAGATATAAACTTAAACTACCAGTCAAAAGTTTGGACACACTTCCCCATTCTCTTTGATGGGGAAGTGTGTCCAAACTTTTGACTGGTAGTGTATAATTCTTACTTTTTTCTCAGAATTGGGTGATATAAACCCACAATTGTGAGAAATAGTCAGAATTGTGAGATAAAAACGTGCAATTCTTAAAAATTGCTAAAATTTCTAAATTGTGAGTTATTAAGACAGAACTGCGAGATATAAACTCACAATTTGGACTTTTTTCCTCAGAATTCTGATATAAACTCGCAACTGTGAGTTATAAAGTCAGAACTGCAAGAAATGAACTCACAATTCTGACTTATTTTCTTGCAAATGCAAATCAGACAGGAGAGATTAATGTTGATGAACTGAAATGAACTTGAACTTGAAATTGGTGTGTATTGACGTCTTTCAGCAGTTTAAACATAATACTATGAAAGTCAATTCCGCCACTAAAGAAAAATGTAATTAAAAAATGGTTACTGCGCATTTATCTCACAATTCTGACTTTTTTTCTCAGAATTGCGTGATAAAAACTTGCAATTCTGACTTTTTTCCTCCGAATTGTGATATAAACTCAGAATTGCGAGTTATAAAGTCAGAATTGAGAGATATAAACTCACAATTCTGACTTTTCTTCTCTTAATTGCTTTATACAAACTCACAATTGTGAGAAATAAAGTCAGAATTGTGAGATAAAAGCTCGCAATTTGCTTTTTCCTTAGAATTGGGATATAAACTCGCAATTGTGAGTTATAAAGTCAGAATTGCGAGATATAAACACACAATTCTGACTTTTTTCTCGCAAATGCAAACCAGACAGAAGAGTGGATTAATGCTGATGGACTTGTACTTGAAAAATGGTGTGCACTGACCTCTTTGGTTAAAACAAGATACTATGGAAGCCCGTTTCCACCACTGAATAAAAAATAAAAAACGGTTATTGCATGCGCCTTTTATCTCACAATTCTGACTTTTTTTTCTCAGAATTGCATGATACAAACTTCTGACTTTTTTCCTCAGAATTGTGATATAATTTCAGAATTGCGAGTTATAAAGTCAGAATTGAGAGATATAAACTCACAACACAGTGACAACCAACGAACAAAAAATGCCTTCATCCAATCACAGCTTTTCCTAGTGGTGACTCCACCCACATGTTTACAAACACAGTGCTGATTAGGGTTTGAATGACATTATGAACTGAAATGACATATTTAATGGCTAAATTTTAATGTCATCAAGCTTAAACAAGATTTAAATAGAACATATTCAATATTTAAATTAACATTTTAAATACACTTTCTTGTACTGTATTTCTACTGTGCTATTTAAATTATTTAAAAAATTGAGTAACACAAATCTAACTGAACCTAAATATTCATACAAAAAAAAGAGCATAAAAAAAGTTTTGAATCCATTTTTACATATTTATTTCTATTTATAGTGCAAAGGAGGACCTCAGCTGTCTGCTGTATTTCTTTTCTACTGTTCAAACTGTAAATATTACGCATGGGCTGAAGTGACAAAGACAAATTGTTTTGTTGTTCAATAAAGACACTAGTCACTAAAAGCTTGACTCAGTTCAATGCAGCATATGTTCAGCTGTGTTGCATTTACAGCTCATTGTGCCGATTTTGAATGGTGAGCTATATGGAGCCATCCATTACATCACACTATGTATTTATTAGTGCTTTCTTTATTTATACAAAACAATGTGACCATTACTGTCTTTTGCTGTTATGGAGATGGATAGCGCTGTATTCATGTATTTATAAGGAGGATGGTACTGTACATATGTACAACTGGTTTACTTGCATTGTTTAGACGTATGCCTTCATGCAGGCTAATTAGTATTAGTTAGCCACTCAACAATGAAGTACAATAAAGTATGAGCCACATCACTATCGCTATACGTTTATGTATTTACTGAGTGTCCATATATGTTGCATTTCTCCTGTTAGTATTCTGGCTCTGTGTGTTTATGAAAATCCTGGGACGTACGCCAAATACATAGAGTTATATAATATAGTAAATCCACCAGAGGACAGCTGTTTCACATTTAGATTCAGATTTTCTGAATTCTGTGCATTTATACTATATCAGTCTATCATCTGAAAGCGTGTTTCCTGTAATTATATCTCCATAATATTTCTGGACATGTTTTTAATTCTAATGGGGAGATTTGAACACAGATTAGATTTAGCGGATAAAGCAAACTGATCTAGGGCGGCTGCCAAAAGAACGTTTTTAAAAGGCGTTGGTCTGACCTCACAATCCAGGAGACAGCCACTGAGGGCAAAGGTGAACTGGGAAAAATGCCACAAACTGTGAGATTAAACGGTGATGGTGATTAATATGAGAGCGTTCCAGAATAAAACAGCATGATGACTTCTGACCATGATCCTATAGACCAAAAATAGCTGATAAAACAGGCGGAAAAAAATCACGACTCACATTGAAGGAGGGACTTTTGAGCTCTTCTCACTTAAAGGCCGCGTGTCCACCAAAGCCTTTTTAAAGGAGTAGTTCACTTCCTGAACAAAACATTACAGATAATGTACTCACCCCCTTGTCATCCAAGATGTTCATGTCTTTCTTTCTTCATTCGTAAAGAAATTGTTTTTTTGTGGAAAACATTTTTGGATTTCTCTCGATATAGTGGACTTCTATGGTGCCTGTGAGTTTGAACTTCCAAAATCCAGTTTAAATGCACCTTCAATGGGGTTCTAAATGAATTAATGAAATAAATTGTAAATTTTTTTAGAAAGTAACCGATCGTTTCGCTAGATAAGACACTTTTTCCTCAGCTGGGATCATTTAGAGCCCTTTAAAGCTGCATTAAAACTGCAAGTTCAAACTCACGGGCACCATAGAAGTCCACTATATGGAGAGAAATCCTGAAATGTTTTCTTCAAAAAACATAAATCCTTTAGGAAGGAAGAAATAGGGTGAGTAAATTATCTGTAATTTTTTCGTCCTTTAACCAGCTGAAAACCCCAGGCGCTCTGCTGAAAATGCCTAGCTGCCTAAGCAGTGTTTTTTTTTTTCAGTTAAGATGGTTTGTCCATCATGGAATATCCATGGAAGTGTTACTAGTATCTGATTTAGTTTATTCATGAATACAAAAATGTTGACACAGTATTAGGTACTTGCTCTGTCCCTTGTTTTAAATTATTTTGTTCCATTATTGTGCTTCTTGTTGTCATGTGTTGCTGTGGTATATTCAGGATGTGGCAATTGGTTGGTTTGGATTTTGTCCCGCCCCTCCTCCACTGTGATTGGACAGCTGACTAAAAAGTGACAGTGATGAGCGTGGCGTTTTACTCACATGAAAAAAAAAAAAGATTAGTGCCTCGTCACGCTCCTGCCTTTTTAAAAACGCTGTGCTCCCATTAAAAACAATTGAAAAAACATGAAAAACAGGCTGTGGTGGACCCGCAGCCTTAATAAACAACCAACTAACAACCAATCACAACACTCTAACATGGCAGAAACAGTTTAAGCAATAAACAGGTATACAAAATGGAAGATGAATAGTAAACAAAAAAAAAACAAACAAAAAATGTATGAATTACAGTGGAACATACCATTTTTAAATTGTAGAAAAATATTTTACAAATAAATGTATATGCGATAATTTGTTGGACTATAGGTAAATAGAAGCCAATTCGCTGCTAATGGATCTGACAGTGAAAAACATTTTCCTAAAAGTATTTCCCAAAATTTAGCAAATGGGGTCGCTATTGAGTCCATTTTTATTTTTTCTCCTGCATTTATTATAGCATTTAATTTACATAACCCTGAACTCATTTTATTTTTAAATTGTGTCAAAAATTATAATGAAGATTTTGTTCAATCTTGAGAATTATTTAACACGGATTATTCAGCAACTTTGTGCATTTATTGAACTTTTAACAGTGAAAAACATTAAACAAACATTATGATTTGATACTGGATATTGCTAGTTTAATCCAATGTTATTTTAATATCTTTAATACTAATAATCAGTAATACTGATACTGTTTGTAATAATATTTTTTAATTATTTTTCATTTTAAAACCATTTCCTTTTTCATATTTTTTATGTATAGTCTTTATTCATGTTTATTTTAGTTTCACTTTTTTGTCGATCAAGATAAACTTTGCTAACTAGCTCAACGTAAATTTTTATTATAATTAATATTTATTTTATTTTGAGGAAACAAAATGTTTTTAACAGTTTTAGCTTTAGTTAACTATAATAACCCTGCTTCTGTACTAAATTTCTAACTTCCAAATTCTGCGTTCAAATTAATAAATTAATTTTTATACTTTTTGACAGAATTTTCTATATGCCCCCGAGTTAAATATATTATATAATCAAATATCATTATTAAATATTTTTGGTTTAATTTTCAGAAAGAGATATATGTCTTTTCAAATACATATATCTGCTAAACGTCTATTTTGTCTGCTTTATCGCTTTTAGATTATAAATGCAATAGTTGGCAGTCTATAAATAACCCTGTATAGACAGCAACGGACAGGGAAGAGAAGAAAATGTTGAAACAAGTTGTTATTTTTGCATCCTTTGCACACAAAAAGTATTCTCATTGCTTCATAACATTACGGTTAAACCACTGCTGTCACATGGACTGTTTTAACAATGTCCTTACTACCTTTCTGGGCCTTTAACGTGGTAGTTGCGTTGCTGTCTATGCAGGGTCAGAAAGTTCTTAGATTTCATCAAAATTATCTTAATTTGTGTTCCGAATATAAACGAAGGTCTTATGGGGTTGGAACGACATGAGGGTGAGTAATTATCAACAGAATTTTCATTTTTGGGTGAACTGTTCCTTTAAATGTTCTAATCTTTAAACAAAACACACTGATCAAACTAAATCCCTATCCGTGCTCAAAATCAATGCTTTCACTCCACTAAATATTTCATCCAGTTCTTGATCCAATGGTTCTTGTAAGAGCTCTTCTAAGCTTACCAGCGGTCTGCATTTCACCGGTCACTAATGGGGTATTTATAGCAGATGCATCAGTGGGGGCTGGCATCTTCCCATAGGGGCCTGTTTGGGAATGCCTGTTAGGGCACGGTCACTTTCCTAATATATCCCATATCCCTGTTTCAGCTTCTAGACAGCACTCCAACTCTCCATTCACAGTGTATATGTGTGAGAGTGTGTGAAACCGTTTATGCATGTTTTGATGAGCCGCTTTATGACCTTCTGACCTTCATATTGATGACGGGCACCATGATGCGGAGTATGGACGCAAGGGAAACAGAGATCGACCTGAGGGATGCAGGGGATGGAGAGGACGACGAGGAACAACAGACGTGGAAGACGCAGCTGGAAACTGTCCTGGAGGAAGAGGAGGAAGAAGATATTATCTCTACACAGAGTGACACCATGCTTCTGATCAATGAACGGGACCCAAGACAAATAAATGAGTGCCTTAAGGTAATCTCTTCATGTCTAAAGACTATAGTTTTTCATCGTAGCACTACAGAGTCTGTAGAAATGTCACTTTTGATGGGGATCTGTTGTGGAGCTTTGGGTGTGATAGGAAAATTATTCAAGGACCGGGACCATATTATACATTTACTGTTGATACTAGTGATGTATATAATACAGCTTCAAAACCATGATTTTGTCCATGATTTTTTGTTACCTCATTGACATACACTACCAGTCAAAAGTTTTTGAACAGTATGATTTTTAATGTTTTTTAATAAAGTCTGTTCTGCTCACCAAGCCTGCATTTATTTGTCCAAAGTACAGCAAAACAGTGACATTTTTACTATTTAAAATAACTGTTTTCTATTCAAATATATTTTCAAATGTAATTTATTCCTGTGATTTCATAGCTGAATTTTTAGCATCATTACTTCAGTGTCAGACGATCCTTCAGAAATCATTCTAATATTCTGATTTGCTCCTCAAAAAACATTTATTATTATTATTATTATGTTGAAAACAGCTGAGCAGATTTTTTTAGGTTTCTTTGATGAATAGAAAGTTCAGAAGAACAGCAATTATCTAAAAATGAAATCTTTTGTAACATTAGAAATGTCTTTATCATCACTTTTCAGCAATTTAAAGCATCCTCTCTAAATAAAATTATTACTTTCTATAATGTAGCTTTGATCACAAGAATAAATGACATTTTAAAAAATATTTTAAGAGAAAACTGTTCGTTTAAATAGTAAAAAATATTTCAAACGTTTACTGTTTTTGCTGTACTTTGGATCAAATAACTGAAAGCTTGGTGAGCAGATGAGACTTCTTTAAAAAACATTAAAAAACTTTTGACTGAAAGTGTATATTCTTTAGAATAAGCACAAATTTACATAACTGTGATTTTAAAAAAAACTTAAGAAACAAAATTATTTAAAATAGTGTCTTGTTTTCTGAAAAACCTACTAACATAAAGTGAGGTTATGTCTAAAATATTTCACTTTTTTCAATTTCAATTTGTAGAAATTTGTTCATAAATAAATAAATATCTATTTTTTGCAGTACAGGATTTTAATCAAGCAATTTCCAAAACCTTTGCATTTACTGACATTTTGGTTGGCACATCAGGTTAAATTAGATTAAACTCTACTCTACTTCCACTCTAACCCAAAGTAAGGAACATTGTCTTGACATTGTAGACAACCACAGCTGGTAGCAGGAGACGGATTAGAAGAACATGTGTGAATATCTCCAATGATGTGGACAATAATAGCAACCGCTTCTTAAATGAGCTGACCAGCATTTGCACAGCTATTAAAGACTAGCAGTAGCTTTTTCTGGGCTACTGTAGCATTGTTTATGTTATGAACTGTTGCTAATACTAAGTTGATTGCAGTATTCACTTTAAATACTCCACATTTAAGAAGTTACGATTCAAACACTGTAAGGTACATAAAAGAATTGAACACACACTCTATAGAGGGTTTGCACTTATGTCACTTTTGGTCAGTTACCCGGATGCGCAGCCATACTGGCGATACTCGGATGTAAACAACAGCATGGATTGCACGGTTAATGTACTACTGAATACATCGTTCTGCTCATTTATGTTGTCTAAACCACAGACAAAACGTGTGGAAGCTGCTAAATCATATAGAGAAAGACTTAGTAAGCAGAAAAGGGCACAATATTTTGACAAACCAAAGTTAATAGGTGGTAAAGACTATGTACGAGCAATGTATGCTCAATATTCCACCAACCTGGTGTTTACTGACTAAAACATAGCTGCATATAGGGGCATTTTTCAAAATGGCGGTATATGTTTTAAAGCAGATGGGGGTGAACAAAAGATTCTACTTTCCTGAATATTCTCTTTCGACAGGTTAGTTTTGAGGATGTAATAGCAGAGCCGGGGTCGGTGCGCAGTGGGGATCGGGTGTGGATCTGGAGTCACGCTCTTTTCGAGGTGTCCCGGGTCTGGTTTTACCGTATCATCACGGCTCTTCTCGCTGTTCCAGTGTCCCTCCTCGCTGGGATTCTCTTCGCCATCCTCAGCTTTGCTCACATCTGGTATGGGCAGAACATCTGAATTTAAATTGACATTACATTTATGCTTATACCGATATAGAGGGTTTGCACTTACATCATGATTTGGTCAGTTACCCGGCTGCACTGCCATATTGGAGATACTCAGATCCAAACAACAGCATTGATTGCACAGTTAATGTACTACTGAATACATTATTTTGCTAGTTTATGCTGTCTAAACCATGGGAAAAAAACGTGTGGAAGCTGCTAAGTCATATAAAGAAGGACTTAGTAAACAGGAAGGGCGCAATATTTGAACAAACTTAAACTTAAGTTAATAGGTGGTGAAGATACATACAAGCAGTATTAATTGAGATATTAGCCTAATATTTCACCTAACATTACCTGACTGGAAATGATAAGAACAAGCACAAATGTTGTCAAGATTCTTGCCCCGGAAATCTTGGTTCAGTTTGGCCAATCACAAAAACCTTTTGTTCCTCAGACAGTTTTTTGCACTCTTATCCTTGATTTGTTAAAACTTTTGTCAGTCTATAGTACTCTATATGTTTTTCCCAGTTCGACCGATTAGTACAGCCTTAAAAATGACTATAATTGACCATTCTCACCAGCAATAATCAGCAAAATATCAGAGTTTCATTTGGGTTCAATGGCTTTGTTTATGTTAAGTGCTACAAATATGGCTGATTGATGAGGTGTTGTGAAAACACTCTATAGAGGGTTTACACTTACGTCAGTGTAGTCAGTGACCCGGATGCACGGCCATATTGGAGATACTCAGATGTAAGCAAAAGCATTGATTGCATGGTTAATGTACTACTGAATACATTGTTTTGCTAGTTTATGCTGTCTAAAAACCATGGGAAAAAATGTGTGGAAGCTGCTAAATCATATAGAGAAGGAGCACAATATTTTGACATACTAAAGTTAATAGGTGATAAAGGTACAAGCAGTATTAATTAAGATATTAGCCTAATATTTCACCTAACATTACCTGACTGGAAATTATAAGAACAAACATTAATGCTGTCAAGATTCTTGCCAGGAAATCTTGGTTCAGTTTGGCCAACCACAAACGCCTTTTGTTCCTCAGACAGTTTTAGGCACTATTCTTGATTTATATATATATATATATATATATATATATATATAACTTTTGTCAGTTAATAGTACTTTGTATGTTTTTCTGGTCCAACCGATTAGTACAACCCAAAACCTGACAATAATTGATCAAATTTAGTAGCAAAAATTAGTAAAATATGCAAGTTTCCTTGGGTTCAGCAGCATTGTTTACGTTCAGTGTTGCCAGATTGGGCGGGTTTCCGCCCAATTGGGCTTCTTTTGATCGGCTTGGACCGGAGACTAACGCATTGGGCGGGTAGACAAAATTTGGGCTGCTTTAAAAAAATAAAAGCCGCCCAATCAGCTGCTTTTTTCTTCGCTTTTATCATTAGTGATTGTTATTTTAATACCTTCGAGCTCAAAGTATCACAGTAATATAATGCGTAGTGCAGTCATCAACTCATTTTTGCTTAACGCAACCCTTACTGGTTTAGTTTAACAGAGACCTGTCAATCAATTTACGTCTTTAACGTTAGTGAGATGTGATGACTTGTGAGTGACGGAGTTTTAGCCCTATATCGGGCAAGATTTTGAATAAGCAGCTTATTCATTTATTCATTTTAAGTAATTGTGATGGCAAAGTGGCCTAAATATAAGTTACACGATAAAAAGTCTAAGTGGATTACACGTGTTGAGAGATGAATAGAAGACTTCTAAATATAATTGTAACTGAAATAAGAAAACGTGGGTGTGTGCATGAACGTAAATGCCAGCTACATTACATTTGTTTCTCATCACTTTATTGTGCACTTTTTGCACAGAAATTAGCATATTTTTACTGTGGACATTGAAAATGATGCATGTGTTTTTCCAAGAGTTAAAGTCATCAGTTAATTTCCCCTTTGAAAAGAAGACATTTTACGCATATTTTCGGACTGTTTTGATCCATATTCCTGTGAAATTGATTTATCTTTATTTTATTTTGTCATTCTTCTTTTTTTAAAGAGTTAAAAATGGTCCTTATCAACCTTGACATGGCAATAAAATTCTCATTATTTTGGCAGTTAAAATTTGGGCTGGTTTTTGTTGAAGTGGGCGGGTTTTGGTGAGCTTTTGGGCTGTAAATCGTCAACCTGATCTGGCAACACTGTTTACGTTCAGTGCCGCCAATATGGTCGATTGTGACGTCTTGAAGAACAAGGCAATAAATGGTTAAACTGTTAGCACTACAAACTAGTGTGTCCATAATTAAGATAATACATAAAAAATAATATGGTAAGAAACGCCAATTCAAGCAGCAAAAATAGCTGGACAGAATTAGACTGGAAGCCATAAATGAAATGGCCGCGCCCACTTATTACATCTTTCTAGTCGATAAAAAGTCGTTTTTATCAGATTTATTTACATAAATTAGACCAAGAAATGCTAATCTTTTACATTTTTCTTTGTTTCAGGTTCTTTACGCCATGTGTGCAGGTTGTCTTAATAAACACCGGGTGGTTGCAAACATTATGGAGCAGCGTTTTAGACATAGTCATCCTACCGTTCTTCCAAAGCGTTGCCAAGTGCTGCAGCGGGATTAGTGTCGTTGTCACACGGGAATGAGAAACATTCGCTGGAATCTGCTGAATCGATTCAAATGGAAATTCACATTGAACTTTTGGGCAGATGTGTGGCCATATGACTCCTGGTGCATGTCAAGGGGGACCATGCCCAAATGCTAAGCGTGATGAATGTTAACTCACTGCCAAAGACTTGAGAGGACGCGGACATTTGGAAATGCATGAAGTTTGCGTATCTTTAAAGGGATAGTTCAACCAAAAATGACGATTCTGACATAATTGTGACCCTGGAGCACAAAACCAGTCATAAGGATTTTTTTTTATTAGAGACAGGACAATATTTGGCCGAGATACAACTATTTGAAAATCTGGAATCTGAGGGTGCAAAAAATCTAAATGCTGAAAAAATGCCTTTAAAGCTGTCCAAATGAAGTTCTTAGCAATGCATATTACTAAACAAAAATTACGTTTTGATATATTTACGGTAGAAAATGTACATTCATGATTATTACTTAATATCCTAATAATTTTGGGCATAAAAGAAAAAACATTTTGACCCATACAGTATATTTTTGGCTGTTGCTACAAACATACCTGTGCTACTTGAGACTACTTAAGGTTTTGTGGTCCAGGGTCACAATTTACTCATGTTGTTCTGATTTTCTTTTTTCTGTGGGACACAGATATGGTTTTACAGTGCTTTTTATATCAAATTAACATTTAACATGTTTGCAATGATATGAGGGTGGGTAAAAGATGACAGTATTGTCAATTTTCAAAGAACTAACCCTGTGTGTTTTCTACAGACTTTATCGATGTTTTCTTTTTGTTGATTAATTTCTTAATTTTCCACTGAAGGTGCCATAAAATGTGTTTGCAGCTGGTTCGGGTCGTGCTATCCTGCCTTTTGGCTAATGGTTATGGTAAAACATACTGCTATTAACATCTGTTGTGTATTTTGATGACCTGTTTTGCATTGCATTGAGAACACATTATGTGTTCTTTGAAGTATTCTCGAAGCCCCTTCATGTGAAAAATAACCAATTGTTTCCAATTAAATGCCTCACTCTTCATATGCTAATATATGAGGCCACCAAAATAATAGTATCAACTGATTTAGTTATATAACGCCCTCTGCTGTAAATGATCAACCTGACAATCATTTTAATCTGATTATCTACATTCTAGCACACCCTAGTGTTGAGGAGATCCTTAATGCCATGTGCTTCCCATCTTAAAATGACATTTTAAAGCATATGTGACCCTGGACCACAAGACCAGCCTCAAGTAGCACGGGTATATTTGTAGCAATTGCCAAAAATACATTGTATGGGTCAAAATTATCTGATATGAAGAAAAGATCATGTTCCATCAGGATATTTTGTACATTTCTTATTTTTTAATTATTAAAATGCCTTGCTAAGAACTTCATTTGGACAACTTTAAAGGCGATTTTCTCAATATTTCGTTTTTTTTGCACCCTCAGATTCTAGAGTTTCAAATAGCTGTATCTCGGCCAAATATTGTCCTATCCTAACAGACCACACATCAATGGAAAGCTTATTTATTCAGAAGATGTATAAATCTCAATTTAAAAAAAATGGTTTTGTGGTCCAGGGTCACATATGCAAAATCTCTAAACTTCTCAAAGTGACAGTTCACTCCAAAATGAAAAAACTCATTGAAATGATTTTCAGAATTCATTTTTGGGTGAACTGCCCCTTTAACTCAAATAAAACAACTCAAACATAGCTCAGGGTAAGATGCATCATGGATCTATAAATAATGACAATCGAATGGGTGTGTCTGACTCTGTATCTTGGCAAAGGGAAACACAAACAAGGCCAGACACGTCTCTTGAGAATGTGTAGATGCTAAAAAGGTCTAACATACCAGTACGTTTGCACTTCACAAAAGTTAAAAAGCAGATTTTGTGACGACATACAGAACGTCAACCTTTATTTTCATATAAAGAAGACATCAATAGAAAATACAAAGAGATAAAGGGAAGGTTTTCATTAAAGGGAGATGTTTGAGAAGTGTGTTGATGTACAAATGATCGGTGGATCAACTAAAAGTGCATAGAAAATCGTATCATTTCACAGTCTGATCCAGTACACGTCTCATAGTACAAAACTCAATTGTAATTCACATTTGTGTGATTGACTCTTACATGTCACTTTTTAATTAAATAAAGCAGTGGAGTGGAATGAAATGTCTATACAAATAATAAACACATTTGACCCTAAAATGAAAAGTCGTTTTTTATAAATACAGCACACACTTGTATACCTTTTGACCTGGTGAGAACTCAAATTTCCAATATCTGTTTTATCTGTTTAACATGGCAGTATTGGATACAAAAGCAATTGTGCAGTCTATACAAGAACTGAAATGAAGAACATTATAAACAGGACTTCAAGGGAAGTCAAAAACCATTTGTTGAAATTTTCAGTTTCATAACAAGCATAAACATATGTGGAGGAAATGGAGGTTTATGCCACCTGAATCATCTGGCCCACTGTGTCTTCTTCAGACTGATCCTGCTCAGATTTCTGAGGAAAAAGAAAGATAAGTAACGATAATGAAAATTTCATTATTATGACATGCTATGAGAGGATGGCTGCTATTAAACTGTTACCTGTTTGAACCAAGAGAATTTTCTGATAGTTATCAATGTGTCTGATATATATATATATATATATATATATATATATATATATATATATATATATATATATATATATATATTAGTGATTGCCGCAACTGTAAAATGCATCTAAACCATCTGTGTTATTTATTCATCAATTAATATAACTAACAATATATATGAAATTTTTTATTGAGGAATTGGTTTTCAGTTTAGGTCAAAAGTTTACATACACCTTGCAGAATCTGCAAAATGTAAATTATTTTAGCAAAATAGGAGGGATCATACAAATTCATGAGTCCCTTGTTCGTCCTAAACAGTTTAACTGCCAGCTGTTCTTCAGAAAAATCCTTCAGGTCCCACAATTTCTTTGGTTTTTCAGCATTTTTGTGTATTTGAACTCTTTCCAACAATGACTGTATGATTTTGAGATCCATCTTTTCACACTGAGGGACTCATATGCAACTATTACAGAAGGTTCAAATGCTCACTGATGCTTCAGTCAGTACTAAATAAAAAAACAACATGCATTTTGTATGATCTTGGTATTTTACCGGGTAAAATAATTAACATTTTGCAGATTCTGCAAGGTACATGTAAACTTGACCATAACTGTAAATTCAAGCATTAGCACAATAAAAAAATAAACATTTAACTATTGTGCTGTGCTGAAAATCATTCACCTAATTGGGTGTTTCCAGTCAAAAATAACCAACCTTTAATTTCTTGTAAATCTCTCATTATGTTATATTATGACTAAATCTCGGATTCAATCTTTTTGTCAACTTGTAGTCTTTCAGATTTAATACAAGTGGTGAAAAATATCCCCCCAAAATTCAAAAATGATTTAAAAAAATTCTGGGAAGTGTATGAGCAAAGACAGTAAGTTTTAGCCTACTGCGATAACGTTTCATCAGCATGTAAAAAAAACTGCAAGGCATTACTATCCAAGTATAAATCAAGAACAAAGGTTTATTTGCATAAAAAGGGCATATATATCATCATGTAACAAACATAAATGCAAACAAGAGCCCACATACAGCCCGCTGTAAGAAACATAAATTGGCAAAAGCAACAACAAAGCCACAGCTCTAGGCGAAGAAAGAAGAGCATTGAAGGGTGCAAGCCAAGCCATACATCACAAATGAAAACAGATAATTTTGAATGGCTATTCATACCAGTAAGATGGTAAAAAGGACAAATAAACACAGCTTAATACATCTCAGCATTCAGATAGCATCACAAGCATTCAAGATAGAAGTTTACAGCATGGTAGGACAGACGGCAGAAATGCAGACAGAACAAAAACGTCAAGGTTGAAGATTTCCTTTTAAAGTAGCAGACATTTAAGACAAGAAACCTTTAACACTGACAGGATAAAATGTGCTTTTTGAAAGAAGCCGTTTCCAATTCTATAAAGCTGCACACAAAGATGCAGCTAAATAATGAAATTATTAAAGGAAGTGATAGTAAAGTAAGCTACAAGGCAGCATAGCAGATCAAACATGTGGGCTAATTTGTACAGTGTATTTGCTCACTATATACTAGAACATATATACTAAGATCTTAGTATGCATGTTCAGTGTAACTGGTTGGAAATGTCAGTTAAGTCACAGACAGAGACAGTTTGGACATGAGTGGGTCACAGACGCATGAGGTAGCTCAGACACAGAGCCGCAGCGTATGGATGGACTAAATTAAATTAAGTGTATAGAGTCTCTCAGGTCGAACATGGGCTGGGATTGGATAGTTTACCCCAGAGGCGGGGCAGAGGTGGCTGGCCAATGAGAGCTGAGCTCAAGCCCCTCGCTCACCTTAAGGGCCTGCATGGCCATTTCTTCCTTTTCCTTTGGAGAGAAGAAGCGTCCACCGTCTCCACGCTTCCTGGCCATGGCGTGACGATGACGAGACTCGTGCAGGTATTTCTGAAAGGGGTGAAAGGAAAATATAATGAATATTCTCATACATGCTGTGTTGAATAGAAACTGGATAAATGTTATGAATATTTTTTTTAATAAAGTAAATCAATTACAAAAAAAAAACCCTGAACAATCAGAGCTCATATGCTGTTCTCATTACAAAGATCAATGATTAAATAGATGCAAGAAAGCATACAAACATAATTCCATATGCAAATAAAATCAAGAAAGCATATCAGCTGTAACTATGATCATAAAAGATTTTTGTTTAAGCAGGTCAGGCCAAACTGCTGTTTAATATTTTAATGGATTTAAAACAAACCTGAAGCAAAAATACCCTTGAATATCAGTAAAAGCTGCGGCATAATTAATGAATTCTCTTAATATTCTTATATATACAGTAATGGCCCAAAAAAATGAACTAGGATTTATTATATTTAAATTAAAAGAATCTGAATTTATTTTAAAATGTAATTTATTCCTGTGATTTCAAAACTGCATTTTTTAGCATCATTACTCCAGTCACATGATCCTGATTTGCTGCTCAAAAATTATTTATTATTATTATTATGTTGAAAACAGCTAAGTTTTTTTTTTTTTTGAAGAATAGAAAGTTCAGAAGAGCAACATTTATCTGAAATAGAAATCTTTTGTAACATAATAAATGGCTTTATCATCACTTTTGGTCAATTTAAAGCATCCTTGCTAAATAAAAGTAATAATTTCTATAGTTTCTTAAAAAAAATTATACTGACTCCAAGCTTTTGAATGGTATAGTGTATAATGATACAAAACCTTTTTATTTTGGATCTTTCTATTCATCAAAGAATCCTGAAAAACCTGTTTTAAATGTTGGTAATAATAATAAAAAATGTTTTTTGAACAGCAAATCAGCATATTAGAATGACTTCTGAAGGATCATGTGACACTAAAGACTGGAGTAATGATGCTGAAAATTTAGCTTTGATCACAGGAATAAATTACATTTTAAAATATATTCAAATAGAAAACAGTTTTTTAAATAGTAAAAATTTTTTTGCTGTACTTTGGATTAAATAAATGCAGGCTTGGCGAGCAGAAGAGACTTCTTTAAAAAAAGATTACAAATCTCACTGTTCAAAAACTTTTGACTGGAAGTGTGTATATATATATAAATGTAATAAATATAATAAATTGTTCTGCTGTATTTGGATAGAGTTATATATATTAGACACTGCAGATAAAGCCATTAAAAGTCATTGTTACTGCTGTTAAAAGCATACATACTCTTCTCTCTTTGGGTATTTTGCCCTCAGCTTCTAGTTTGGCCCGGGCTTGTCTCCTCTTGAGAATCCTGTGATACTGTTTAGCGTTGACGTACAGAGGTTCCTCCTCCAGCATCTCTGCTCCAGGAAGAGGAATGCGCTGCATTGTGGGAACCGACCCGCTGGCCCCTGGGACCATCTGATGCAATTATAAACACACATAATACGTTTAGGAAGTGTGATCTAAACAGATTATCTGTATAGCACAAACTCAATTTCAGTAATAGATTAAAAAAAATGACCGCAAGAGCTCACCATGACCATTCCTCCGGTATTGACCATGTTTCCGGCCATGGGAAGAGTGACTGTCACTGTGCCCTGACCCGTGTTGGTGGTGTTTGTGTTGGACCCAGCTGAGACTAACTGAGCTCCTGCTAAAGACGCAGCTGGAATGGTGATCATTCCTGAATGGACAATCACAATTAATTACATGTCATCAGCAGTGTAAACATGTCTCTATTTAAAGGATTAGTTTACTCCGGAATTAAATTTACTGATAATTTACTTATATGTCATCCAAGATGTTCATGTCTTTATTTCTTCAGTCAAAAAGAAATTAAGTTAAGGAAAACATTCCAGGATTTTTCTCCATATAGTGGACTTTAATAGGGATCCACGGGTTGAAGGTCCACATTAGAGTTTTAATGCAGCTTCAAAGGGCTCCACACGATCCCAGCCGAGGAATAAAGGTTTTATTTAGCTAAACGATCTGTCATTTTCTTAAAGAAATTCAAATTTTATATACGTAATATATATTATTACGTAAGTCGCATTTAAGTTTTTTTTTTTTTTTTTTTGAAAATGACAGATTGTCTCGCAAGATAAGACTCCTATTCCTCTGCTGGGATCGTGTAGAGCCCTTTGAAGCTGCATTGAAACTACAATTTGGAGTCCACTATATGGAGAAAAAACGTGGAGTGTTTTCCTCAAAAAACGTTATTTTTGACTGAAGATATAAAGACATGAACATCTAGTATGACATAGGGGTAAGTAAATTATCACGAAATTTTACTACAGGAGTGAACAAATCTTTTAACTGCTTAAAAGTGCATGAGGTTTATGGCTTAGCGTTTTGCAGAGGAGTAGCAGTGTTACCTTGCTGTAGGATGGTCCCATCTGCATTAACAGGCTGGTAAACGATGGTCTGTCCTTCAGCGGTTTGAGCCACCTGCTGACCCTGTACAGTGATCTGTTGCTGACCCTATGAAAACATTTATCATTAACTTTATTAATAAAATGTATTTAAAGAGTGCAGATTATAGAGGGTGCTCCTCCATATTTGCTCAAATGTGTCCCTGGACCACAAAACCAGTCTTAAGTAGCACAGGTATATTTGTAGCAGTAGCCAAAAGTACATTGTATGGGTCAAAATTATCAATTTCTTAATGCCAAAAATCAGTAGGGTATTACATAAAGATCATATTCCATGAAGATATTTTGTAAATTTACTGCTGTAAATATATCAAAACGTCACTTTTGATTAGTAATATGCATTGCTAAGGACTTCATTTGGACAACTTTAAAGGCATTTTTTCAATATTTTGATTTTTTTGCACCCTCAGGTTCTAGATATTCAAATAGGTTGTTTATTCAGCTTTCAGATGATATATTTCTATTTCAAATTACTCTTATGACTGATTTTGTGGTCCAGGGTCACAAAAAAGTGATAAAATAAAGTCACCTGGTTCTGTCCTGCAGTGACTGCGGTCTGTGGCTGTTGAATGATGATTTGTTGGGTCTGTCCCTGCTGACCCTGTAGCTGTAAAGTCTGTCCACCAGGAAGCTGGATTTGACTGGGTTGTACCAACTGAATCTGTGCAACATTTGGTCATTTCATAGTCAATATCTTGACAAAACCCTACATTGCCATGGTTCTCAACCTTTTTGATTCCATGTCAACAAAATTTTGAAAGCCACATGACTGTTCCAGTTGTTAAAAATGTTTTTACACACAATTTTTAGAGCTTGGCAAGATTTATATCCATCATAAAAATGCCCATAGAGTTTATATTTATATTAATTTACATGACTTTTTCAGGTTTGGCAAGTTAAGGCTTCATCATATATACAGGTTTTCTTGATAGTTTTTGTCGTTTTGTCTTACTTTTAACCATTTAAGTCATCTCAAGGCCTCCTGGTTGAGAACCACTGCTATATTGCATTACTATTATATAAATTAAATACATAGTACAAATAATATATATTTTAACCAATAATTCAGTATACAAATAGCTCCACCCACCTGCTGCAACCCCTGTGTACCAGAAACTGGTACTTGCATAATGGTTTGACCCTGTCCTCCTGTCATGGCCTGTACCATTATGGGCTGCCCAGAGGAAGTGATGAGCTGCCCTCCGCTGACTTGTACCATTAGAGGCTGTCCTTGGACCTTCGGAGAAGATGCATGGAAAAACTTAGTTTAAAACTTAGTTTTACACCAGCTTTAAAGATAAATTCCCTTTGAGGTTAAAAGATTAGTTCACTTCCAGAATTAAAATGTCCTGATAATCTACTCACCCCAATGTCATCCAAGAGGTTCATGCCTTTTTTTCTTCAATAAAAAAAAAATTAAATTTTGTGATGAAAACATTGCAGGATTTTTCTCCATATAGTGGACTTCAATAGTGGGTAACAGGTTGAAGGTCCAAATTGCAGTTTCAATGCAGCTCTACACAATCCCAACCAAGGAATAAGGGTCTTATCTATAAAGACGATTCATTCTGTAAAAAAATATATATATATTCTTTTTAACCACAAATGCGTCTTGCACTAACTCGACTTTACGCATTATGTAATCATGCATGTGAAATGTATGCAAAAGTACCGAACCAGTGTTTACAAAGCAAACATGCAAAGAAAATCAACGCTCTTTACAATGATTATGTAATTCGTGAGGCTGAGCTAGTGCAAAATGAGCATTTGTGGTTAAAAAATATACAATTTGTATTTTTTTAAAACAACTGATTTTTTCACTAGATAAGACCCTTTTTCCTCGGCTGGGATCATGTAGAGCCCTTTGAAGCTGCATTGAAACTGCAATTTGGACCTTCAACCTGTTGACTCCCATTGAAGTCCACTACAGTGAGCAGAATCCTGGGATGTTTTCCTCAAAACCTTATTTCTTTTCGACTAAAGAAAGAAAGACATGAACATCTTGGATGACATAGGGGTGAATAAATGATCCGGATGTTTTTATTCTGGAAGATAACTAATCCTTTACATAATTATGTATCATATTATATCAAGCTTAATGTATCATATTTAACCTATAATACACAATTTACAGAATTTGGTTAAATATAATCTTAGTAAAACATTAATTGAAGGATATAATGTGAAAGCTGATATTTACATGTATTTTATGTAAGCATTATGATAAACACAGAGACAATGCAAAACACAGATGCAAGCAAGAAAATGCAGTGCATGTGAACTTCTGAAGTGCAAAAAAACTGGTAGCGCAGCCGTTATACACTTGAAGACTTTATAATGAAATCTGCAAAACAAAAGCATGCTAAAAAGTCATGCATGTGAGCATTCTTTTAACACTAAAAGTTATTTTTGAATATAGTGAGTGATAAACTGAGACAGATTCAAAAAGCGCAGAGATATCACAAATATTCGATATCTTAACATTGCATCTTAGCAATGCAATACTAGCAAACCGATCTCTGTGCAATGAGTTGAGATGGCATGCATGGACATTTGGAGACAGCAGAGGTGCTCAGAGAGCCAACCACTACCTGAAGGACATGCTGGGCTGCAGTCTGGCCTACCTGAGGCTCAGTCTGCAACTGCACCGCAGTCACTGTGCCCTGGGCCAGAGATAAGGGACTGTGACTCTCAAATAACTCATAAAAACATATGGTTTTATACCATACTGAGATGCTTTGTTACTAAATGTATAATAGTCTATGCATTTTTATGCATCTCTGATGTACAGAGTCTAATATAGTACTGCTTGATCTGCATCAGATACTGTCTGTAAAGGTCACAAATTACCTGTTGTTGAATCTGTCCGCCGCTGGTCTGCACCACTATCTGCTCTCCACTAGTTGTCGTGGCGGTGGTGTACTGCTCCATGTTTGCCGTCTGACTGCTGCGTTGTTATGACTTATGAGATCAGCACGGAACTTAAGTCTGAAAAATAGCAAGAACATGTTGCATAAATCTGAAATCTTATGCAACAGCACATGCATCTAATGCAAGAGGCTTAAAAGAAGATGCTTGACTTAATAGCTAGATTACAACATAATATATAATTTTAGGATCAAGTCAGCTTCTTTAAATTTTATAAGCATTTTTGTCCGTTCTGTAATAGCGTGCATTACATTTATTCCATGTATATATCATGTATTATGATACCTTCGTTTTCTAATACAGCATTTAAAAATGATGTGACTTATTTAGTTACTAAATTATTAGTTACTAAACTATTCAGTACAAAAAAAGTATGAAAGGCAGTTTTCGCCACTACAAAAAAGGTTATTGTGACTTTTTCTCTTACAATTCTGACTTTTTTCTCAGAATTGTGAGATATAAACTCGCAATTGCAAGTTATAAAGCCAGAATTGCAAGATATAAACTTAGAATTATTTTTTTTCAGAATTGCATGATATAAACTCAATTGAGAGAAATAGTTTATAAATAAACTGAATTTTGAGTTAATCTCTCACAATTCTCTTTTTTCTTCACAGAATTGCTGTTTTAAACTCAATTAAGAGAAATAGTTTATAATAGTCAGAATTGCAAGTATATATATATATATATATATATTTTTTTTTTTTTTTTTTAATCAAAACTGTGATATAGTTGCAAGTTTAACTGAGTAAAAAGAAAATCTGAATTGCTTGTCTAAATCACACAATTCTAAGAAAAAATCTGAATTGCAAGATGTAAACTCTGAGTTTTGAAAAAAAAAAAAGTCTGAATTGTCAGACAAAAAGTCTCAGTTACCTTTTTTATTTTTATTCAGTGGCGGAAACGGCCTTCCATAAAAAAGTACCATGGTACAACATTACTTCAGACTTGTAGCACTATGGTTCTCAAAGTACTTTGAAGTACTATATAAATATAAATGGTACAAGAATATGGCATTTTTTAATTATCATGGTGTATCCACGGAATACCAAAAACTTATGACAAAATAATTTTTATGATTACTTTTTAACTCACTCTCCCTAAGAAATATATAACATGCATAAAAAATATGAAATCTAGATATTAAATAAACTTTTTGTTATGTGATTATTAGTGTAATACTCTTAATATATAATATGTGACCCTGGACCACAAAACCAGTCTTAGGTAGCACTATTATTGTATATTTGTAGCAATATCCAAAAATACATTGTATGGGTCATCAAAAGTTATCGATTTTTCTTTTATGGCAAAAATCATTAGGATATTAAATAAAGATCATTTTCCATGAAAATATTTTGTAACTTTGCTACCGCAAAACTGATCATAACCCTATTTTTGATTTGTAATATGCATTGCTAAGAACTTAATTTAGACAACTTTAAAGGCAATTTTTCTCAATATTTAGATTATTTTGCACCCTCAGATTCCAGATTTTCAAATAGTTGTATCTTGGCCAAATATTTTCCTATCCTAACAAACCATAAATCAATGGAAAGCGAATTTATTAGATGACATATAAGTCTCATTTTCAAAAAATTGACCCTTTTGACTGGTTTTGTGGTCCAGGGTCACATATAATTCTGTCCGGGATTATTGGTTTGTAAGTTTAAACACAGGGAAAAAACTGCAAGAAATTAGACAGTGTTCTCTGGTATAGAAAAACATTTATAATTTTAAAAACGTATTTGCTTTCATTCTCAACTGAGGAGCTAATAACAAATCTGTCCATAATCAGATTTTAATTTATTTAGATGACTGACATATAAATGTTGTTCTGGGTGACGTAACAAGAAAGTATGACACATCAGGCTACACATTATCCAATTTCCAGGTAGTTTGTAGTTATTTTTAAAAGACGAGATAGCTTCACATATAACTATATACTATTTATATAATTAGAAATTCAAGAAAACACACTGTGTTTGGATTTAAGGGCTAAAGTTTCTTTCAAATGTATCTGCCTTTCTTCAGTGTCAAGCGTCGCGTCTTTGTATCTCAGACGCTTTAGTTGTGTTGCAACATGCTTGTTTCTCACAAACGAAACTCACATTTCCTTTAAACAGGACGTTTAAAATAAGACTACGCAATACTGCATTATTTATACGATGTACATAAAGCTACAACTGCTTGCTTTCTTTGTCTATCACTGCTAACGCTACATTAGCACATCGACCTCGAGCGTGTTTTTAATATGTATTTGGTTTAAACCAATGTTTACATTAAATGTATACGAACAGTTTGTTTTATTAACTCCACTTTAGTCGATTAAAAGTAAGACATACAAATATTGGCTTCAATCGACCTCTTAAAACACTGAAAGTCAACGAAAATTTTAACAAAGAGCGGCGCAAAACTGGGCCTATATGAGACGCCAGCTCGGAAAAAAAAAAACAATAAAAATAAACCATTCATCGCCACTGTTTATCGTTGTAATCACATAAGAGATAAACCCATGCATGCCGTCCACACACTGGACCTTGACATACACAAACAGCACTATTCCTGTTTATAATGATTTTAGTCATTTGGTTGGTCAGTCACACACCAATCCCCAGCTAACCGACCGAGTCCCGTCCCCTCCCAGCAGCCGCGCTCACTCACCGTCTGCGCCGCCGCCCGATGCACCTCTGATTGGCTCCGATACTGGCGCCTTGAGCCCAATCACACGACGCGTCTCGCTCAGGAGCCAAAATGGCGCACAGGGGAAAAAAACCGCGATGAACAGTAGCTCAAACGCCCCTCCTACAAGACAAACACCACGCCCACTGTCAACCCCTGCACGGCTCTGACCAGAAGAGCTGTGAATTACGGAACAAAGCAAAATAGAGATAAATACAGAAATAATAATAAAAAAATACAGTAAAAAAAAAATACATAAAAACCTGTAATAAATTAAGCTAATTAATAAATGAGAAATTTAATACAAGACGCTCAAATGTCGGGTCTTTTTTATTTTATTACATTATTTATGTATGTAAAGGTTTTCTAGGTTTTTATATCTCTAAACTGGATGAATAAAGAATCCATTAGAATGTAGCTATATAATAGGCCTATATTTTATTTTATTTGTTTATTTTATATCATTAATCATTATAATATATAATTCAGTGCTGTTAATGATTAATTGCATCCAAAATAAGTTTTTGTTTACATGATATACAGTATAATATATGCGTGCATACTGTGTACATTTATTATGTATATGTAAATACACACACATACAGTATATATTTTGAGAAATATTTATTTTCATATATATATATATATATATATATATATATATATATATATATATATATATATAATTTTGTGCTGTTAAACGATTAATCGTGATTAATTGAATCCAAAATAAGTTTTTGTTTACATATGTGTGCATACTGTGTATATTCATTATGTATATGTAAATACACACACATTGGGTATCTATTTTAAAAATATTTATTTTTATGTATATATTTATATTTATATAATTGAAATTATATATATATATTTTAATATATAAACTAACTTTTTTCTTAAGTATATACATGCATGTGTGTTTATTTATATATACACAATAAATATACACAGTACAAATATATTATGTACTTTATGTAAACAAAATCTTTTACTTTGGATGCGATTAATCACGATTAATTATTTGACAGCACTATTATATATATATATATATATATATATTGATTATTTATTATATTCTATTATTATTATTTATTATATTATTAATATTTATTATTTTTATTTAATTATAATTATGTAAACAAAAAATTATTTTGGATGCGTCTAATCTAATATAACATCCTCAGGATGTTAGTATACACTGTAAAAAAAAAAAAAAAAAAAAAAAATTTGCTGAGTAAAATTAAAATAATTTGCTACCCTGCTGCCTTAAAATTTTAAGTTGAATCAATTCAAATATCTAAGTTGTCACTTAGTACCACTTAACATTTTATGTTGACTAAACTTTTTTGATTTGACTGAACTTAAAATTATTAGGCAGCCAGGTAACAAATTATTTTAAGTTGATTTAACAAATTGTTTTTTACAGTGTAATAACTATATTTTAAATATATACAATATATAATATGCAATAATTATATAAATAAATATATATATATATATATATATATATATATATATATATATATATATATATATATATATATATATATATGTATGTTTGGGAGTATATGTTTTCTGATTTCATGGCTGAAGAAATTATTTTGTTTTTCTACTCTCTGGAAAATATGAAAAAACAAAAAGCAAGAAAAAACCTAGCATTTATGCTTTTCTGCAGAGAACAAAACTATTCTATTAAAAGAAAAGAAAAAGAAAAATTGAACATTGGTTTATCGTCAGATTTTATTCTGCACATTAAATACATGCAGGTCTCATTCTATTTGCACATTTGAAAATACAAATCCTGTGCTGTTTGACATTAGCCAACAGCTTTTTATTGACCTTATTGGTTTCACAATGCAAAATAAGGAACATTAGGCTACACACTTTCCAACTTTATGGTTGTTTTTGTACCTGCTTTAAAAAGAAATGCAATACATCTTTTTTTACAAGTCTTTATAAATTCAGCTCACCTTTTTCTGCATCAGGGTCAAGAACCCATTTGTTTCAAGTCAAGCCAATGAGTGTGGACTACAAGAAGCGTTTTTTTCTTTTATTGTTGTTGGCAGTCACATTTAATGGTACAGCATTTTACACTTTGACTTCAGTTCAGATGAGCCATGTTTATCCATCTCAAACCTGAGGACCCTGCTCTTAACATGCAAACCCATCAATGAAATGTGTGGTCCACTGTCATCTATAACCCCTGAGGTATCTATTTTATTATGTGTGCAAATAAAAAAAAAAACTGCAATGGAATCTTAATCAGCTTACGGACTACAAATTAGCTTATTTATGAGTTGACAGTCAATACAGACCAAAAAAAATATACATTTGATTAGGTTGCTAATTAGATGTACTTAATATTGTCGACATCCTAATGAAGGATGAGTTGTTGTTCTGAAAATAAAAGAAGAAAAAAAACACTTAATGTCATAGTTAACATTAAATATTTTGTCTTGTTATTGAATATACAATTATTGCTGACTTAGCAACAAGTTCTCAGACTGTTATTACATTGCTATTGTCTATAAGATTATGTAAGGTGCGCATTTTAAGATGATTGAAAACCACGCAATGTGCCATCTTTTCTTGCATCAAATGACACTGTACTAAACAAAGAACAGCATTGGTAATACTGAAAAGGAAAAATAATGTATTATTAATCGTGCATAGAAGATATGCTGAGTGCACAGTCTACAGTTCAAGTCAAAAGTTTACATACACCTTGCAGAATCAGCAAAATGTTAATTATTTGATCAAAAACAATTGGATCATACAAAATGCATGTTGTTTTTTATTTAATACTGATCTGAATATGATATTTCACATCAAAGATGTTTACATATAGTCTGCAAGAGAAAATAACAGTTCAATTTATAAAAAAAAGTCTTACTACTGTGTTGTTACATTTTTTGTTTAATGATAGTTGTTCATTTGTCCTGAACAGTTAAACTGCCTGCTGTTCTTCAGAAAAAATCTTCAGGTCCCACAAATTCTTTGTTTTTTCAGCATTGTGTATTTGAACCCTGTCCAACAATGGCTGTATGATTTTGAAATCCATCTTTTAACACTGAGGGACTCAAAAGTAGTACAGAAGGTTCAAACGCTTACTGATGCTTCAGAAACAAACACAATGCATTAAGAGCTGGGGGTGAAAACTTTTGAACAGAATGGAGATGTGTAAACTTTTCTTATTTTGCCTAAATATCATAATTTTCTTCATTTAGTACTGCTTTTCAGAAGGTACAGTCATTGTTGGAAAGGTTCAAACACACAAAAATGCTGAAAAACCAAAGAATTTGTGGGACCTGAATGATTTTTCTGGAGAAGCAGTTTATCTGTTCAGGATAAACAAGGGACTCATGAACAACTGTTATTAAACAAACAAAAACAGCTTTGGATCATTTAGGTAACAACAAAGTTTTAAGAATCAAGCGTATGTAAACTTTTGAATGGGATCATTTTTATAATTTTAACTAATATTTTCTCTTGTGGACTGTATGTAAACGTATTTTATGTGAGATCTGTTATCTAATTCAGGTTAGTACTAACATACATTTTATATGATCCCTCTAATTTTAGTAAAATAATTAACATTTTGCAGATTCTGCAAGGTGTATGTAAACGTTTGACTTCAACTGTTTCTAAGCACACAGCAATGGCAGGAAACCAGACAGAACGCAAAGTACATTTTGATTTATGGAATGGCTAAGCTTTGCTAAACTAGATTCTTGAAGATCAAAACTGTAATCATCAGGATGTTAGTATAATAAAGCCTACAATCTTTACAAACAACTCTCAGTGTACGTCTATGGTGAAACTCACACATGAAGCTTCCAGGGAATGTTAAATATTACTGTTAAACACTTCACATTCTGGAAATATATGTTTGGATTTGCTCATTTAATAACTCTTGAAATAATGAGCAGGCTATTTTCTGAAGATACTTGGATTTTAAAAAGACTTCAAACCATCCTAATATGAAAAACAAAGAAAACAAAGCTGAAAATCCTTTGGTGAAGTTAAATACCTGATGCAGGAAACCAGCAATGAAAAAATAAGCTCTTACATCAGTTTTAACCACGCTTCAAAGCTCATGTCTGATGTATCCTCTTTTCCCTAAATTATACTCCAATTATACAAGCCTTCAAAGTACTACTTAGTTAAATAATACTCCTCAGCCATCTGATTTTGCGCGTCAACTTGCATAAATTTGAAATGTATGGCAACAAAATTGCTCTAAATCCTTTGTGCATCCCAAACACATGATTAAAAAACGATTGAAACTCTTTCAGCATTGGATTAGAAAACTCCTTTGAGAGAAGCTTATGTTTTTCTATTTCTGTCCTTGCAGTCAAATCCTGCTGGGTTGAATCACTGAAAATTTGTCCCCAAGTAGCCAGAAACAAATGTGTGTCAAATGGGCAGAATGTGTCTCATGTGTGCTGGAACGCAGATACACACACATAGAGGGTCATGGGAAGGGTAGGCAATGTGGTTTCTCTCTTCTCAAACAGTCTTATGAAGATCCATGTGTATGTCACTCTAGGAGGTCCTACAGATGGCAAACATATAATGTCAGGATTAACTCAGAAAGATATTGCAGAAATAAAATATTGCATTTTTTGCAGTGAGATGCAGTTTGTACCTCATCTGAATCATCATGGTAGTGCGTCTTGCCAGCCTCCAATGTGTCCAGGTCATCCACACCATCGATACCGTTAGCTTCAGCATGCTGCTGTAATACAGAGTACCTGTGCACTAGGAATCTACCGGAGACATTGAAAAGAAGCCATGAGAAGATATTGCATATTTAAATAAAATTGTATATATATTTTTTTTTTATGCCACATTTACTATTCATTCAAAATTCAAGAAAGCAGGGGCACAAACCTTCCTCCACAGACATATTTTTTAATGAAAATAACTCCGGCAACAGCACTGATCAACAGAACAGCAATGACCACAGCTACTATAGGAGCTAAATTGAATGAATGTTCTTCTGTCTGAAAAATACAGAAAGTGTAAGATCATTTTGTGGCTCGTTTCAAGCAGGCATAACAAAAACTCATTATCATATGCAATTGAGGTCAAAAGTTTACATACACCGGCTTGAGGAATCTGCAAAATGTTAATTATTTTAATTCACAAGAGAAAATAATAGTTGACTTTATAAAAATGACCCTGTTCAAAAGTATACATACACTTGATTCGTAATACTGTGTTGTTACCTGAATGATCCACAGCTGTGTTTTTTTGTTTAGTGATAGTTTTTCATGAGTCCCTTGTTTGTCCTGAACAGTTAAACTGCCCACTGTTCTTCAGGAAAATCCTTCAGGTCCCACAAATTCATTGGTTTTTCAGCATTTTTGTGTATTTGAAGCATTCCCAACAATGACTGTATGATTTTGAGATCCATCTTTTTATACCGAGGTATAAAGGGACTCATATGCGACTATTACAGAAGGTGAAACGGCTCACGGATGCTCCAGAAGAGCCGGGGGGGAATTTAAATTGAACTTATTTTGTCTTCTGGGAAACTATCTACTGTAGCTTCTGAAGGACAGTACTAAATGAAAAAAAACATGATATTTAGGCAAAATAAGATGAATGTACACATTTTCATTCTGTTCAAAAGAGTACACCCCTAGCTCTTAATACATAGTTTTTTCATTCTGAAGCATCGGTGAGCATTTGAACCTTCTGTAATAGTTGCATATGAGACCCTCAGTTGTTCTCAGTGTAAAAAAGATGAATCTCAAAATCATACAGTCATTGTTGGAAAGGGTTTAAATACACAAAAATGCTTTTTGTGGGACCTGAAAGATTTTTTCTGAAGAACAGCGGGCAAACAAGAGACTCATGAACAACTATCACTAAACAAAAAACACAGCTGTGGATCATTCAAGAAACAACACAGTATTAAGAATCAAGCATATGTACAATTTTGAATGGGGTCATTTTTATAAATACTATTTTTTTTCTCTTGTGAACAATGTATTTTATGTGAAATATTATATTCAGGTCAGTACCAAATAAAAAATACCATGCATTTTGTATGATCCCTTCTATTTTGGTAAAATAATTAACATTTTGCAGATTCTGCAAGATGTATATTAACGTTTGTATTGTATTCAGCAAGAATGCATATTAAATAGTTTAAAAGTGACAATACAGTCAATTACATTGTAACAAAAGATTCCCATTTCTTTTAGAACTTTCTATTCAGCAAATTATTTTGAAAAAAAAAAAAACATGTATTAGGTTTCCACAAAAAAATTAAGTGGCAGAACTGTTTTCAACATAAATATTTCTAAATATATTTTGAGCAGCAAATCATCATATCAGAATGATTTCTGAAGGATTATGTGACTCTGAAGACTGGAGTAAATTCAGTTTTGCATCACAGGAATAAATTACATATCTTCAAATGAAAACAGTCATTTTAAATTGTGATATTTTACAATGCAACTGTTTTTACTGTACATTTTAACATTAATAATAAAATAAAAACCTACCAGTAGCTCTGTCCTCAGCAAATTACTAACGCATTTCTTGCTCAGATCGATCTCTTTCCGTTCTGGAGTTATTCCCCCTTCACAGTGATCCCCAGGAATTTTCCGGTAACTACAATTACAGAAAGTACAATGTTAACACTTTGTTTACAGCATTTAAATAATTCTGTGGCAAAAATATTAAAGGGATAGTTCACCCAAAAATGAAAATTCTGTCATTAATTATTCACCCTCCAAACCCGTAAGACCTTCTTCCACATTCAGAACACACGTTAAGATATTTTTGATGAAATCCAAGTGCCTTCTGACCCTGCATGGACAGCAATGCAACTTAAACATTGTTAGGCTCAGAAACATAGCTTTATAACATTACGGTTGAACCACTGATGTTACATGGACGATTTTAACAATGGAACATTTCAGCTGCATTGCTGTCTATGCAAGGTCAGATTTCATCAAAAACGTCTTAATTTGTGTTCTGAAGATGAACAAAGATCTTACAGGTTTGGAACAACAGGAGGATGAGCAAATAAACAACATGATTTTCATTTTTGGTTGAACTATCCCTTTAAATCATATGCAACAATTTTGCTATGCGAACCGATTCAGTCAATCAGGCTTACAGATTTTCTAGGAAGTAATCTTCAGCAGTATAGCAAAAATCGCTTACACCTGCTGAACGTTTCTATAAACCTCCTGTGGAGCGGATATAGAGAGTGATTTGTTACCCGCTGGTCTGGAGTTGCTCTTTGCGTCCGTGCAGGCAGAACTCCAGCGAATGGCCAATAAGGTCGGGCTGTTCCACACACACAGAGCTGTTTTCCGCATGGTAGAATCCAAAGTCACTGCAGGAAAAGAGAGACAATGATTGCAATCACAGACTGAATGCCTGTCATGACTAGTATAAATTAATCACACTGTAGTTTACGGAGTGTATTTGATAAGTCTGTGTTCGTACCATTGAAAGTCAGTGAGGGTGCAGGGACATGTCGTGGGATCCTTGCTGACCATGTAATCCCGCCCGTTCCAGCAGACTGAGTCCTTTCGTAAGCGTAAAAACCTTTCCTTGTATCCCAGCACGCACCCATCAGCAGGGTCGCTAATATCGTTTGAGTGAGCGAGCCACTGGATGTAGTCAGTCTCCTGACCTGTAGCAGTATAAGATCATGTCAGAGCAGTGTTTATGCATTTGTGACCCTGGACCACAAAACCAGTCATAAAGGTCAAGTTTTTGATACTGAGATTTATACATTATCTAAAGCTGAATAAATTTTCATTGATGTACGGTTTGTTAGGATAGGACAATATTTGGCCGAGATACAACTATTTGAAAATCTGGGATCCGAGGGTGCAAAAAAATCGAAATATTGAGAAAATCACCTTTAAAGTTGTCCAAATGAAGCTCTTAGCAATGCATACTACTAATCAAAAATTACGTTTTGATATATTTATGGTAGCAAGTTTACAAAATATCTCCATGGAACATGATCTTTACTTAATATCCTAATGATTTTTGGCATAAAAGAAAAATCGATCATTCTGACCTATATAATGTATTGTTGGCTATTGCTACAAATATACCCATGCTACTTATGACTGGTTTTGTGGTCCAGGGTCATATTTTAGGATTGCTCATTTGAATTCTAACAGATGTATGCATGCCAGACTGGATTCTGTGTGATTTGTAAAATACTTTTTAGAAATATTAGACCACTCACAGTCTCTAGAGATCAACTGCCTGAAGTCGACAGTGACAGAAACCCAGTACTGATTCAGGACGGTTTCCCTGTAGCCCCACAGGCTGACGTTCATGGAACGGGCACCAGGTTCTGATGCCAGGCCAGTAAAGTATATTGGATCATCGGTGAAGTTATACACATGCCAACACTGACCTTCATCAGTGGAAAATCTAGGGAAAGTAAAAATAAACATGAATGTAAGAATTAAAAACAAAATAAATATTAAATAGAACTAATTAAAACATCATGAAGCACTATAATATAAATATAAATGTAAATACACTACCAGTCAAAAGTGTTTGAACAGTAAGATTTTTATTGTTTTTTTTTAAAGAAGTCTCATCTGGTCAACAATGCCTTTGAAATATTTTTACTAATTAAAATAAATGTTTTCTATTTGCAAATATTGTAAAATGAAATTTATTTCTGTGTTTTCAAAGCTGATTTTTCAGCATCTTTAGTCCAGTCACACAATCCTTCAGAAATCATTCTGATATTCTGATTTGCTGCTCAAAAACATTATTATTATTATATTGAAAACAGCCGAGTAGAATTTTTTCAGGTTTCTTTGATGAATAGAAAGTTCAGAAGAAGCATTTATCTGAATTAGAAAACTTTTGTAACATTATACATGTCTTTATCATCCCTTATGTTCAATTTAAAGCATCCTTACTAAATAAAAGTATTAATTTCTATAATTTCTCTTTGGACTGGTAGTGTATAATTTTGAAAAAACATGAATTACCCTTACTTTTCATTTTAATTTATTATTATTTTTATTTTATTTAATACCAAATCAATTGCATTCTAATCTATTTTTCAGATATAAACATTTTAATAAACAAGTGTTTCATTTGTTATGTTGTCTTTGGATTATTTGTTACACTAAAAACCTACAGAAATGTAAGAAACAAAGCTCACTTGATCTGTGATATGGGGTGTGAGGGGTTGTGCTCCACCGCTACCAGCAGTCCTCCTGAATCCAGTATAGCGTAGTGATGGGGGCCTTTCAGTGCCTGAAACCATGTGTAACCCCCATCATCAGACACATACACGCCTGGAGAAAGCACAGAAACCGCACCTCCCACACTCCCTGATGAAAGAGCAGATGGAAAAGAGACGTGAGTCAGAAAAATGCAGCAGTCCTGTAAAACTTCCAATCACACCACAATAATATAATATAATATAATATATACACACACAACTTATTCATTTAATTCTGTAGTTGGCAATGTGTTATTAACTGTAATGGAATAACAGTGAGTTTTTCTTAAATAAAATGAAAAAAAAAAAAAAACTCTTTATGGTTATACTAAGGTTTCAACTGAATGTGAATCAGTGATAGTTTTGCCTTGTAGAGAGACATGCGATGGAGAATGTGGGCTGTAATCACCATGTGCCAGGATGAGTCCCACGGCATTGGGCTCTGAGAGGGGCTGCATGGGCACATTTAGTTTCATAGAGATGCTGTAGGAGGCATGAATATGCAGACTACACTGCAGAAGACAGAGATTAACATGAAATCACACACATTTGCACACAATTTAAGTGCTTATTTTCAATTGCAAAATGAATATTTAGTGATAAATTTGCATGAATTGTATATCAGGGTAAAATCATTAACACATCCACAATGGAAAGCAGAAACTTTTAAGCAAGTAACACTGACAGCATTGTATATAGTTTACATTTTTATTGTGGTTTGACAGGTGTTTTAACTTTTAGAAAGCATTTAGAAATATGACCTATTCTAAAAAAAAAAAAAAAAACTGGACATTTGTTATATGTGACCCTGGACCAAAAAAAAAACAGTCATAATGGTCAATTTTTTAAAATGAACTAAACAAATAAGCTTAGAATAGGACAACATTTTGCCTAGAGACAGCTATTTGAAAATCTGTAATCTGAAGGTGCAAAACAATCAAAATATTGAGAAAATCACCTTTAAAGTTGTCCAACTGAAGTTCTTTGCTATGCATATTACTAATCCAAAATTAAGTTGTGATATATTTGCGATAGGACATTTATAAAATATCTTCATGGAATATAATCTATACTTAATATCCTAATGATTTTTGGCATTTTAAAAAAAATCTATTATTTTGAACCATACAATGTATTTTTGGCTATTGCTACAAATATACCCATGCTACTTAAGGGTTTTGTGGTCCAGGATCACATATTGCGGTACTGTATATTGTCAACCTGTACTTTTATGGTCAAAGCAGTGTTGTTTTTGACAACCATCTTAGATTTAGTCTTAGTCTTATGGACTAAAATGCTTATTAGTTTTAGTCAAATTTTAGTCACTTCTATATGTGATAGTTTTAGTCCAATTTTAGTCGACGAAAAGTCAAAAAGGTTTTAGTCTAGTTTTAGTCGACGAAAAGTCAAAAAGGTTTTAGTCTAGTTTTAGTCAAAAAAAAGGGAAAAAAGTAGTCTTTTAACAAATTAATGTAGGTCAGTAAGTATTTTGCTGTTGGGTAGTGTCACTTATAAGTTCTGAAAATAGCAGATCTATAGTTCAACACAATGTGAGCTTCCGGATCGACTATTTTCACCAATAATTACAATAATGAAGGAATGTTTTAGAACATAAAAGACAAACAAGGATGGAATGCTAAAACGGCTTGCCATACTAGTATAGCAAAGAGTATTTAATGCTAAAACGGCTTGCCATAGCGGCAGATACGTTTTAGGTTTTGATTGGCATGCACAATAAGCGGAAATGTCATGCATTTTAAACATCTGACGGACCACCCACAAACATTTTCGTCTATTCTCGTCTCGTCAACGAAAACTCACACACGTCTCGTCATGTTTTAGCCATCAACGAGCCATTTTTATCTCGTCATCGTCTCGTTATCGTCATGAAAAAAGTGGCGTCAACGAAATGATTTCGTCATCGTCATCGTTGACGAAAACAACACTGGGTCAAAGAGACCAAATGTCTGCCTGTTTTGTGCTGTTCTTAATGTTTACACACAATAAACATAACAGTCCTCCAAACAAGTTAACAGAGGCAGTCTGTATTTATGGGCACACAACCAAGGTTGGTGGATTTTATTTTGGGGACTTGCAACTGTCCAGCCCAAGGACACAATCATGATTTCTTACTAGTTGTTTTTAATAAGGGGAACAAACCAGAAATCTTTTGATTACTGGCTCTACTACAGCACATGATCTACAGTGGTTGCCAAATTATTAGAACACTAGTATTTTCACCAGCTAAAATGGTTTTAAGTCAGTTATTTTTATCCTTTGCTGTAGTGTGTCAGTAGGAAATATCAGTTTACATTTCCAAACATTCATTTTGCCATTAATTGTAATAATCTAGTGAGATTTTTGTTTGCACAAGGAGTCTGACAACAGCTAGAGATCTGACTCATCATCATCTAGTTTGTCTGGAATGACATGAAGAAACAGAACAAACTGAGACAGACTTAATCCAGAACAACTGTGGCAATGTCTAAAAGATATTTCAAAAAACCTACCTGCAAAGCTATATTACTGTTAAAAGTTTAAAGCACTTGGGTAAAAATGCTGTAAAATGAGAATGCTGTCAAAAATAATGTCATAAATAGATTTTCTTCATCAATTAACTTCTATTAATTAAATTAAATCAACATTTGGTGTGACCATCCTTTAAAGCAGTTTTTTCCCTAGGTGCACTTGCACAGTTTTTCAGGTAGCTTTGCAGATGGGTCTCTTAAAGCATCTTAGAGATGTTGCCACAGTTCTTCTGGATTTAGTCTGTCTCAGTTTGTTCTGTTTTTCATGTCATTCTTGACAGACTGGATTATGATGGGATCAGATCTCTAGCTGTTGTCAGACTCCTTGCGCAAACAAAAACCTCACTGGATTATTACAATTATTGTCAAAATGAATGTTTGAAGATGTGAAATCATATTTCCTACTGACACACTACAGGAAAAGATAGAAATAACTGACTTACAATATTTTTAGCTGGTGAAAATACTAGTGTTCTAATAATTTTGGCTACCACTGTATGTCTAAAATAAAATAAAGTTCAGATTATGGTTGTATCATTTCTGTAGGCTCTCACCTTGTCTGGGTGCTCGGTTGTGGAGTCGCAAACTCCGTTCCAGGGTTTCAGCAGTGGTCGCCACTCTCCACCTTGATTAAATGTAATCACTGTCTGGACAGAGCCATCTGGAGAGGAAAGATACACAACAGTGGATATGAGATTTATATACTGTACATTCTTCCCAAAATGTGTTGTTATAAGTACAGTCACAGCCTTACCCACGGCGAGCACACTGGTCATATATACACCTCTCAGAGAAGTGATGTTGGTGAAGTCAGTGTCTCCGCCTGTAGTGGTGTACAAATGGCGTTCCAGAGACTTGGAAAACACTATGCCTCGGTCATCCGACACATATATTGTACCAATACCGGAGTCTGATTGAGTAAAATCAATCGTTAGCACCTAGATTCTGACACTAAGGTTACAAATCATACATTCATATAACACTGGCTGGAATATATGAAATAATAAGCTCAATGTAGAAAATTAAATGTATTAATGAGCTTCTTTTCATGTTTTTTAAATTTTATTTTAAAACATACATAAAATCCAATCCAGTGCTGTTAATGTTACCAAAAACTACAACTATTAAAACTGTTCTCATTAACTGAAATAAAGTATAAATATTAGAAAACCTTAATGTTGCCTTAATTAACTGTAGTAAAATAAGGCCAAGTACTAAAATTACTAAAATTCAAAAATAAATAAATGAAAGCTAATTAGAAATCTAAAAACTAAACCAATAAAAATAACAAAAGCATATAAAAAATGTATTAAAGGTGAACTAAAATTAAAGAGCAAACTAAAAATATAAATATAAAAGCTAATTCAAAATATCACTAGAAAGTACTATAAAAAGTATTCAAATATTACTAAAATAACACCGATCCAAACTGATCTGATACATATCTGAATATGAATGAAATGTTATTATTTTATATATGTGACCCTGGACCACCAAATCAGTCATAAGGGCCATTTTTTTGAAACTGAGATTTATACATCATTTGAAAGCTGAATAAATAAGCTTTCCATTGATGTACAACTATTTGAAAATCTAGAATCCGAGGGTGGGGAAAAAAAATCGAAATACTGAGAAAATCACCTTTAAAGTTGTCCAAATTAAGTTCTTAGCAATGCATATTATTAATCAAAAATTAAGTTTTGATACAAAATGTCTTCATGGAACATGATCTTTATTTAATATCCTAATGATATTTGGCCTGAAAGAAAAATCGATATTTTTGACCCATACAATGTATTTTTGGCTACTGCTACAAATATACCCGTATTACTTAAGACTGGTTTTGTGGTCCAGGGTCACATAATGGAGATTTATTTTGCTGAACAAAAAACAATCACTCCACCTCCAGGTTCGTCTACGTGCATGAAGACCATATCACTGTTTGCGGCTAGAATGGAGTAGAACTGCTCATGTCCAACAATGGGGAGTTGAGCCATATCCCACGTCTCCCCCTGATCTACTGAGACATGAATCATGCGTGTGGAACCCTGAAAAAAAAAAAAAAAAGAACTGTTTCTGACATCTGCATATGATTTAAACCTCACACGACACATTACAGCTCTAGTCAAAAACCTACTAAGATGTCTGGCTATATACTGAGTACATAGACAACTTTATTTAGGCAGTTTTTAATATATTTTTCAAAATATATTAAAGGATTAGTTCACTTCAAGAAAAAACTTACTTATCATTTACTCACCCCCATGTCATCCAAGATGTTCATGTCTTTCTATCTTTATTTAAAGAGAAATTAAGGTTTTTGAGGAAAACATTCCAGGATTTTTCTCCATATAGCGGACTTCAACGGGGATCAATGGGTTGAAGGTCCAAACTGCTGTTTCAATGCAGCTTCAAAATGCTCTACACAATCCCAGCTGTCTTGTCTAGTAAAACGATTGGTCATTTTCTAAAAAAAAGTCAAATTTGTATACTTTTATCCACAAATGCTCGTCTTGCACATGTTCTGCAATGCGTTTCAGTTCAAAAAGGGTAGGGCTAAAATACTCTCAAACATCTCAATTTCTCCTCCAACTTCAACATCGTCTGACATTGTTGTTTTACCTTTTTTTGTAATGAGCATTTGACTTTCTTTGCACATTTGCTTTGTCACTGGGTCGGTACTTCTGCCTACATCACACGTGACCTTTGCAATGTGACTACATTATGCGTGTTTTTTTTTTTTTTTTTTAGAAAATGTATAATCGTTTCATCAAATTAGATCCTTATTCCTCGACTGTGATTGTGTAGAGTCCTTTAAAGCTGCATTGAAACTGCAATTTGAATCTTCAACCTGTTGGCCACCATTGAAGTCCACTATATGGAGAAAAATCCTGGAATGTTTTCCTCAAAAACCTTGATTTTCTTTTCGACTGAAGAAAGAAAGATGACATGGGGGTGAGTAAATTATCAGGATATTTTTATTCTAAAAGTGTAATAAATCTTAAAAACAGAAAACATTTGTGTTTTATTAAAAAATGAAACAGAGTTATTCAAACTACATCCAAACTTATGTGAGAGCTCACCGAGTCGGTCATGACTGAGGCAAAAACAAAGCGCCCACCCAGGCCGAAGGAATAAATCCTGCCTCCTATGGTTTTGAATGTTTTGCCATAGTCTAAAGATTTTCTCAATTCAAGTGTTCCCCGGTCACCTGAAAAAGACAGAAATTCAAAAATGTGATGAATGAAATATTGCCAAGATCAATTTCCAATTTTGTTTAAATGATCCTGAAAGTTGTACTAAGATAAAGCCACTCACTGCAGGATCCATTGGGGTTTGTGGTTAAGAAAATAGTGTCATCAATTCCCCTGAAATGACATTCAAACAGACACAATGAGAAATTTCCATCCATCCATGTTGAAATCACCACTGCAAACAAAAAGCTGTCTCAGTTAATGATACTCTTATAAAGAATGGATACTTCAGAACTAACCAAAGGCCTCAGTTTCTACAGTGTATAAAAATCAAATGTGATAAAGATTATATTTATGAGTGTTAGGATTGTAAAACTCAAAGAAATAACTGAAAATTGCTTTATAGTGCATTTAATTGTGCTTTTTCATTCTTTTTTGGAGCCACACATGTTGCATGAAAAACAAAACCTCAAACATTCTGCCTAAGGGATTTGGTTTTTCAGTGAACAAAGTAAATAATTCTGGTTTGGAACGACATGGGTCTCTTCATGGCCATTTCAAAAACCATATGTTCCATGAAAAAGCTCTAAATTGATATTTAGATAAACAAACAGAATGAAATATGTTCTCATGTAAGAACTGTAACCTCAAGCTAATGTTCATTACAAGCATGCAATTGCAGTAGATTGTGCTTCATTTGATGGTCAACAGAAATGACCTGTTATTAAAATACTTAAATCTAAATTAGCTCTAGGCAGCGATGAAATTCAAATCCAGAACAAAGATTTAAATCTGAAACCACTTGGACACACAGCGACCAATTACAATGAAGAACAAAAATGACTTCTCGGATGAGGACTTCTTGCATATCGCACATAAAAATATCAAGATCTTTTCAAATATGCATGCTCCTGATTTACAGCTTTTCATGAAGTGGGAGGCAAAATCCTATTTCTTATTTCCTAAATCTTGTTAGCACCCAGAGTTATATCAAATTGTACATTTAGCTATCACTTTATGCCAAATAAAAAGCAAACTGGTCGATCAGATGGTCAAAATGGACCAGAATTAGCTGTAAAATTGGCCCACTTTGCCCAGAACTCTAATTCATTTATGGATTTTTATGGCCATACCATTTCACAAGACAAACAGTCTCATGGATCTTTCTCCAATTGGCCCCGAAGTCTTCAGACAGCCATAAGTCATACTGAAAACATAAGAAAACCATGTTAGCACATGTTCTTTTGCACAAAATGGTATGGAAATGTCTAATCAGAGGTCTTACATTGATGCTGTAGACCATGAGTATGTTGCTGTCTCTGGGGTTGTATGTGATCTGCATTAACGGATGGAAGGGAAGCTCAGAGGTCACAAAGGTCTTGCCGAAATCAACCGAACGGAAAATTTTGGTGACTCTTCCCTCAGTTAGATCACCTGTGAGGATCACCTGCAGGAGAGATCAGTAAATTAAGTGCAGAAAACTTGGTTAAAACACTTATAAATGGAAAGAGAAGCATTTAAATGTAGAAACATGAAACTTGTATTTTGTTAAAGCATTTTTATGTTACAAATTACACCACTTTTTTAAAGTTTGGGAATGGTGAGATTTTAATACAAATACAGTAATACTGTAAAAATTTTACTATTCTAAAGAACTTTTTTTAATCAGTACTCTGTCCTCCGTGTCACGTGACCCTTCAGAAATCATTCCAATATGCTCATTTGCTCCTCAAGAAACATTTAGTTTTATTATCAATATTGAAAACAGTTGTACTGCTTAATTTTCATGGGAAAAATAGCAGTAAGCTTTTTAATGTTTTTAAAAAATTCTCTTCTGCTCACCAAGCCTGCAGTTATTTGATCTAAAATACAGCAAAACAGCAATATTGCGAAATATTTTTATCATTTAAAATAACTGCTTTCTATTTGAATATATTTTGAAATATAACTTATTTCTGTGATTAAAAAAGCAAAATTTTCACCATCCTTACTCCACTCTTGAGTGTCACATGATCCTTCAGAAATCATTCCAATATGCTCATTTGCTATTCAAGAAACATTTTCTATTTTTAATATTATCAATATTTAAAATGGTTGAGCACATTTTTTTCAGGATTCTTTGATGAATACTATTCGAAAGCTTGGAGTCAGTATATTTTTTTGGGGGGGTGATAGAAATTCATACTTTTACTTATCAAGAATGCTTTAAACTGATGCTTTAAAAGTCATTATAAAGACATTAATAGTGTTACAAAATATTTCTATTTCAGATAAACGCTGTTTTTCTGAACTTAAATTCTACTCAGCTGTTTTCAACAATTATAATAATAATAATAAATGTTTTGAGCAGCAAATCAGAATATTAGAATGATTTCTGAAGAATCATGTGACTGGAGTAATGATGCTAAAAATTCACCTTTGAAATCACAGGAATAAATTACATTTTAAAATATATTCAAATAGAAAACAGTTATTTCAAATAGTAAAAATATCTCAAAATTTATGTTTTTTGCTGTACTTTGGATTAAATAAATGCAGGCTTGGTGAGCAGAAAAGACGTCTTTACTGTTACTTTTGCTCAATAAGAGTATTAATTTCTCAAACAAATGAACTTTGAATGGCAGTGTATGTTTGTTACTAAAGCTCATCCTTTTGAGGTAGGACTACTTTTCCACCTGTACGAACTTGTTGTTTGCTTGTACACACATTAATATTTCACAGCACACCACAGGCACTTTCATTACATTCAAAATAAACTGGAAAATTCCTTTCAGAACAGTTCATTATTACAGAGAAGATGAGAGAAGTAAATCTTCACCTTCCCTGAATTTTCGGGACCAATTGCGATGCCAAACTCTGTCTGTATGAAGGTGTTGTTAATAAGGTCGGTGATGTCCTGGAATGTCTTTCCATAGTCTTCACTGACCCAGAAGAGATAAGAGGGAGTTATGGATCATGTGATACAGTTGAAAATCAATCAAATGGGTACCAACATTTAAACTGGGCAAACACAGTACTGGAAGTTGAACTGCATCTTTAAAAACTTCTAAATCCTTTTAGCCCAAGTCCTAAAAGACATTCTTACCTTCTGTACAGTCTGGACTGACCAAACCGCATGATAAAAAGAGGAACCTGGAATGTGGTCAGCACCAGCAGAACCTGCACAGAAAAGGGACACAGTGAATATTATAGCATGTGCATGTGAATAACTCAGAGCCATTCAGAAACTCGCGGTGCAGTGAAGCATTCACAGAGATTTAAACTCTGGCTCGGCCGAGATACTGCGGGACACATGCCTAGACTTGAGCACAGCCATAGTCTCACCCTTCACACTTACTTTATCCAGCTATCACTCAAGTTCAGGCGCTTCCTGTTTGCAGAGAGGATTGTGATTGGATGGTGAGTTGTTCTCATTTAACTCCTGTCTCTATCTTTTAAAGTCAAAGCGAAATTGTATTTGCAATTCATTCTGCTTCCATAATGTGACAGATTTCCACAAAAATAAATCAATAAATCATTCATCAATAGTCCTCAGCTGAAAATGAAAGTTGTTTCAGAGGCAGACCAAATTATTATATTTAAATGAAAATTTAAAACAAACATTTTTGATGAATAGTGTGCATTAAATGACTCAGCAAAAGCATTATAGTAAATGTCTGTGGCTTTCAAAAAAAATAAATTTAAATAACAAAATAAAATAACATAGATAGCTGTTTTATGTTTATAAAAAATAAAATAAAATAAAATAAAATAAAATAAAATAAAATAAAATAAAATAAAATAAAATAAAATAAAATAAAATAAAATAAAATAAAATTCTTTCAGCATTATTCTTCTGGGACAAACTGACCAAAAATAATAAATGTAAAAAAATTGGAATAATAAAAAAAGGATGAAAATAAAGAATTGCATGGAAATAAAATAAAATAATAAAATAAAATAACACGGATAGCTGTTTTACATTTATAAAATAAATAAATACTTCTGGGAAAAATGATTAAATTATTACAAATATTAATGGGAATAAATGAAATAATAAAAAAGGATAAAAAATAAAGAATTGCATGGAAATAAAAAATAAAACAAAATTATTAATGAAAAAAATGAAATAAAAAATGGATGAAAATAAAGAACTGCATGGAAATACATTTAAAAATAAAATAAAATAAAATAGATAGATAGCTGTTTTATGTTTTTTACTAACAGTAAGTAGCTTTTCTCTTCTGAAAAAGAATTAATCAAAAATATTATTGAAACAAAAAATGAAATAAAAAAAAGGATAAAAAATAAAGAATTGCATGGAAATAAAAATAAATAAAACAACTGACCAAAAATATTAATGAAAAAAGGATGAAAATAAAGAAGTGCATGGAAATAAATTTAAAAATAAAAATAAAATAATAAAATGAAATAAAATAAACAACAATAACAATATAGATTGATAGAAAAATGTACCAAAAATATTAATAACTCATCCTGCACTATACAGATTTTTGTCTAGTCATATGCTGTCTAAATTTAAATTATTTAAAACACAGAAATGAGCCCTTCATTATGCTCCATTTCTTGTCCTTAAAACATAAATAGTACCCATTTTGATTTGTTCTGGGAAGTCCTTTTTTTTTTTTTTTACATCCCTAAAGCTAGTAAAACAGAACAATATGCGTTAGAGGCGCAATAAGTAATTGCCAAAAGGGTGCTAAATATGACACCTCAAAAATAGAAAAGGTGTCTCAAAAGACGCCGCTCTTTGAAAGCATTTGCACAGAGTTAACAGAAATGTATTGCAGTGTTGTTGTTGTTGGGTGAAGCCTAGGCTGGAGGAGTAATTACAGCTTGTACATGTTTTACAGCTGCACTTTGGTTCAGTTCTATAAGAGACGGATTCAGCCTCTAGTGTTGTTGGCGCTAAATGACGGTTTGAGGTCTTGTCAGGCTAGCCTCTGAAGAGTCTTTCAGCCTCTGGAGCTGTAATTCACTTGTTCCTGTTTCGCATTGACGTGTGATTGTAGGGGCCACATTTCTGTGAGTCAGATCACGGAGCGACCACAGGACAGTTCAGTAGCTAAAAGACTTGGATTGAACTTATAAATAAACATTTTGTTGATCAGTTACTGGTTAGTAAACATAGTGGAAGTAACTTAGTGGAAGGACTGAGGCTCAAATCCTAAAGTAGTGAGGAATTTCTACTTATTTTATTACTTTTTTCCCCTTGTGTTCAAATATTTGCACGACGCGCCATCAATCGGCCATATTGGTGGCACTGAACGTAAACAGTGCCACTGAATCTAACAAAACTCAAATTTTTTGCTAATTTTTGCTGCTATAAATGGTCATTCATTGTCATGTTTTGGATTGTACTAATCGGTCAGATCTGGAAAAACATTGAGTACTATAGACTGACAAAAGTTATAACAAATCAGGGAGAAGAGTGCAAAAAGCTGTGAGGAACAAAAGGCGTTTGTGGTTGGCCAAACCGAACCAGGATTTCCAGGGCAAGAATCTTGACAACATTTGTGTTTGTTCTTATCATTTCCAGTCAGGTATGTGTGAAATATTAGGCTAATATCTTAATTAATACAGCTTGTACGTAACTTTACCAAATATTAACTTTAGTTTGGCAAAATATTGTGCCTTTTCCTGCTTATTGAGTCTTTCTCTATATGATTTAGCAGCTTCCATATGTTTTTCCATGGTTTAGACAGCATAAATTAGCAAAACAACGTATTCATTAGTACATTAAAACAGCTTCACAAACGTTTTTTCAACCACATATTATTATTTCTGTCTTACAGTCATTCATATTATCACAGAAGTAGTGGGATGAAAGTTTATAGTTCGGATATAAACACCGACAGCGATCAAAATGGACCAAATCGTCTTCTGGAAGTAAATTTCGCTTCAATATGGCGGTTCAAACAACGTTTGCTGATGTTGATTACATCGTTTCGCCACTAGGTGGCAACAAGTGATTTTTTTATTTGTCATTGAAAAGATTGGTTAAAAAACACTGATTCATTCAGTAATGAAACAAGGAAGTATTTATGAGGCTAAATCAAATTAGGGCTAAATTAAACTGAATACATTGTTCTGAATACATTGAATGAATACATTGTTCTGCTAATTTAAGCTGTCTAAACCATGGAAAAAAATGTGTGGAAGCTGCTAAATCATGTAGAGAAGTACTCCCAGCAAACACAGAACGTTCCCCTAACGTTCCCATTTGGTTATTTATTTGGGAACCAAATGAGAACGTTCCCTGTAGGTTCTCTTTTTAATAACCTATAAAGAATGTTCCCAGAACCTGCAGGTTATTTTTTGGTTTAATTTTACAACCTAAAAAGAACCTTCCCAGAAAGGTCCCTTGCAGGTTATTTTTTTTAGGTTTTATTTTTATACCCTACATAGAACGTTCCCAGAACGTTCCCTGCAGGTTATTTTTAGATTTATTTTTTTAAACCTACAGAGAACGTTCCCAGAACATTCCCTGCAGGTTATTTTTAGGTTTAATTTTTATAACCTACAAAAAACATTCCCAGAACGTTCCCTGCAGGTTATTTTTAGGTTTAATTTTGTAACCTAAAAAGAACCTTCCCAGAACGTTCCCTGCAGGTTATTTTGAAGTTATATTTTTATAACGTAGAGAAATGTTACCAGAAAGTTCCCTGCTGGTTATTTTTAGTAGTCATAATCATGTAAACTAATTAAAACTTTGCAGATTATTCTGATTATTCTAATGCTGAAATGTATATACACAATTATTTTATCATAAACAAACTATTTTTTGCAGAATTTTATGTCCGAAATAAGCTTTTAATAAAGTGTAGACATCAAGTGGTCAAATCGCATTATAATGGTAATATAATTTTAATTTTATAGCTAAAAATAAGACAAGGTTAAGAGTCTGAAAATCATATTATAAACACTGGGTTTATTTCTTTCTTTCTTACGTTCCCGGAATGTTCCCCTAACCTAAAGAGAACGTTCCGGGAACGTTGCCAGTAGGTTCCTAGAACCTTAACCTAAAAGGGAACGTTCTATTTACGTAAAGAAAACCTTCCTGGCTAACCAATAGGTAACGTTCTTGTTAGCTGGGTTAGTATGTAGGAAAGGGCTCAATATTTTGACAAACTAAAGTTAACAGGTGGTAAAATACGTAAAAGCAGTATTAATTAAGATATAAGCCTAATATTTCACCTACCTGACCGGAAATTATAAGAACAAACACAAATGTTATCAAGATTTTTGCCCTGGAAATCCTGGTTCAGTTTGGCCAACCACAAACACCTTTTGTTTCTCGGACGTTTTTTTGCTCTCTTCTCCTTGATTTGTTATAACTTTTGGCAGTCTATAGTACTCCAATTGTTTTTTTCCGATCTGACCGATTAGTACAGGCCAAAACATGACAATAATTGACCATTTTCAGCAGCAATAAACAGCAAAATTTGCATTTTGTTCAGTTGAGTGGCATTGGTGGCGAATATATAATTCTCAGCTCAAACGTGATGCATTTAAAATTAGATATTTTGGTAACACTTTACAATAAGGTTCATTAGTTAAACATTAGTTAATGTATTAACTAACATGAACTAACCATGAACATTACATTATTTACTGTATTTACTAATCTTCATTAACGTTAGTTAACGGAAATACAGTTGTTCATTGTTTGTTAATGTTAGTTCACACTGCATTAACTAATGTTAACAAGATTTTAATAATGTATTAGTAAATGTTGAAATTAACATTAACAAAGATTAATACATGCTGTATAAGTGCAGTTCATTATTAATTAGCATTAACTAATGTGGTTAACTAATGTTAACTAATGAACCTTATTGTAAAGTGTTACCGATATTTTTGCTATGGTACTGTATTCTTATGTCAGATAATTAGTTAAATTCAACTCACCCCTGTGCCGTCTCCAACCCAGGCCAGAGACACAGAGCCACTCAGGTCATTGAAGTTATACTGAAAAAGAGACGAAGAGACATAATAAAGATTGTGCAGCTGCAAATAAACACTGTAGTTAAAATTCTGCAGATGGATGAACTTAATAATCCCTACGCTGCCAATGTAAACTTATGAAATGTTCTCTCCAAAAATAGCCTGCATAAATCAAGAGAAATTTGTATTAAAACAAAACAGGTCATTTTCATTAGCACCACCACCACATTTGGGCTCTAAAATCTTGTTTATTATAATATTGTTCTCTCTCTAACTCTCTCAGTCCTAATGCAGGTTTGTTTTCAGAGCGCTTCTGTGGTGAAACAAAACACCACAGGCTGTTTTACTGTAGTCCACAGAGATGAGATTGCAGCCTGGAATCAGACTAAAAATATAAAACAAGAAAAAATAATAATAATCACTAAAAACAGGACTCCAAACCACAGCTTTACATGACTAAAAATAAGAAACATCCAGTACAGAACATAAAGCAGTCGCACAAATACAAGCTAATATGAGCTAAAAGAACATGCGTTAAAGGGATAGTTCATCCAAAAATGAAAATTCTGTCATTAATTACTCATCCTTATGTCGTTCCAAACCTGTATCTTCAAAACAAATTAAGATATTTTTGATGATATCTGAGCGCTTTCTGGCCTTGCATAGACAGCAATGCCACTGAACATGAACGTGCGTTGAAGACTGACACAGAAGAGAAGAAATTGTTCAATAAAGTAGTTGCGTTGCTGTCTATGCAGGGTCAGAAAGCTCTCAGATTTCATCAAAAATATCCTAATTTGTGTTCTGAAGATGAATGAAGGTCTTACGGGTTTAGAACGACCTGAGGGTGAGTAATTAATGACAATACTTTAATTTTCGGGTGAAGTATCCCTTTAATGGAAATGGGAGGAATTCTCGATTCTGTATTATAGAGGTTGCATATTTTATATGCACATTTTGATTTGGATAGTACAGCTTTCCCATCATTTGGAGACAAAATTGGAGAAATAAATTAGACAGTTGTCAACAACCAAAATTTGATCTTGGAAGAATTAATATAATAACTGAGTTAAATCTGTTGAGACAGTCTTGTCATTTCTTTTAAAACACTAAACAACATATAGCTGAAGTCAAAAGTTTACATACACCTTGCAGAATCTGCAAAATGTTAATTATTTTACCAAAATCATACAAAATGCATGTTTTGTTTTGTTTTTAGTACTGACCTGAATAAGATATTTCACATAAAATATGTTCACATATAGTCCACAAGAGAAAATAATAGTTGAATTTATAAAAATTACAAAAGTTCAAAAGTTTACATACACTTGATTCTTAATACTGTGTTGTTACCTGAATGATCCACAGTTGTGTTTCTTTTTTAACTAGTGACAGTTGTTTATGAGTCCCTTGTTTGTCCTGAACAGCTAAACTGCCCGCTGTTCTTCAGAAAAAATCTTCCAGGTCCCACAAATTCTTTGGTTTTTCAGCATTTTTGTGTATTTGAACTCTTCCCAACAATGACTGTATGATTGAGATCCATCTTTTCACACTGAGGAAAACTCATATGCAACTATTACAGAAGGTTAAAAAGCTCACTGATGCTCCAGAAGGAAACAATGCATTAGGAGCCGGGGGTGAAAACTTTTTGAATTTGAAGATCAGGGTAAATTTAACTTATTTTGTCTTCTGGGAAACATGTAAGTATCTTCTGTAGCTTCTGAAGGGCAGTACTAAATAAAAAATTATATTTTAGCAAAATAAGACAAATGTACACATCTTCATTCTGTTCAAAAGTTTTCACCCCCGGCTCTTAATGCATTGTTTTTCCTTCTGAAGCATCAGTGAGTGTTTGAACCTTTTGTAATAGTTGCATACGAGTCCCTCAGTTGTCCTCAGTGTGAAAAGATGGCTCTGAAAATCATACAGTCATTGTTGGAAAGGGTTCAAATACACATAAATGCTGAAAACCTTAAGAATTTGTGGGGCCTAAAGGATTTATCTGAAGAACAGCAGGCAGTTTAACTGTTCAGGACAAACAAGGGACTCATGAACAACTATCACTAATAAAAAAAAACACAGGTGTGCATCATTCAGCTAACAACACAGAATTAAGAATCAAGTGTATGTAAACTTTTGAATGGGGTCATTTTTATAAATTCAACTATTATTTTCTCTCGTGGACTATATGTAAACGTCTTTATGTAAAATATCTTATTCAGGTCAGAACTAAATAAAAAATAACATGCATTTTTGTATGATCCCTCTTAATTTGGTAAAACAATGAACTTTTTGCAGATTCTGCAATGTGTATGTAAACTTTTGACATCTCTCATTAATTCATATGAACAACTGAGACATTAAAGAGACACTTCATAAAGTTAAACTGATCAACAATCAACTACATAAAAACGGCACTACATTTATGTTAGTAAGGTCATTCAAATAGTGTAATAAAAGGCAACTATGCAAACACATTCACGGTGCTAAATCAGAAAAATCCTAGTGATTCTAGGAAGAAAAACACAAGTGCTGGGATTTATCCTTCCGCGGGGAAGCGGAACCATGCAGCGACATGCACACAGAAACCACTGCTGATCCGACAGATGGCTGTGCCGCTGTCAGCCGCCCCACACTGCTAGGGAATGTGTGTGTTTGTGTGTGTGTAAGGGCACATTTAAGAGGACAGGCCCGCTGTCAGTCGAGTGTGCAACCTCCCTTTCAGTTTCATTCGCTGGAATGCGAGACCCAGATGGTGTGTGTGTGAGGAACAGAGCGAGTGCCCCACATTTTCATCTGCCTCACACACTGAGAACAAGAGAGTAACTGATGTCCAAGAGATTGTGGGAGAGAAAAGGAGGGAAAAGAATAAAGAGAGTCCAAACACACATACACAGGCTCTGTTCCAAAAGCTAGTGAGCTGCCTGGCTATTACTACATAGGCATTTGCGTCTGATATGGAAGCTTGTAAGGGGAAATAATAAATTGATTTTTATTAGAGTATGTTGCTAAACTGATAACATGATACATGAAAGCATGTACAGTACATGTGGGTAAAATATAACTGCACTATAATTGCAGACTCAAATAAATAAAAGAATTTAATAGAATTAGGTTAAAAGTAATGGTGTTGGCATTTAGAACCGACTTTGTGTCAGAAGTGTTCCTATGATGCCTTAAAATGGAGACTATGTAGGCAGATCACTATGTTTTGGAACAGAGCCACAGATTCCTGGGTGTTTTTTATTTAATGGAGGAATATAATGTGGTAACAGGGCTGTGTGTAAAATATGCTAAACATTTACAAAGTATTTAAAAAGTAATAAAACAGTTTTTGTAATACAAATGATTGAATATAAATGTTAGAATAATGACAAAGGCAATTCGTTTTAACAATTTGTTTAGAAAACTGTACAGCAAAGTGTTGTACATAAAAACATCAAATGAAATTAAATAAAAAAAAAAAGTAAAAAAAAAAAGATTTAATTAAAGTATCTGTTACAACTAGATTAAATAAAATTAGATTAAATAAAAATCTCAAACAGGACTGGTAAAACTGGATTAAAAATAAAATTAAATAAAACAAAAAAAGTAAAAGTAAGATCTTATATCAAACAGGACAGGTCCAATCAAAAATAAAATAAAATAAAATAAAATAAAATCTGTTACAATTAGAATAAAATTAGATAAAAAATCTACTTAAAATAATCTGTTATGAAATGTCAAACAGGACTGGTAAAACTGGATTAAAAGTAATAAATAATATAAAATAAATATTTTACAATTATATTTAAAAAATCGATTAAATAAAATACTGTTATAAAATGTAAAACTGGACTGGTAAACTGGATTAAAAATTAAATTAAATTAAATTAAATTAAATTAAATCTATTACAATTAGATTAAATAAAATACTGTTATGAAATGTAAAATTGGACTGGTATTATGAACTGGATTAAAAAGTAATAAATTAAAATTAAAAAGTAAAGTGTAATCACACATCAAACAGGACAGGTCCAATCTAAAATACAATACAATACAATACAATACAATACAATACAATACAATACAATAAAATAAAATAAAATAAAATAAAATAAAATAATAAAATAAAATAAAATAAAATAAAATAAAATAAAATAAAATAAAATAAAATAAAATAAAATAAAATAAAATAAATCTGTTACAACTTGATTAAATAAAATTAGATTAAATAAAATACTGTTATAAAATGTAAAACTGGACTGGTAAAACTGTATTAAAAAGTAATAAAATTAAATTAAAATATAAAGTAAAATCGTACATCAAACAGGACAGGTCCAATCAGATAAAAAAACTAAATAAATAAATAAAATAAAATGTTATAAGTAGATTAAATGAAATTAGATTAAATAAAAATCTGTTATGAAATGTCAAACAGGACTGGTAAAACTGGATTTAAAAAATAATAAAATAAAATAAAATAATCTGTTACAATTAGATTAAATAAAAAGAGGACAGGTAAAATTGGACTAAAAATAATAAATAAAATAATTAAATTAAATTGAATTAAATTAAATTAAATTAAATTAAATTAAATTAAATTAAATTAAATTAAATTAAATTAAATCTTACATCAAACAGGACAGGTCCAATAAGATGAAAAATAAAACAAAAGAAAACAAAACTGTTACAATTAGAATAAATAAAATTAGATTAAATAAAATAATGTTATGAAGTGTCAAACTGGATTGGAAAAATTGAATTAACAATAATAAAATACAATAAAATTAAAAAGTAAAGTAAAGTAAAATCTTAAATCAAACATGACAAGTCCAACCAGATTAAAAAATAAAATAAAATAAATCTATTAAAAAAAAAAGGCAATCAGCATGAAATGAAGCCACAATTTATTGCCATCATTAATGATGTCTTAAAAAGCTGCCTATGTAGGAAGCTTTGGAACAAAAACCATGCACACAACTGGAATAAGTAAAGAAAAAAAACTGATATGGGGGAGCAACACCCAATCCACACATTCAGAGCCATTTTGACTATCTCATCTACTATTTTACGGTCCATATGGACATGTTTGTCCAAGGAGGCCTCCATCGCACTCCTTCCTATGGATCACATCCTCTCTGCATTTCTGCAATTCCACCCAAGCCCCTGGGGATCAATGACCATGTCACAGAATACTCCGTTTCTCACTTCTGCTCAGTGATGACATCCACTTACAATTTTTTACACTTCTTTTTTTTTTTCTTAAAAGGCAGCCATACTTGGTCCAGGGAAGCAAAAGAACCACAGCATTTTTGAAACTCACTAGCGTCCAGGCCCAATGGAAATTTGCACTCTTACAATCCAAAGTGTGAACAAAAGTTTCCATGTTACCAACCGAGCCAATGTCCATCTGATGCAACCCACCTCAAAACACCCCCTCAATGGTACGTGTGTTCCAGAACAGCGAGAACAAGTCGTCTGAAACACCTGCACAAACTCCAGGGCCAGCGTTCCTTCTTAATAATGTGTCTTTGAATAATGACTACAGTGGTTGCCTCTCCATTCCTTGCCATATTTAAACCAGAAGGAAAGAAACATGCTGACATCCCTGTCCTGGCCAATAAAACAGGCTTGCCAAGAATGGCCTGCACCACGCCAACAAGTCTTCGCAAATGGAGGATTAAAGGGTGATGGGAAGACACTGTGAGCATACAACGTTCCTTCAGTTAGAAGAAGACCAAAGAAAAACACATGACTCAAAGAAAGGCCCTAAACAAACTCTATGACTCTGTCCTGAATACACATTCGTTCACCTAGGAGTCCACAATTTGGTGATGTAACGCTTTATAGATTTCATACTGGGGTTCCAGGATCTGCACAAAAGTAACTAACTAATAAGAAACTGTAAATCATTATAGTCTCCTTCTATCTAAATATTGGTCAGATTTATGGGTAGAATTATTAGCATATATAAAATAAAATAAAATCTGTTGCAAAACATCAAATAAGACATGCAAAACTAGATTTAAAATAAAATAATGAAATAAAATTAAAGTTAAATTAAAATTTTACATCAAAAAGAACAGACCCAACTAGATGAAAATGTAAAAACAAAAATAACAAAAAATAAAATAAATCTGTTGCAAAACATCAAACAAGACGTAAAACTAGATTTAAAAAAAAAAAAAAAAAAAAATGAAAACAAATAAAATAAAATAAGAAAACATCAAATAAGATTCCAAATAAAACAAAATAATAAAATGTAATAAAAAAAATGAAAAAATAAATAAACAAATAAAATAAGTCAAATAAAATAAATTCTTAAATCAAACAGAACAGGTCCAACCAGATGAAAATGTTATAAATAAAAATAAAAATAAAATAAATCTGTTGCAAAACATCAAATAAGATGTAAAACTAAATTTAAAATAAAACTAAATTATAAAGTTAAATAAAAATAAAATGAAAACAAATAAATAAAATAAAATAAGAAAACATCAAATAAGATTCCAAATAAAACAAAATAATAAAATGCAATAAAAAAATTAAATATATATATATAAATAAATAAAATAAAACAAGTCAAATAAAATAAAATCTTAAATCAAACAGAACAGGTCCAACCAGATGAAAATGTAAAAAAATAAAAAATGAAAAAAATAAATAAATAAAATATTATACATAACTACATTTAAAATAATACAAAAAATAAAATAAAATAAAAATAATTAAATCTGATGCAAAACATCAAATAAGACATGTAAAACTAGATTTAAAATAAAACAAAATAATAAACTATTCTAAAATAATACAAAATTAAATAAAAAAAATTAATAAGTAAAATTAAATAAAATCAAATCAAAACATCAAATAAGAAATGTTAAACTAGATTTTAAAAAATGAAATAAAATAAATAAAAAATAAAAAATAAATAAAGTAAAATAAATCTTACATCAAAAAAGACAGGTTTAACCTGATGAAAATGTAAAATAAAAAAAACAAATCAAAATAAAATAAAATAATTAAATTAAATCTGATGCAAAACATAAAATAGGATATGTAAAACTAGATTTAAAATAAAACAAAATAATAAAATATTCTAAAATAATAAAAATGAAAAAATTTATAAATAAAATAATAAAATAAATAAATTAAGTAAAGTAAAATAAAATAAAATCTGTTGCAAAACATCAAATAAGACATGTAGAACTAGATTTAAAATAAAACTAAATAATAAAATAAAAATAAATTAAATTAATTTAATTAATTAATTAAAATAAAGGAAAAAAACTACATTAAACAGGACAGGTCTAAGTAGATACAAAAAAAAAATGTATTTACGTATAGAATTAATGTAATAATCAGCATATGTGTGTGTGTATGTATATATTTTACATAATATATAATCAGCATTCTATATTTAAATTCTATTTAATTATGCACAAATCTTTTGCTATTAACCAGATATTTTTTTTAATTAATTAATTATTTTATTTATTTATTTAAACAGCTATAGCAGTTTTAACATAACTTCTAATATGGGGGATGCAAAGAAAAAAAAAATTCTACTTTTAAGAGAGGGCATTACTAAAAATAAATACAAAAAAAAAAAAAAAAAGTGTGCTAACTGTGTGTGACAGTTTCCTTCAGGTATATTAAAATTCCTTAGCGATTCCTACGTCCGGCCATGGTTACACAGGAATGCAAGCATCTACCGCACACTTCCAAACATTCGCATGTGTGTTGGTGTGTACGAGAGTATGTGTCCAGCCTAAGGCAATGGTACACAATCCTAATTGATTGTGTGGTAATCCTGGCCATAGAAACAGACTCTCTGACTCCTAATGGTGAATCCCTACCACCATTAAAGGTTTTGCAAACCGGTCACAGGTCAGCGTGGATTACCACAGTATGCTTTCACAAGTTGAGTGATACAATCACCTGACGACCCAATGGGGATATTTGGAGAGAAAATCCATCCAGCAGGGACAGAGCCAAATAATATTAAAGCACGTCTGCTCTGCTAAGACTCAGAAAGACCACCTGAGTGAGGGGCCATGGGGCCCTTGAAAATCCTCCACAACAATCATATAGCAGACAGGCTTTTCCAAAAGAACTATTGGAAAGATACTTCACAAGTCCTCTCCGTAAAAACCATTTTAAAGGGGTCATCATATGCCTATTTTCCACAAGTTCATCTGATTCTTTAGGGTCTTAATGAAAAGTCTATAATATACTTTGGTTAAAAATTCTCAAAAGTAGTGTATAAAAAACACCCTTTTACCTTGTCAAAATCAGCTCTGCAAAAAATCAACTCATTTTATTGCATGGGCCCTTTAAATGCAAATGAGCTCTGCTCGCTCCGCCCCTCTTTGATGTGGGATTATGAGCCATAATGTTTACTTTAGCCACGTTTAGCACATTAAGAAAGGCCGTTTGCAAAGATGCATAAAAAACCCTTATACTCTCTTTTTCTGTGGGTAAAGCTGCACCAGGAATGATTCGCACGAACATAGATGCATATGTAGATCAGGATCGGTGCTTTCCTTTTTAAAAACGAAAGTAACGTTATCCTCTGCGTCTTCAGCGGCTCAGATGTCGGGAGTAAATGATGACTGCTATGTTCATTATTACAGCCAACAACAGAACACCTCAATCGTTCAATCTGAGACATTCTTGTCTTCCCCTGCACCTGAGTCGACACACAATGGTGATCGTATTCAGACTGTTTCAGCTCGGTGAGGGCGGGTCTAAGGTAAGGTGTTCATGTCAATCAACTATCGTGGGAGCGGCCTCTGTCAGTCCCGTCACACCGACAAGAAGCTGAGAATGACCTGATTTTAAAAAGAGGATATTACTTTTCAAATATTAAAAAAATACCACTGGGTGGATTTTTATCATTGTAGGGTTGTTGTGTACACAAACTGCCAACACACATTAATGTTCAAACAACATGTAAAAGTGAGTTTTACATCCGATGACCCCTTTAATGTCATTCGGGCTGCTTTTCTGGCAACATTTCAGAGAGCACATAAAATGTTTTCTCTGTACATTCTCCCCATGATCGGGAAAAGGGGAAAAACCTGGACGTCTTTCCCTTGTGTTGAACTGGTAAACAGTCTTTGAACCCCAGGTTCGGCCAAAAGAAGCTTTAGACTTGATCCAAATGGCTTCACAGTCTGAGGACCAATAACAAACATGACTTCATCTCTAGACAGTTTAAAAAAAAAATTGAATTTGAGTTTAATAAGAGACGCGACTCAAGTCGGTCCCAAAATAAGTGCTATTTAGACAGGTGGGCAAATGCAAACACGTGAATCAAAAATATCCGGGAATCAAAAACCTAAACCGTGTTTTCTTAACTGGAAAGCCATGCTGAAATGGGTAAGAGGTCAGCAGTTCATTAGATGGAGCCGTGTTTGTGTTTTCGTTGGACTCGCATAAATAACTCCCCGCTGGCACAACTCAGATGTTAAACATCCAGAGCGGAGTCTCGAAAAGTCTTCCAGCCTCCAAAAGAGCATCTCAAATCATTCAAACTGCTGTTTGAATATGCGTAACGCTTTAAGTTCACACAGGCTTCATTCTAAGAATCTACAGGCACTTGTTAAAAAGACTTTACTGTGAGCTTGTAAAGTTTCTAATTGCTCCGGCAGATCATAAATTCCATCAGGCAGAAGACGATCGGCAGCCAGTTTTCACGTGGGCCGACCGCAGAATCTTGCGCAACGCCGTGGTTGGTTTCCTTTGTACATTTTGGACTGAAACAGACCTGGAACGTTATACTTCAGACATACCACTGTAAGCATCTTAATAATGCGTTTGGATCCTAAAAAGGATTTACTAATAACTAATTATATTTAATCTATAATTCAGTTTATAAATTAAGGGTATATCGATGCCTTCGATTTTATGAGACTCCAGAAATGGGTGCATTTTACAATGCCAAACATTCAATTTCAGCACATAACTTATTCTGTACTATTTGTGCTGCACACATGAATGACAGCTTAAATTGTGCAGATATAGGTATGCTATTACATTTCAATGCGATCAGGTGAGACCAGAACAGTATTTTAGACTTTTAAAGAAATACATTACCAGTCAAAAGTGGAAAAAAAAAAGTCTCTTCTGCTCACCAAGTCTGCATATTTAGAATGATTTCTGAAGGATCATGTGACATTGAAGACTGGAGTAATAACGCTAAAAATTCAGCTTTGAAATCACAGGAATAAATGACATTTTAGCATATATTGAAACAGAAAACAGTTATGAAAGAGTAAAAATATTTTTAAATTGTACCGTTTTTGCTGTACTTTGGATCAAATGCAGGCTCAGTGAGCAAATCAGACTTCTTTAAAAAACATCAAAAATTTTACTGTTCAAAAACTTAGTGTACTTCACCCAAAAATTAAAATTTGCTGAAAACGCACTCACCCTCAGGACTTTTAAGATGCAGATGAGTTTGTTTCACCATCTGCAAAACATTTATCTGTTCTAGCTTATCTACTTTGTGTGCACAAAAAAGATGTTGAAATAATCATTAAAGAAGCACTAATTATATTCTGTCATAATTTTCTCACCCTTAAGTTGTTTTAAATATGTTTGAGTTTCTTTCTTCTGTTAAACACAAAAGACAATATTTTGAAACATGCTGCTAACCAAAAACCTGACGGTGGCCATTGACTTCCAAAGTATTTTTTTTTCTCTATACTATGAAAGTCAATGGGTACCATCAACTGTTTGGTTACCAACATTCTTGGGACAGATTTGGAGAAATTTAGCATTACACCACTTGCTCACCAACGGGTCTTCTGGTCTGTGCATATTTCTCTCCTGATTCAAACAAGACAATTTTAGATAAAAGACTAATATTCTATTCAAAAGCAAAGATTTGAAGTTAAAAATATATTAATGATGATTTGTTTACTACAAACAGCGTTAATTGATGGACTGGAGTCGTGTGGATTATTTGTGGATTACTGTGATGTTTTTAGCTGTTTGGATTCTGACGGCACCCATTCACTGCAATGGATCCATTGATGAGCAAGTTACTTAATTCTCCAAATCTGTTCCCATGAAGAAACAAACTCAAAATACATATTCAATGGCCTAAGGGTGAATACGTTTTCAGCAAATCTTCATGTCTGGGTTAACAATTAAAGTAGTGAAGAAGTGATACACTCAGCTGTTTGGACTCTCATTCTGATGGCACCCATTCACTGCAGAGGATCCATTGATGAGGAAGTTACTTAATTCTCCAAATCTGTTCCCATGAAGAATCAAACTCAAAAACATATTGAATGGCCTAAGGATGAATACATTTTCAGCAAATCTTCATGTTTGGGTCAACAATTCAAGTAGTGATACACTCAGCTGTTTGGACTCTCATTCTGACGGCACCCATTCACTGCAATGGATCCATTGATGAGCAAGTGATGCAATACTAAATTTCTTCAAATCTTTTCCCATGAAGAAACAAACTCATATACATATTGGATGGCTTGAGGGCGAATACTTTATCTGCAAATCTTCATGTTTAGGTGAACATTTTGAAGTAGTGATACACTCAGCTGTTTGGACTCTCATCCTGACGGCACCCATTCACCGCAGAGGATCGATTGGTGAGCAAGTGATATAACGCTAAATTTCTCTAAATCTGTTTCCGTGAAGAAACAAACTCAGTTACATCTCAGATGGCCTGAGGGTGAATACATTTTCAGCAAATCTTCATGTTAAGGTGAACAATTTGAAGTAGTGATACATTCAGCTGTTTGGACTCTCATTCTGATGGCACCCATTCACTGCAATGGATCCATTGGTGAGCGAGCGATGCAATGCTAAATTTCTCCAAATCTGTTCCCATGAAGAAACAATCTCTTCTACATCTCAGATGGCCTGAGGGTGAACACATTTTCAGCAAATCTTCATGTTTGGGTGAACAATTCTTACAGATACACTCAAATTTTCAGCAACGAAAATATTTGTCTGAAACAGTTATGGAGGGATAAAATCGGTAATATTTAATTAGGGCTTCCCCAATGACATGTTTTGACTATTTCAGCATGTTTCATGCACACAGTGTAGATAAGCTAGAACAGGTGAACATCACCAGCAGTGTGGTCAGATTTCACAGTGACTATAACCGAAATGATGCTAGATTAGAATTATGTAAACAGTTTTGTCTAAAAGAAAAAAAAAAGTTTACATCAAAGCAGGCTCTGACCAATTTACATGTACGGATGGCAGGAGCTCTATGGAACAAACTACATGCAAGTTAATGTTCAAGACCATCCAAACAGGTGTTAAAAGTCCTGTCTGAATTCAGCAAGGAGATATTTTTGAGACGCTGCCTTCGAATACTTTTCCCACTGCACTGTTGTCATGCCCCAAGCCTTTTCCCGTTTCAGAAACATTCCTTTCTTGGAGGAAACATTTCACTTCAACAGTCATTTATGCTGGACGGAATGTGAAAGGACGAGAGCCAAAAACACTGGCCATAAAAGAACTGGCTCTGTGTGCTTTCTCAACAACAACAACAACAGTCCTTCTCTATCAGCACTTAGACTAAACTCATGAGCGAGTGCGTTCTTTGAAAACAGAGTCAGTGTGCTCTGAATCTGGATAAAGAGAGGATGCTTTTAATAGAACGGGACTGATATGAAAGATATAGATTGGCTCACATGTAGCTTATCGTTTACCGATAACGCCTGCCCAGCGAGAGGTCACACAAACTAATTGATGTGCTCTAGAGAGAGGCTTAGATGAGAGACATATACAGAGAGACAGCATGTTCATAGGCTGCTGTAATGAATGAGCTCTGACTGGATCTGGTTAAGCAAAATCACCTGACCCTGTGGCGTTCAAACATAAACACAAGAGAAACAGATCGCAGAGACATTACAGGCACATCAAGAGGATAAATGCATTTGTTCTTTTGGCATAAAGATGAAATCTGTGGTATGTCTTAAAGGAACATCAAACACAAAAAAATCTGGCACATCGAATTATAAGGTGATGCATGCTGAGTTTGTTTTTATGATATCAACCATCTGGAAAACTTTACAAACATCATTTTTTTGAGTGCTGGGTTCAAAAAAGACTGAAAAATAACATACGCTTGCTGAGAAAGGTGATGTAGGTACATTATTAGGTAATCTCAAACCAGGGGCCAGTAGTATGATCTCACTTTTGTGATTTATGGTTCTTAGAAATTTAGGAAGAGCTTTCGAAGAAGGAAAAAAAAATCATCCTCAATTCTCAAAAATACTTAATACTGAATCAAACTTAAGTTGTTAAAACTAACTAAATTAATATAAAAATAATTTTAACAAAATTTAGCTTTCCATTATATTGTATTATACTATATTAGTTTGTGTAATAGCTAGATATCTTGACCTACCGTGTGAGTGTTGTTTTTTAACGTTGAATCATAGCCGTGAAGTGCTTCACATCGATTTTGTGCGGATTCTTCACTCCTTTTCATCCTGCCATAGTCCGGCTGCTGTAAAGCTTTCAAACTGAGCAGATTTCGTGATTTGTGACTCTTTAGAAACATGGTTTGCTCACTCCTCCTGGAGCTGCTGCTGCTGGGTCTCTCTTCAAAGTCCTTGCAAAGAGCCACTGAGAATAAAACAACCAAAACACAGCAGAATACGGTGCTCATGGTTTCCCGTTTAATGTGCACAAAATTCTTCTGGCTAAATATCCATAAATAGCAGGTTTATTGGTATCAGAACAGAACGTGCAGTGTTTACACTCTGACGCATGTCTGTAGAGAAGCCGCTGTTCGCACTGCTAAACTCAGGGATTGTTCAAGATTAAGATGGGCGGGTCGTCTGTTAAACACGCCCATTCATGAATATTAATCTAGTCGCGCTGACGTTGCCTAGTAACCTTTTAAAAGGCGGTGAGTTTGCTTATAAATATTAATTAGGTCAGAGGGACGACACGCGTCAGTGTTCGAATTGAAAAGGCTCAGTCATTAATATTAATTAGAAAATAGCGATATTACTCTGTAATTTACCAATGGCGAAGCCCTGGTTTATAAATATTAATTGAAAAGCGTTCACTATAGTAGAAGTAGGTTAACCACGCCTTCTGCTGACCAACATATCTTACAAATTAGATATTACACCGAATTAATGACAACAAAACTGACTACCAAAGATTTTGGCATTGCCTTGGACTGTTGTGAAATGTTTTGTTTGGCAGTCAGCATTAAATTATTATTGCAACAATATTATTGGAAGTTTATATAATTATTACATCATAGCATCACACCAAAACATTTTATATTGGCTATCACATTTAATTTAATAATATTGTTGAATATATAAAACACATTTCATGTCTAAATGTTTCTACACATTTTAAATTATGAAACTGTACAGTGAAGAATTAATAAAACAGATTTCTAAGCCATTAATAAAATAAACAAATTTGTGGCATTGACCACGTTAACTAATTTGTACAGTCATTATATAAAAGTATATGAAATATACATATAATACACACACACACACACACACACACACACACACACACACACACACACACACACACACATATATATATATATATATATATATATATATATATATATACATGACTCGAAGCACATATTACATAGAAAAGTATATTTTAAAAATTATATTTAATAATTAATAATATTTAAAAAAAATAACGATAATATCCTTCCACTAAAGTGTTAAAACTACTTTTAAATACATATTATTAAAGCAAAACAGGACATATAAGAAATGAAGTAATTCCTGCTAACTTTTCATGCAAAAGGTAAAGTTGATATAAAAAACACTGAAAATTATATATAAATATATAAACCGGTTATAGGGGGCTTTTTATTTAGATCTATACATCGATAATAAATATACTTTCCATTGATGTATGGTTAGGATAGGACAATATTTGGCCAAAATACAACTATTTGAAAATCTAGAATCTGAGGGTGTTTTTTTGGGAAGCATTTTTTAGAAATGCATATTGCTAAAAAATTTCGTTTTGCTATATTTATATTTTATCCTAATGATCTGTGGCATTTAAAAACAATTTTTTTTTTTTTTATTATGCAAGTAGTGAATGTGACAATATTATACCAAACATATAACACATAAAAAAAAGTAAAGAATATGACAATATTTAGATAAAGAAGCAATTTCAACATATATACTGATATCTAATATTACAAGTGCATTCATATAACAGTGTGTGTATTCATGTGTCTGTGAACATTATGATCATGTGTGTATGCGAATGTCTGCACATGTGAGCCAGTTATTGCATCTTGGGGTGGGAGAGGTAGTACATAAGTGAAATAATATCTAACAGATTATTAACAAATATAAAAATAATAATAATAATAATAATAATAGTAAGAACAATTAAAAAAGGAAGCCATTGGAGATATCAAATATTATTAGCAATAATAATAACCATAATACCTATAACAACAACAACAATAATAAATATAGCTGCAAGCAGCAATTACGGGGCCAAGCACTCAAAGCGGAAAATGAGGAGCTAAGGATGGCAGGAACAGCAGACCAACTGCAACAATAACGAAAAAGAAGCAATTTTAAGAGGATTTTAGTGAAAATTACAGAAAAATGGTGTAGAACGCCTACTGATATGATTTAATGCTTATTACGTTTGACCAACAGGTGGCGCTGTTCTCAAATCCATGTGGTGTGTTTAGTGTGAGGTGACAAACGTGCACACAAAGTTTGGTGTCATTATGTCAAAATTTTCCAAAGATATAGCCTTAGAGTCATTTTCACATCAAGCCTTAAATTTATAGAGGCGCTATACGAAAACGGTTTCATCTATCATCATGAAATCCATAACTTTTTATCAGCACAGTCTGAAGATGATCTGACTCGATTTTGGTGAAAATCGGACAAACGGTCTAGGACTAGTTCAAAAAAGTAGGTTTTCAACATAAATCAAAATGGCGGACAGGGAGTTTGGCCAATTGTGGCATAATGGGTATCTATGTTGTCAGCTGGACCCAAGGAATATTTTGAGACCAGTTTCATTACAATAGGCTGATGCTATCTACAGTTATTAGCATTTTTGTTCATTTTAAAACTAATGGTTAATGAATGCTTCATTACTCTTGACCAATAGGTGGCGCTGCTACCAAATTGATGTGGTGTAATCAGTGTGAGGTGGTAATGCCACATACCAAATTTGGTGCAAATATCTCAAAGCTTTGCAGAGATACAGCTTCTGATGCGCTTTGGCATCTTACCTGCAAATTCGTTGATGCGTTAAATGAAAACGGTTTCGAATATCGACACGAAATCCATAACTTTTTGTCAGCATGGTCTGTAGATGATCCGAGTCAAATTTGGTGAAAATCCGACTAACGGTCTAGGAGGAGTTCGAAAAAGTAGGTTTTCTACATTCATCAAAATGGCGAACAGGAAGTTAGGCCAATTTTGGCATAATTGGTATCAATGTTCTCGGCCTGACCCAAGGAATATTTTGAGATCACTTTTATTACAATAAGCCATTTTTTTCAGAAGTTATTAGCATTTTTCGAAATTTCGTTATAACTTTTGACCACAAGGTGGCGCTGGCCCCAAAATTGGTATGTACATTCAGGGCATGGTGCCGAACATTTTTGTAATTATTGTCAAAACGATACGTTAATCTGTTCTCAAGATACAGCATTTTAAAGCTAAATTCAAAATGGCCGACACGCAAAATGGCTGACATAGGAAAATTGGATATGGGTCGACTCGGCATGTTCCTCCGAATCTAACAAGACTAGTTTTGAGATTTTTGGTCAAACCACTGAGAAGTTATAAGCAAAAATAGACATTTTTCATATCTCCTGACCACTAGGTGGCACTGTGACGAAACACTGCAAGTAGCCTCAGGTCATGCTTGTTATAACACACACCAAGTTTGGTCTCAATACTCCAAAGCGTTGCGGAGATATGGCCTCAAATCCATTTTTGAACGCTTTTCGTAGAATTAATTAGCGCGTTATTCGAGAACGGTTTGTCCAATCAACTTGAATTCCATAACTTTTTGCCTGCATGGTCTGAAGATGATCTGAGCCAATTTTGGTGAAAATCAGACAAACCGTCCAGGACGAGTTCGAAAAAGTAGGTTTTATAAACAAAAAATTATAGAAAAAAAACTAATCCTTACGATTTTTGAAATTTGGTGTTCATTCGACTCGGCATCACCCAAGGATTCAGGGAAAATTGGAATTTTGATTTTGTGGCTTACGGTTCAAAAGTTATTAGCAAAAAGAAATTGAAAGTTTGGACAAGTGGTGGCGCTAGAGAGTTTGAGTTAGAGACTCCAAACTTGCTATGGTTAATGTTGGGACGGTCCTCTATCAGTGTGCCAAATTATACAACTTTCCCGCAAGCGGTTCTATGGGCTGCCATAGACTTGCGGCGGAAGAATAATAATAATAATAAATATAGCTGCAAGCAGCAATTAACGGGGTTCGAGTATTTAAGGCCTTTACGGCTTCTATACCGTTAGGGTGTAGGCCAACATGAAATACATGGCTGACACCAGAACATATCCATGATGAAGAGTACACTCACAAACAGAAACATACACAGAAATGAAATGGTTAAACTGTTATGTTCATTAAGCATGATCACACACAGACAGATGCACACATATTTTGTTGCACATAAGAGATTTGTATAATAAATAAGTAACAAAATGCTTAAAACTTGCGTTTTTAAGATTTTATATATCATTGTCATGTTTCACTGTAATCATAATCATGTGTAATTGTCAAATATGATATATCTGTATAAATTAAGTTTTAAACTTTGGCTAAATGTGATTTGAAAAGTAATATCAGTGATTTAGTATCATTTACATATAAATTCACAACTATATAAAGCCATTAAACCATACAAAGCACTGTTCTGGTAAATCTGTATGTGTAAGCCCATTAGTGGTATTCTACTGCCATCTAGTGGCTATAGTTGTAATTTTGTTGAAATAGAGGTGCATTGTTTTAAGCTTTATAACTATTAAATTGCTTTTTTTTTGCTCGGTGTCCATAAACATATGCTTGTTTTGAATCATATGATTCATAATTTTACTTAGGTTTGTGAATTTTTGTTTTATTTTAGTATTTGTAGACTTTAATGTACACTATAGAAAAAGCATATTATGAAATGGCCCTGTTATAGCTGTCCAAATGCAAATGTTCAACATTTTTTTGATAATTACTGACCAAGAGAGTCTAGAGAAATGTACTGCACTGATTATTTTGAGTATGGGTTGAAAACCCAGGACGAGTTCACCAAAGTATGTTTTTTAAATTATATCACGTATTAAAAGAACAGTTTGACTGACAACATTGGTCCTAGAGGCAAAGTTGTTCAGAATGAGGAGATCTATCATATGATATGAAGATATACTGTATATGTGAAGATATTGACGTTTAATTGGGTTTTTAGTTCTATGTACAATGGAAATATCATGTTTTTGACACCTTTTTAACTATTATAGCGCCACCTATGGTCCGATCTTCATGAAACTTTGCATGCTTGTTAAGGGTCATCTGCTACATGTTGTCACCCATTTTTGTAAGGTTTTGAGTTTTTGTTTAGGTTTTATATGCTTTTGAATATATATTGACACGCCCCTTTATTAAATGAGCCCATTATAGCCAACCAAAAGACAAAATTCAACATTTTTTTGATAATTATTGGTCTAGAGAGTCCAGAGAATATTACTGCAGTGGTTTGATCCAGATCGGGCGAAAAACCTAGGACTAGTTCGCAAAAGTAGGTTTTTAACATATTTGTGAATAATTAATGAAGCATTTGATTGACAGCAATGGTTCTTGAGTCAAAGTTTCTCTGCATGAGGGGATCTATCAAATGATATGCATATTGTGTGGATGTGTGAAACGCCGAGCGATTAAAGAGCCAAAAAATCTCGTTAGCGCCAACTAGTGGCCGATTTCTTTCAAAATTCTTACAGACCTTTAGGGCCGTGAGTCAAACATGTCCACCGAGTTTCATTCCGATCGACTTCTGTTAACCTTGTCAAATAGGTGCTCAAACTTCATTGGCCAATGGCGGCCATGTTTTTTGAGATACGCCAATGTCCTCATAGACACCTATGCCCCTTTGGTCCAAGTCACTGCATACCAATTTTCAAGTCGATCGGACTAACGGCTGCGTATTTATAGTCAATAATATGTTTTTTCCGTTTTATAGCGCCACCAAGTGTTCAAGCTCCGCAATTTTTTTGATTTTAACCAAGGATCGAGCTTATACACATGTGTACCGAGTTTGGTGAAGATATCTCATTTCGTTCAAAAGTTATAGCCATTTTAGTAAAATTGACCCCTAACTTTCAAACGTTTTGGTGACCCTTTATGACCATGAGTCAAAAATTCTACTTTTTTTTGATAATTATTGATATTCAGTGTCCAGAGAATATTCCTGCACTGGTTTGGTTCCGATCGGGTGAAAAACCTAGGACTAGTTCGCAAAAGTAGGTTTCGGCTTCACGTCCATTTTTCGGGGTCAACCGTGCGCCGCAGCTCAAAAATTCCGTAATACACTTTTGTTCGGCCTGACCCAAGGATCGCAGCGATGTAAAGTTTTTGAGTCTACGACAAGCGGTTTACGAGATTATGGCCATAATGTCAAAAATTTTAGTTTTTTGCGCTGTAGCGCCACCTATGGTCCGATTGGGCTGATACTTTGATAGGTTCTCCTCGATTTTTGCTCTATCTTTTGACCAAGTTTCAAGTCTCTAGGCCTTACGGTTTGGGCTGCACATTCAGTTTTACGGCGGAAAAATAATAATAATTAAAGCTGCAAGCAGCATTCAGCGGGGTTCGAGTATTTAGGGCCTTTTTCGGCTTTTACGCTGTTAGGGTGCAGGCCAACATCAAATAAATGACATATCATATGAAGATGTAGTGTTTGAGTGAATATATGAGCATTTTTTTATTGTAGCAATTTCAGGCCATTTAATATAGATTTTTCATATTTTGGACACCTTTTTAACTGTTATAGCGCCACCTATGATCCGATCTTCATGAAACTTTGCAAGCTTGTTGAGGGTCACCTCGTACATGTTGACACCAATTTTTGTAAAGTTTTGAGTTTTTGTTTAGTTTTTATAAGCTTTTGAGTATGTGTGGTCACACCCCTTTTTCTAAATTAGCCCATTATAGCCAACCAAAGGACAAAATTCAACATTTTTTTGATAATTATTGATCTAGAGAGTCCAGAGAATATTACTGCAGTGGTTTGATCCAGATCGGGCGAAAAACCTAGGACTAGTTCGCAAAAGTAGGTTTTTAACATATTTGTGAATAATTAATGAACGATTTGATTGACAGCAATGGTTCTTGAGGCAAAGTTTCTCGGCATGAGGAGATCTATCAAACGATATGTATCTTGTGTGGATGAGTGAAACGCCGCGCGATTACAGAGCCAAAAAACTCGTTAGCGCCAACTAGTGGCAGATTTCTTTCAAAATTCTTACAGACCATTAGGGGCATGAGTCAAACATGCCCACCGAGTTTCGTTCCGATCGACCTCCGTTAACCTTGTCAAATAGGTGCTCAAACTTCATTGGCCAATGGCGGCCATGTTTTTTGAGATACGCCAATGTCCTCATAGACACTTGTGGCACTTTGGTCCAAGAGACTGCATACCAATTTTCAAGTCGATCGGACTAATGGTTGTTTATTTATAGCCAAAAATATGTTTTTTCCGTCTTATAGCGCCACCAAGTGTTCAAGCTCCGCAATTTTTTTTGATTTGACCAAGGATCGAGCTTGTACACATTTGTACCGAGTTTGGTGAAGATAAATCATTCCGTTCAAAAGTTATAGCCTTTTTAGTAAAATTGACCCCTCACTTTCGAACGTTTTGGTGGTCCTTTACGACCGTGAGTGAAAAATTCAACTTTTTTTTGATAATTATTGATATTCAGTGTCCAGAGAATTTTTCTGCACTGGTTTGGTTCCGATCGGGTGAAAAACCTAGGACTAGTTCGCAAAAGTAGGTTTCGGACATACGTCCATTTTTCGGGGTCAACCGTGCGTCGCAGCTCAAAAATTTCGTAATACACTTTTCTTCGGCCTGACCCAAGGATCGCAGCGATGTAAAGTTTTTGAGTCTACGACAAGCGGTTTACGAGATTATGGCCAAAATGTCAAAAAATTTAGTTTTTTGCGCTGTAGCGCCACCTATGGTCCGATTGGGCTGATACTTTGATAGGTTCTCCTCGATTTTTGCTCTATCTTCTGACCAAGTTTCAAGTCTCTAGGCCTTACGGTTTGGGCTGCACGTTCAGTTTTACGGCAGAAAAATAATAATAATAATAATAAATATAGCTGCAAGCAGCAATTAACGGGGTTCGAGTATTTAAGGGCTTTATGGCTTCTATACCGTTAGGGTGTTGGCCAACACGAAATATATGGCTGACACCAGAACATATCCATTATGAAGAATTCAATCACAAACAGGATCATACACAGAAATGAAATGGTTAAAGTATTGTGTTCATTAAGCATGATTACATACACAGACAGATGCACACATATTTTGTTGCACATAAGAGATTTGTACAATAAATGATAAGTGACAACATGCTTTAGACTTGTGTTTTTAAGATTTTATATATCATTGTCATGTTTCACTGTAATCATAATCATGTGTAATTGTCAAATATGATATATCTGTATAAATTAACTTTTAAACTTTGGCTAAATGTGATTTGAAAAGTAATATCAGTGATTTAGTATCATTTACATATAAATTCACAACTATATAAAGCCATTAAACCATACAAAGCACTGTTCTGGTAAATCTGTATGTGTAAGCCCATTAGTGGTATTCTACTGCCATCTAGTGGCTATAGTTGTAATTTTTTTGAAATAGAGGTGCATTGTTTTAAGCTTTATAACTATTAAATTGCCTTTTTTTGCCCAGTGTCCATAAACATATGCTTGTTTTGAATCATATGATACATAATTTTACTTAGGTTTGTGAATTTTTGTTTTATTTTAGTATTTGTAGACTTTAATCTACACTAGATAAAAAGCATATTATGAAATGGCTCTGTTATAGCTGTCCAAATGCAAATGTTCAACATTTTTTTGATAATTACTGACCAAGAGAGTCTGGAGAATTGTACTGCACTGATTTTATTGAGTATGGTTTGAAAACCCAGGACGAGTTCACCAAAGTATGTTTTTAAAATTATCTCACGTATTAAAAGAACAGTTTGATTTACAACAGTGGTCCTTGAGGCAAAGTTGTTCAGAATGAGCAGATCTATCATGTGATATGAAGATGTAGTGTATATGTGAAGATATTGACGTTTAATTGAGTTTTTAGTTCTATATATAATAGAAATATCATGTTTTTGAAACCTTTTTAACTGTTACAGCGCCACCTATTTTCCGATGGTCATGAAACTTTGCATGCTTGTTAAAGATCATCTGCTACATGTTGTCACCCATTTTTGGAAAGTTTTGAGTTTTTGTTTAGGTTTTATTGGCTTTTGGATATATATTACCACGCCCCCTTCACTAAATGAGCCAATTATAGCCAACCAAAAGACAAAATTCAACATTTTTTTGATAATTATAGATCTAGAGAGTCCAGAGAATATTACTGCAGTGGTTTGATCCAGATCGGGCAAAAAACCTAGGACTAGTTCGCAAAAGTAGGTTTTTAACAAATGTGTGAATAATTAATGAATGATTTGATTGACAGCAATGGTTCTTGAAGCAATTTTTCTCGGCATGAGGAGATCTATCAAATGATATGCATATTGTGTGGATGTGTGAAACGCCGCGCGATTACAGAGCCAAAAAACTCGTTAGCGCCAACTAGTGGCCGATTTCTTTCAAAATTCTTGCAGACCTTTAGGGCCGTGAGTCGAACATGCTCACCGAGTTTCGTTCTGATTGACCTCCGTTAACCTTGTCAAATAGGTGCTCAAACTTCAATTGCCAATGGCGGCCATGTTTTTTGAGATACGCCAATGTCCTCATAGATACTTGTGGCCCTTTGGCCCAAGACACTGCATACCAATTTTCAAGTCGATCGGACTAACGGCTGTGTATTTATAGCTGTTTATATGTCTTCTCCGCCTTATAGCGCCACCAAGTGGACAAGCTCCACAATTTTTTTGATTTGACCAAAGATTCAGCTTATACACGTGTGTGTCGAGTTTGGTGAAGATATCTCATTCCATTCAAAAGTTATAGCCATTTTAGTAAAAGTGGCCCCGTCACTTTCGAACGTTTTGGTGGCCCTTTTCGACCGTGAGTCAAAAGTTCAACTTTTTTTTGATAATTATTGATATTCAGTGTCCAGAGAATATTTCTGCACTGGTTTGGTTCCGATCGGGCGAAAAACCTAGGACTAGTTCGCAAAAGTAGGTTTTGGACAAATTTCAAAATGGCGGAAAAATTTGCATACCGGAAATGAAATCGGAGATAGCCATTTTGTTTTGATTGAGCCAAGGATTCCAGTGATATAAGACACTTGAGTCTAGGACAAACGGTTTAGGAGTTATGATAGGTTTCGCGTTTCGGTTCGCTATAGCGCCACCTATGGTCCGATTGGGCTGATTCTTTGTGAGGTTCTCCTCGATTTTTGCTCTATCATCTGACCAAGTTTCAAGTCTCTAGGCCTTACGGTTTGGGCTGCCCGTTCAGTTTTACGGCAGAAAAATAATAATAATAATAATAATAATAATAATAATAATAATAAAAATCCTAACAAAAACAATAGGGATTCAGTGCTACGCACTCGAACCCCTAATTAAAGCTGCAAGCAGCATTTACCGGGGTTCGAGTGTTTAAGGCCTTTACGGCGTCTATACCGTTAAGGTGTTGGCCAACATGAAATATATGGCTGACACCAGAACATATCCATTACGAAGAATACACTCACAAACAGAAACATACACAGAAATGAAATGGTTAAACTATTGTGTTGATTAAGCATGATTACAGACACAGACAGATATTTTGCACACATATTTTGTTGCACATAAGAGATTTGTACAATAAATGATAAGTGACAACATGCTTAAAACTTGTGTTTTTAAGATTTGATATATCATTGTCATGTTTCACTATTATCATAATCATGTGTAATTGTCAATTTTGATATATCTGTATAAATTAAGTTTTAAACTTTGGCTAAATGTGATTTGAAAAGTTATAACAGTGATTTAGTATCACTTACATATCAATTCAAAACTATATAAAGCCATTAAACCATACAAAGCACTGTTCTGGTAAATCTGTATGTGTAAGCCCATTAGTGGTATTCTACTGCCATCTAGTGGCTATAGTTGTAATTTGGTTGAAATAGAGGTGCATTGTTTTAAGCTTTATAACTATTAAATTGCCTTTTTTGCCCAGTGTCCATAAACATATGCTTGTTTTGAATCATATGATATATAATTTTACTTAGGTTTGTGAATTTTTGTTTTATTTTAGTATTTGTAGACTTTAATGTACACTAGATAAAAAGCATATTATGAAATGGCCCTGTTATAGCTGTCCAAATGCAAATGTTCAACAGTTTTTTGATAATTACTGACCAAGAGAGTCTGGAGAATTGTACTGCACTGATTTTTTGAGTATGGGTTGAAAACCCAGGACGAGTTCACCAAAGTATGTTTTTTAAATGATCTCACGTTTTAAAAGAACAGTTTGATTGACAACAGTGGTCCTAGAGGCAAAGTTGTTCAGAATGAGGAGATCTATCATATGATATGAAGATATAGTGTATATGTGAATATTGGACGTTTCATTGGGTTTTTAGTTCTTTATACAATAGAAATATCATGTTTTTGACACCTTTTTAACTGTTATAGCGCCACCTATGGTCCGATCTTCATGAAACTTTGCATGCTTGTTGAAGGTCACCTGGTACATATTGACACCCATTTTTGTAAAGTTTTGAGTTTTTGTTTAGTTTTTATAGGCTTTTGAGTATGTGTGGTCACACTCCCTTTTCTAAATTAGCCCATTATAGCCAACCAAAGGACAAAATTCAACATTTTTTTTGATAATTATTGATCTAGAGAGTCCAGAGAATATTACTGCAGTGGTTTGATCCAGATCGGGCGAAAAACCTAGGACTAGTTCGCAAAAGTAGGTTTTTAACATATTTGTGAATAATTAATGAACGATTTGATTGACAGCAATGGTTCTTGAAGCAATTTTTCTCGGCATGAGGAGATCTATCAAATGATATGCATATTGTGTGGATGAGTGAAACGCCGCGCGATTACAGAGCCAAAAAACTCGTTAGCGCCAACTAGTGGCCGATTTCTTTCAAAATTCTTACAGACCATTAGGGGCGTGAGTCAAACATGGCCACCGAGTTTCGTTCCGATCGACCTCCGTTAACCTTGTCAAATAGGTGCTCAAACTTCATTGGCCAATGGCGGCCATGTTTTTTGAGATACGCCAATGTCCTCATAGACACTTGTGCCCCTTTGGTCCAAGACACTGCATACCAATTTTGAAGTCGATCGGACTAACGGCTGTGTATTTATAGTCAATAATATGTTTTTTCCGTTTTATAGCGCCACCAAGTGTTCAAGCTCCGTAATTTTTTTGATTTGACCAAGGATCGAGCTTATACACATGCGTACCGAGTTTGGTGAAGATATCTCATTCCGTTCAAAAGTTATAGCCATTTTAGTAAAAGTGGCCCCGTCGGTTACGGACGTTTTGGTGGCACTTTGCGACCATGAGTCAAAAATTCCACTTTTTTTTGATAATTATTGATATTCAGTGTGCAGAGAATATTCCTGCACTGGTTTGGTTCCGATCGGGCGAAAAACCTAGGACTAGTTCGCAAAAGTAGGTTTCGGACATACGTCCGTTTTGCGGGAAAACGGTGCGTCCTAGAGAAAAAAAGTCGCCTTTGCACTTTTGTCCGGGCTGACCCAAGGATCACAAGGATGTAAAGTTTTTGAGTCTACGGCAAGCGGTTTACGAGAAAAAGCCCAAAAACTCAAAAATTTTTGTATTTTGCGCTGTAGCGCCACCTTTAGTCCGATTGGGGCGAGTCTTTGGATTATCCATTCTGGCCGCAGTCCCCACAATCTGACCAAGTTTCAAGTCTCTAGGCCTTACGGTTTGGGCTGCACATTCAGTTTTAGGGCAGAATAATAATAATAATAATAATAATAAAAATCCTAACAAAAACAATAGGGATTCAGTGCTACGCACTCGAACCCCTAAATATAGCTGCAAGCAGCAATTAACGGGGTTCGAGTATTTAAGGCCTTTATGGCTTCTACACTGTAAGGGTGTTGGCCAACATGAAATACATGGCTGACACCAGAACATATCCATTTCGAAGAATACACTCACAAACAGAAACATACACAGAAATGAAATGGTTAAACTATTGTGTTCATTAAGCATGATTACAGACACAGACAGATGCACACATATTTTGTTGTATAGATTTGTATAATAAATAAGTGACAAAATGCTTAAGACTTGTGTTTTTAAGATTTGATATATCATTGTCATGTTTCACTGTAATCATAATCATGTGTAATTGTCAAATATGATATATCTGTATAAATTAAGTTTTAAACTTTGGCTAAATGTGATTTGAAAAGTTATAACAGTGATTTAGTATCACTAACATATAAATTCAAAACTACATAAAGCCATTAAACCCTACAAAGCACTGTTCTATTAACATGTGTAAGCCCATTAGTGGTATTCTACTGCCATCTAGTGGCTATAGTTGTAATTTTATTGAAATAGAGGTGCATTCTTTTTAAGCTTTATAACTATTAAATTGCCTTTTTTTTTGCCCAGTGTCCATAAACATATGCTTGTTTTGAATCATATGATACATAATTTTACTTAGGTTTGTGAAATTTTGTTTTATTTTAGCATTTGTAGACTTTAATCTACACTAGATAAAAAGCATATTATGAAATGGCTCTGTTATAGCTGTCCAAATGCAAATTTTCAACATTTTTTTGATAATTATTGATTAAGAGATTCTGGAGAATTGTTTTGCACTGATTTTATTGAGTATGGTTTGAAATCCCAGGACAAGTTCACCAAAGTATATTTTTAAAATTATCTCATGTATTAAAAAACAGTTTGATTGACAACATTGGTCCTAGAGGCAAAATTGTTCAGAATGAGGAGATCTATCATATGATATGAAGATATAGTGTATATGTGAAGATATTGACGTTTAATTGGGTTTTTAGTTCTATATACAATAGAAATATCATGTTTTTGACACCTTTTTAACTGTTATAGCGCCACCTATGGTCCGATCTTCATGAAACTTTGCCTGCTTGTTGAGGGTCACCTGGTACATGTTGACACCCATTTTTGTAAAGTTTTGAGTTTTTGTTTAGTTATTATAGGCTTTTGAGTATGTGTGGTCACACCCCCTTTTCTAAATTAGCCCATTATATCCAACCAAAAGACAAAATTCAACATTTTTTTGATAATTATTGATCTAGAGAGTCCAGAGAATATTACTGCAGTGGTTTGATCCAGATCGGGCAAAAAACCTAGGACTAGTTCGCAAAAGTAGGTTTTTAACATATTTATGAATAATTAATGAACGATTTGATTGACAGCAATGGTTCTTGAAGCAATTTTTCTCGGCATGAGGAGATCTATCAAATGATATGCATATTGTGTGGATGTGTGAAACGCAGCGCGATTACAGAGCCAAAAATACTCGTTAGCGCCAACTAGTGGCCGATTTCTTTCAAAATTCTTACAGACCTTTAGGGTCATGAGTTGAACATGCTCACCGAGTTTCGTTCTGATTGACCTCTGTTAACCTTGTCAAATAGGTGCTCCAACTTCATTGACCAATGGCGGCCATGTTTTTTGAGATACGCCAATGTCATCATAGATGCTTGTGGCCCTTTGGTCCAAGACACTGCATACCAATTTTCAAGTCGATCGGACTAACGGCTGTGTATTTATAGCTGTTTATATGTTTTGTCCGCCTTATAGCGCCACCAAGTGGACAAGCTCCGCAATTTTTTTGATTTGACCAAGGATTAAGCTTATACACGTGTGTGTCGAGTTTGGTGAAGATATCTTATTCCATTCAAAAGTTATAGCCATTTTAGTAAAAGTGGCCCCGTCACTTTCGAACGTTTTAGTGGCCCTTTCCGACCGTGAGTCAAAAGTTAAACTTTTTTTTGATAATTATTGATATTCAGTGTCCAGAGAATATTTCTGCACTGGTTTGGTTCCGATCGGGCGAAAAACCTAGGACTAGTTCGCAAAAGTAGGTTTTGGACAAATTTCAAAATGGCGGAAAAATTTGCATACCGGAAATGAAATCGGAGATAGCCATTTTGTTTTGATTGAGCCAAGGATTCCAATGATATAAGTCACTTGAGTCTAGGACAAACGGTTTAGGAGTTATGATAGGTTTCGCGTTTCGGTTCGCTATAGCGCCACCTATGGTCCGATTGGGCTGATTCTTTGTGAGGTTCTCCTCGATTTTTGCTCTATCATCTGACCAAGTTTCAAGTCTCTAGGCCTTACGGTTTGGGCTGCCCGTTCAGTTTTACGGCAGAAAAATAATAATAAAAATCCTAACAATTACAATAGGGATTCAGTGCTACGCACTCGAACCCCTAATTAAAGCTGCAAGCAGCATTGAGCGGGGTTCGAGTATTTAAGGCCTTTACGGCCTCTATACCGTTAGGGTGTTGGCCAACATGAAATATATGGCTGACACCAGAACATATCCATTATGAAGAATTCACTGACAAACAGAAACATACACAGAAATGAAATGGTTAAACTATTATGTTCATTAAGCATGATCACAAACAGACAGATGCACACATATTTTGTTGTACATTTGAGATTTGTTTAATAAATAAGTGACAAAATGCTTAAGACTTGTGTTTTTAAGATTTGATATATCATTGACATGTTTCACTGTAATCATAATCATGTGTAATTGTCAAATATGATATATCTGTATAAATTAAGTTTTAAACTTTGGCTAAATGTGATTTGAAAAGTTATAACAGTGATTAAGTATCATTTACATATGAATTCAAAACTATATAAAGCCATTAAACCATACAAAGCACTGTTATATTTATATGTGTAAGCCCATTAGTGGTCTTCTACTGCCATCTAGTGGCTATAGTTGTAATTTTATTGAAATAGAGGTACATTGTTTGTAAGCTTTATAACTATTAAATTGCCTTTTTTTTGCCCAGTGTCCATAAACATTTGCCTTTTTGAATCATATGATGCATAATTTTACTTAGGTTTGTGAAATTTTGTTTTATTTTAGTATTTGTAGACTTTAATCTACACTAGATAAAAAAGCTTATTATGAAATGGCTCTGTTATAGCTGTCCAAATGCAAATCTTTAACATTTTTTTGATAATTATTGACTAAGAGAGTCTGGAGAATTGTACTGCACTGATTTTATTGAGTATGGGTGGAAAACCCAGGACGAGTTCACTAAAGTATGTTTTTAAAATCATCTCACGTATTAAAAGAACAGTTTGATTGACAACATTGGTCCTAGAGGCAAAGTTGTTCAGAATGAGGAGATCTATCATATGATATGAAGATATAGTGTATATGTGAAGATATCGACGTTTAATTGGGTTTTTAGTTCTATATACAGTAGAAATATCATGTTTTTTCCACCTTTTTAACTGTTATAGCGCCACCTATGGTCCGATCGTCATGAAACTTTGCATGCTCGTTAAGGGTCATCTGCTACATGTTGTCACCCATTTTTGTAAAGTTTTGAGTTTTTGTTTAGGTTTTATAGGCTTTTGGATATATATTGTCACGTCCCCTTTACTAGAGGAGCCCATTATTGCCAACCAAAGGACAAAATTCAACATTTTTTTGATAATTATTGATCTAGAGAGTCCAGAGAATATTACTGCAGTGGTTTGATCCAGATCGGGAAAAAAACCTAGGACTAGTTCGCAAAAGTAGGTTTTTAACTTATTTGTGGATAATTAATGAACGATTTGATTGACAGCAATGGTTCTTGAGTCAAAGTTTCTCTGCATGAGGGGATCTATCAAATGATATGCATATTGTGTGGATGTGTGAAACGCCGCGCGATTACAGAGCCAAAAAATCTCGTTAGCGCCAACTAGTGGCCGATTTCTTTCAAAATTTTTACAGACCTTAAGGGTCGTGAGTCGAACATGCCCACCGAGTTTCGTTCTGATTGACCTCCGTTAACCTTGTCAAATAGGTGCTCAAACTTCATTGGCCAATGGCGGCCATGTTTTTTGAGATACGCCAATGTCCTCATAGAAACTTGTGACCCTTTGGTCCAAGTCACTGCATACCAATTTTCAAGTCGATCGGACTAACGACTGCGTATTTATAGCTGTTTATATGTCTTTTCCGCCTTATAGCGCCACCAAATGGACAAGCTCCGCAATTTTTTTGATTTGACCAAAGATTAAGCTTATACACGTGTGTGTCGAGTTTGGTGAAGATATCTCATTCCATTCAAAAGTTATAGCCATTTTAGTAAAAGTGGCCCCGTCACTTTTGAACGTTTTGGTGGCCCTTTGCGACCGTGAGTCAAAAGTTCAACTTTTTTTTGATAATTATTGATATTCAGTGTCCAGAGAATATTTCTGCACTAGTTTGGTTCCGATCGGGCGAAAAACCTAGGACTAGTTCGCAAAAGTAGGTTTTGGACATATTTCAAAATGGCGGAAAAATTTGCATACCGGAAATGAAATCGGAGATAGCCATTTTGTTTTGATTGAGCCAAGGATTCCAATGATATAAGACACTTGAGACTAGGACAAATGGTTTAGGAGTTATGATAGGTTTCGCGTTTCGGTTCGCTATAGCGCCACCTATGGTCCGATTGGGCTGATTCTTTGTGAGGTTCTCCTCGATTTTTGCTCTATCATCTGACCAAGTTTCAAGTCTCTAGGCCTTACGGTTTGGGCTGCCCGTTCAGTTTTACGGCAGAAAAATAATAATAAAAATCCTAACAATTACAATAGGGATTCAGTGCTACGCACTCGAACCCCTAATAATAATAATAAAAATCCTAACAAAAACAATAGGGATTCAGTGCTACGCACTCGAACCCCTAATAAAAATCCTAACAATTACAATAGGGTTTCAGTGCTACGCACTCGAACCCCTAATAAATATAGCTGCAAGCAGCAATTACGGGGCCAAGCACTCAAAGCGGAAAATGAGGAGCTAACGATGGCAGGAACAGCAGACCATCTGCAACAATAACGAAAAGGAAGCAATTTTAAGAGGATTTTAGTCAAAACGACAGAAAAGTGATGTAGAACGCCTACTGATATGATTTAATGGCTTATTAGGTTTGACCAACAGGTGGCACTGTTATCAAATCGACGTGGTGTGTTTAGTGTGAGATGACAAACGTTCACACAAAGTTTGGTGTCATTATGTAAAAGTTTTCCAAAGATATAGCCTTAGAGTCATTTTCACATCAAGCCTAAAATTTATAGAGGCGCTGTACGAAAACGGTTTCAACTATCAACATGAAATCCATAACTTTTTGTCAGCACAGTCTGAAGATGATCTGACTCGATTTTGGTGAAAATCGGACAAACGGTCTAGGACTAGTTCGAAAAAGTAGGTTTTCAACATAATTCAAAATGGCGGACAGGGAGTTTGGCCAACTGTTGCATAATTGGTATCTATGTTGTCGGTATGACCCAAGGAATATTTTGAGACCAGTTTCATTACAATAGGCTAATGCTATCTACAGTTATTAGCATTTTTGTTCATTTTGAAACTAATCGTTAATGAATGCTTCATTACTCTTGACCAATAGGTGGCGCTGCTACCAAATTGATGTGGTGTAAACAGTGTCAGGTGTTAACGCCACATACCAAATTTGGTGCAGATATCTCAAAGCTTTGCAGAGATACAGCTTCCGATGCGCTTTGGCATCTTACCTGCAAATTCGTTGATGCGTTAAATGAAAACGGTTTCGAATATCGACACGAAATCCATAACTTTTTGTCACCATGGTCTGAAGATGATCCGAGTCAAATTTGGTGAAAATCCGACTAACGGTCTAGGAGGAGTTCGAAAAAGTAGGTTTTCTACATTCATCAAAATGGCGAACAGGAAGTTAGGCCAATTTTGGAATAATTGGTATCAATGTTCTCGGCCTGACCCAAGGAATATTTTGAGATCACTTTTATTACAATTAGCCATTTTTTTCAGAAGTTATTAGCATTTTTTGAAATTTCGTTATAACTTTTGACCACAAGGTGGCGTTGGCCCCAAAATTTGTATGTACATTCAGGGCATGGTGCCGAACATTTTTGTAATTATTGTCGAAACGATACACTAATCCGTTCTCAAGATACAGCATTTTAAAGCTAAATTCAAAATGGCCGACACCCAAAATGGCTGACATGGGAAAACCGGATATGGTTCGACTCGGCATGCTCCTCCGAATCTAACGGGACGGGTTTTGAGATTTTTGGCCAAATCACTAAGAAGTTATAAGCAAAAATATGCAACTTTCATATCTCCTGACCACTAGGTGGCACTGTGACGAAACACTGCAGGTAGCCTCAGGTCATGCTTGTTACAACACAAACCAAGTTTGGTCTCAATATTCCAAAGCGTTGCGGAGATATGGCCTCACTTCCATTTTTGAACGCTTTTCGTAGAATTAATTAGCGCGTTATTCGAGAACGGTTTGTCCAATCAACTTGAATTCCATAACTTTTTGCCTGCATGGTCTGAAGATGATCTGAGCCAATTTTGGTGTAAATCAGACAAACCGTCTAGGACGAGTTCGAAAAGGTAGGTTTTACAAACAAATAATTTTAGAAAAAAAACGAAACCTTACGATTTTTGAAATTTGGTGTTCATTCGACTCGGCATGTCCCAAGGAATCGGAGAAAATTGGAATTTTGATTTTATGGCTTACGGTTCAAAAGTTATTAGCAAAAAGAAAGTTAAAGTTTGGACAAGTGGTGGCGCTAGAGAGTTTGAGTTAGAGACTCCATACTTGCTATGGTTAATGTTGGGACTGTCCTCTATCAGTGTGCCAAATTATACAACTTTCCCGCAAGCGGTTCTATGGGCTGCCATAGACTTGCGGCGGAATAATAATAATAATAAGAATTCTAACGGATACAATAGGTGCCTTCGCACCTTCGGTGCTTGGCCCCTAAATATAGCTGCAAGCAGCAATTACGGGGCCAAGCAGTCAAAGCGGAAAATGAGGAGCTAAAGATGGCAGGAACAGCAGACCAACTGCAACAATAAGGAAAAGGAAGCAATTTTGAGAGGATTTTAGTGAAAACTACAGAAAAATGGTGTAGAACGCCTACTGATATGATTTAATGCTTATTACGTTTGATCAACAGCTGGCGCTGTTCTCAAATCCATGTGGTGTGTTTAGTGTGAGGTGACAAACGTGCACACAAAGTTTGGTGTCATTATGTCAAAATTTTCCAAAGATATAGCCTTATAGTCATTTTCACATCAATCCTTAAATTTAGAGAGGCGCTATACGAAAACGGTTTCATCTATCATCATGAAATTCATAACTTTTTGTCAGCATAGTCTGAAGATGATCTGACTCAATTTTGGTGAGAATCGGACGAACGGTCTAGGACTAGTTCGAAAAAGTAGGTTTTCAACATAAATCAAAATGGCGGACAGGGAGTTTGGCCAACTGTGGCATAACTGGTATCTATGTTGTCGGCATGACCCAAGGAATATTTTGAGACCAGTTTCATTACAATAGGCTAATGCTATCTACAGTCATTAGCATTTTTGTTCATTTTAAAACTAATGGTTAATGAATGCTTCATTACTCTTGACCAATAGGTGGCGCTGCTACCAAATTTATGTGGTGTCATCAGTGTGAGGTGGTAATGCCACATACCAAATTTGGTGCAAATATCTCTAAGCTTTGCAGAGATACAGCTTCCGATGCGCTTTGGCATCTTACCTGCAAATTCATTGATGCGTTAAATGAAAACGGTTTCGAATATCGACACGAAATCCATAACTTTTTGTCAGCATGGTCTGAAGATGATCCGGTTCAAATTTGGTGAAAATCCGACTAACGGTCTAGGAGGAGTACGAAAAAGTAGGTTTTCTACATTAATCAAAATGGTGAACAGGAAGTTAGGCCAATTTTGGCATAATTGGTATCAATGTTCTCGGCCTGACTCAAGGAATATTTTGAGATCACTTTTATTACAATAAGCCATTTTGTTCAGAAGTTATTAGCATTTTTGGAAATTTCGTTATAACTTTTGACCACAAGGTGGCGCTGGCCCCAAAATTGGTATGTACATTCAGGGCATGGTGCCGAACATTTTTGCAATTATTGTCGAAACGATACGTTAATCCGTTCTCAAGATACAGCATTTTAAAGCTAAATTCAAAATGGCCGACACCCAAAATGGCTGACATGGGAAAATTGGATATGGGTCGACTCGGCATGCTCCTCCGAATCTAACAAGACCAGTTTTGAGATTTTTGGTCAAACCACTGAGAAGTTATAAGCAAAAATAGCCATTTTTCATATCTCCTGACCACTAGGTGGCACTGTGACGAAACACTGCAGGTAGCCTCAGGTCATGCTTGTTATAACACACACCAAGTTTGGTCTCAATATTCCAAAGCGTTCCGGAGATATTGCCTCACTTCCTTTTTTGAACGCTTTTCGTAGAATTAATTAGCGCGTTATTCGAGAACGGTTTGTCCAAACAACTTGAATTCCATAACTTTTTGCCTGCATGGTCTGAAGATGATCTGACTCAATTTTGGTGAAAATCAGACAAACCGTCTAGGACGAGTTCGAAAAAGTAGGTTTTATAAACAAAAAATTATAGAAAAAAAACTAAGCCTTAGGATTTTTGAAATTTGGTGTTCATTCGACTCGGCATGACCCAAGGATTCAGGGAAAATTGGAATTTTGATTTTATGGCTTACGGTTCAAAAGTTATTAGCAAAAAGAAAGTGAAAGTTTGGACAAGTGGTGGCGCTAGAGAGTTTGAATTAGAGACTCCAAACTTGCTATGGTTAATGTTGAGTCGGCCCTCTATGAGTGTGCCAAATTATACAACTTTCCCGCAAGCGGTTCTATGGGCTGCCATAGACTTGCGGCGGAAGAATAATAATAATAATAATAATAATAAGAATTCTAACGGATACAATAGGTGCCTTCGCACCTTCGGTGCTTGGCCCCTAATAACAAGTTGAAGATTTAGAGAGACAATGAGGAAGGAAAGTAATAATAACAATTGTATTGAATTATAACTTAAAAAAAGAATAAATAATAATAATAATAATAATAATAATTTTTAGGCTTGCCTCTGATCCCTCCATGGCTACCACACGTCACGTCTCATCATTAGTGCTGGAGAAGAATGCAACAGGGCCCAAAGGCCCCCCACCCATCCCTCAAAACCCTAGCCATCTCTAGTCAGCATCTACATGCCTTATCTTCCTTATATGTTTGTAATTTATATAGATTTATTTATTTTTTATTGTGTAGATGTGATGCATTAAAAAGGTGAGATGTAAAGACAGCCCAGGCCAAGGACTTGACCCATCCACACAGCCCACCTACCCTATGAATGTGTACATATTCACACATTTTTCTTTCCCTCTTTATAGTCCTACTTTTATATAAATACATAAATTCTAAGTTGAGCATTTTAATACGTGTGTATGTATTTCAGCTAATAGGTGATGAATTAAAATAGCGAGGGATGCAGGCCAGAACCAGAGGTCCCTGAGGCGCAAGCTCAGGTTGAAAGGTGGGGGGGGATACACGACCCCAGCCCCCACCCACCCACCCACAAAAATCATTTTGACCCATACAATGTATTGTTGGCTATTACTACAAATAAACCCATTCTACTTATGACTGGATTTGTTGTCCAGGGTCACATTCACATACATGAAATTTCATTTTTGATCATGTTTGTTAGCATATAAATAGCATATATTTGTTAGCAAGAAAAAAAACAAACATCCATTTTTTTTTTCAACAACAGTTTATTAACGCCGTCATTCGTAACAAAAGAACCCCCCCCATGTAATTCAACTACAAGATCTGCTGTTCTGTGCTTGTACAGAACTTTGGAAATTTTGGGATTGATAGAGAAAAAAAAAAAAGTATAAAGACACAATTCCTGTCTGAACAGGCAAACCGTAGGATGCAGCCAGAATATTATGTATGCAATTGCTGTGTGTTGATTCACACAAAATCAGACTGGATTTTTTTTTATAGAACATCAGTCAGGCTTTGCAGAGCTCCGTTCAGCTCTAGATATCCTTGATGACATCCTCAAGCTCTTCTTTTGTGTACATGTGAAAGGTCTTGCCGGGCTCTATTGTGGCAAGCTGCAGGCAGAGACAAGGAAATTGTCAGAAACTTCATATACTTTTAAACTGAATTATATTTTACATGACCATGTGAGGTAAAGCCCTTGTGTATTACCTCAATGTTAGTGGCATTGAGTTTCTCCTCCATCACTTGTTTCAGGATAGTGAGAGAAGACTTGATGGCATCCTTTAACGTCATGGACTGAAAGAGATAAATACATTTCATGAACATTCGGTGGGGAAAGAAAGCAAGACCAATGCATGAGACTGGAATTTTTTTGGAAGCAATTAGATTTATGGGGAAGTCTTTTGGACACCGGCTGCTGCTTATTAGATTGCAGGATCACATGGGAGTGTCTGGTGACTAAAGTTACACTAGTAGAGGCATGACATACTGGAATGAGAAGATGGGTGGGGTAGATTTAAAAAGAGACTCTAATTTCCTAAGCACGTGGCTCAATTTGCTGCTGTAGTATTCTCTCAGGAGAAACACTTCGCTCTGTGAGAATACCCTTTTGAAATTACCTGACTGTTATCAGATGGATTAGAGTTAGCACTAGCTGTATACACATGGACATGTGGAGCTAATTTTGCAGTATAGAATAAATAAATGTATTATATTATAATGATATAGTATGAAGATTACTCTTAAAGAAATAGGTTATCCAAAAATAAACATTTGCTAAACTCTCAGGCTGTCCAAGATTTAGATGAGTTTGTTTCTTCATCAGAACACATTTGGAGAAATGTAGCATTACATTATTTGCTCACCAATGGATCCTCTGCAGTGAATGGGTGCCGTCAGAATGGGAGTCCAAACAGTTGATAAAAACATCACAATGAATAAACCACAAGTAATCCACACCACTCAAGTCCATCAATTAACATCTTGTGAGGTGAAAAGCTGTCACTTCTGATCAAAATGTCCATAATCCACAATAACACTTTCTCCATTGAAAAAGTCCATCCCCTGTTCTCCTCTTACATCAAAACCCACTAACATATTTGTTTAGAAATGTTTTGGACAGGTTTTTGCTTTTAAACTGTTCTTGATCTATGCACATTTCTCGTTTCAAAACTTTTTACTGGAGAATCAAATGTTACAGACTGAAGCGATTAAAAACATTTCAATGATGAATTTGTTTATTATAAACACACAGCTTTTCACTTGACAAGACATTAATTGATAGACTGGAGTGGTGTGGATTACTTGTGATGTTTTTATCAGCTGTTTGGACTCTCATTCTGACGGCACCCATTCACTGCAGATGATCCATTGGTGAGCAAGTGATGTAATGCCATTTTTTTCATAATCTGTTCCAATGAAGAAACAAAATCTACATCTTGGATGACCTGAGGGTGAATCAGTTTAAGTATGGATGAGTTGTGAAGTTTGTGCTGGCTCAAGGGATGCTGAGCTGTGCATTTAACGTAAGCATCGAAACTACCATTTCATCATTAACTTTTCCATAAAACTTAAAAAAGGAAATGGAGATGAAGCAAAAAGAGTGGGTGAATGTACCTTGTGGTAAACCTCCTGCAGAGAGCTCTGAGCTCCTTCAGATGCTGAGCCAATAGCCCTGGCATCACACTGGACAAAAGTGCCTGAAGGATCCATGTGGTATCTGTTAAAAGAAGTTTGATGTGATTTAGTGTGTGTTGTGCGTTCAGACTTGTAGTGCAGTTTGTTTGGTCCGAACCAAAAGGGGAAATTATACATTTGTTCCTGGTTCGCGCTGCTATTTTTGACTGTGGACCTAAAGACACTGAACCTAAAGGGATAGTGACACATTCACAACCTGATTGGTCAGGTGGAATGATGTATATTTTGTGACGGAATACACTGAACACCCCAAACTCAGCGCTGCTTTAAGTTAAATATACCTAATGCTGTCTGCTAGACTAAGCACACTCATTGTTGCGTGTCCATATGACTTTATTTCTACAACTTGTAAATTTACAAAGAGCTCCTTGAAAAGATACTTTACCTCCTCATGTTTCGCCATGCTCATTTTGTTTTGGACACACCGCTTGTTCCCTTAGTGAAATCACGTCACATAGTGTTGCATCTTGTCCTTACTTCATATTTTTGGTTCGTTTAGAAGTGTTTGGTTCATGTTGCGTTCATATGTGGAACTGCACAAGAGTTTGTTTGGAAATGGACTGAGACCCATTTCTTAGGGGTCTCGGTCCGCTTGTTTGGTGCACACCAGGGCACTTACAATTTTAATAATGATTAAAATGTTAATTAAAAAGTTATTTGAGTGGTGGTGGTGGGGGGGGGGGGGTTGAACTGTAACTTTATGAAGCTACAAGAATGCTTTTTGCATGCAAAAAAATAAAAATGGATCACCAACTTTATTCCACAATTTCTTCTGTTCTGTGTCAGTCGAAAAATGTTCAGAGCAAATGTACCAGAATGTCTTTGTGATGCTGCTTCTCATAGCTTCAGAAAATTAAGGTTGAACCACTGATGTCACATTTACTATTTTAACCATGTCCTTACAACTTTTCTAGGTCTTGAACGTGTCAGTTGCGTTGCTGTCTATGCAGGGTCAAAAAGCTCTTGGATTTCACCAAAAATGTCTTAATTTGTGTTCTGAAGATGAACAAAGGTCTTACAGGTTTGGAACGACATGACAGTGAGTAATTAATGACGATTAATGATTATTTTTGGGTGAACTATCCCTTTAAACCAGTAGATATTTATTTAAACAAATTGAAGTGTGTTTATTTAGGTAGCTAAATATCACAAACAAACAGAGAGAGTGTACTTACAGCTGGGGACCCTTCTCATCCAAACCTCCAAAAAGCAGTGCGACACCAAAAGGACGGCTCTAAAGGTGGAAAAGGTGGATTTTTTTAATTAAAGTACAAACAGAGAACAATGCCCTGGAGAGAACTGAAAGCCATATAAGCCAGACAGTCATACCATAGCGCCAGGGTCAGCATCCTCCTCTCCAAACTGCAGAGCAAGGTTAGACACAGCCTGCGTTACGCTCTCCACCGTCATCGTCTCATTGTAGGTAAACCAATGGTTCTGCGGAAACACAAGAATGCTTAAAATATATGGCATTTGGTACAAGAACACAATACAGATTTTTTTTAAAAAAATTCACTGACCTGTGTTTCCACTCTTGCTTTGTCAATAAGTGTTTTTGCATCCGCTATTAAGCCACTCATTGCACAGCCTGTATTGAAAATGAACATGATCATTCACAACTAGCTTTATTACCCTTATCCACATAAAGAATATGTTAATTTAAAGGGTTAGTTCACACAAAAATGAAAATTCTGTTATTAATTACTCACGCTCATGTCTCTCCAAACCATAAGACCTTCGTTCATCTTCGGGAGGCAAATTAATATATTTTTAATGAAATTCAAGAGCTTTCTGACCCTGCATAGACAGCAATGCAACTGACACCTTCAAGGCCCATAAGGGTAGTAAGGACACCAATAAAATAGTTCATGTTTTGTTAGCACACAAGAAGTATTCTAGTAGTTTCACAAAATCATGGTTGAACCACTGATGTCATATGGACTATTTTAACAATGTCCTTGATATCTATTAGGACCTTGAACCAGTCAGTTTCTGTCTATGCAGGGTCAAAAAGCTTTTGGGTTTCATCAGAAATATTTTAATTTGTGTTCCAAAGAAGAACGAAGATCTTACTGGTTTGGAATGACATGAAGGTGAGTAATTAATGACCAAATTTTCATTTTTTTGTGTGAACTCTCTCTTTAAGCATTTGTCTTACCAATATGAGAGTCAATCTCTACAATCTTTTCAATGCTGCTGGGCTCCATCAGAGGAGAGGTTATTCTCTTCTCCACAGCGAGACACACTCCCTCCGCTGTCTGAATGCCAATGGCTGTGGACCCCAACTGGACCCACAAAGCAAAGAAAATTAGCTCCAACATTCACTTAAGACTTCTAATAATGCTATATATCTTATTAGCAGTTACTTTAAACACATTGGGTGGTTAGTTTTAGTAAAACATATTAGTAAAAAAAGGTATACCTTGATGGCTTCAATGGCATATTCTACTTGAAAAAGTCTTCCCTCTGGTGAGAAAGTATTCACTCCCCTGAAGATGGAAAAAAGTTTTACTATGACAATAAATGTTATTCAGATTTGTATTTTTAATATACTAAAATAAATTGTTAGCGTTAATACAGTTATGACATCGGCGAAACCAAACTGAAAGTGAAAGTTTTAAAACAAGAGTGTGACATTGCATGCTTTAATCTTTATCTTACAAGGTGATGTGTAAATATCCTAAAAATACATAAACAAAGCCATTGACAACACAAGCATGCAACACAAATGACTGAAAGACATTCAAAGCAGTAAAAGCGTACAGTACAGATAAAGGTCATTCTTCTTCTTACCTGTCATATTCTGATCTTGTCAGGAACATTTTGAAATGCAAATCTATGAAAAAAATTCAACAAAAACAGACTTAGATGATCAAACTTTAAATGTAGTGAGTTAGCACAAAAACAACAGCTTGCTACAGCGGCGCGGTCTTAGCATTAGATTTCACAACCAATCAAACATCGACATACCTTAGACTGATTGGACGATTTCTAGATAAAAGGCGGGGCTAAGAACGAACTGCCTATTTGATTGGTCAAACCAACCTTCACTCAATGACAAGGCATGTTTTACTTCAACTCATTCAAGTCATTCTTAAATAAGCTCTAACAGCGTATAAGTACTTTTCTAAACTCTCAAAGGCCTCAAAAAGCAGTTTTCCAATAAGGTTTTATACATTTGCTTCTTTATTTTGGCAAAAAAACACGTGAGAGCACAAACACATGAGCATCTAACGTTAGCTAACCGGTTTACTACTATATAAACAACACACGGGCCGTTAAAATTACTTTACACAATATACTCTGTTGTTTCAAATGCTTTTGTCTACTGAGCTGCGGTTTACTGCATTATGGCACAACATAAGAAGTATTTATTATGAAGTACTTACCTTCTGCAGTGGAGGGTGAGTTTGCTAGTTTCAACAGTACAGGAAGTGTTCATACATAAATCGGCCGACAAAAGCATTTCATTTCAACTTAGTTCCTACCCTGTTGAACCCACCATAGAAGCCTTATGACTAGCTAACAGACTAACTATGATTATTGTGGCATATGACGACCAAATCTAGTTTTTAACTGTTGGAGGTGCATCGTAAATAACGTAAATTAATCGCCACAGTTTCCAGTTTCTCCTGTTATTCCCTTATTTGTGCCTTTACATCCCCGGCTTTCTCCAATGCATGGTTTATGTATTTTTCTTTATGATTCAAACAAACATACTGTGTTTGAGAGTAAAACTAATTACTAGTGTGTGTGTGGATGTATGCACTTTTTTAAAGAGCATTTTTTATGCCAGGTCAGGTGTATATAAACATTGAAAATACATTTTAGCTTTGTCAGTTTGAGGGATTTGCTTTTTTCCGCCTTGTATATCTTTATTTTCTTTACAGTCCGATATCAAATACAGTATCTGCATTACTGTTATTAATTAAATGGAAAATATTTTAGGATATTATTATATAATATTTGGATTTTTTTTCTAAAATGGGTAAACATAGCCCATAATTTTAATATATTTCTGTTACTGTTTAGTCTATTAATAACAATTAGTAAACGTTTTGTTTATGTAATGTTTATTTTAAATGCACTGTACGTTTACTTATAAAACTTCTGCTCACTAAGGCTGCATTTATTTGATCCAAAGTAAATGTTTTTACTATTTAAAGTAACTGTTTTCTGTTTGAATATATTTTAAAATGTAATTTTTTAAATAATACATAAATTTCACAATATTACTGCTTTTGCTGTATTTTGGATCAAATAATATAAAAGCCATATCGTTGAAACAAAGCAGTTGTCAAGTACAAACCTAAAACATTAGCTATTTAGGCCTATTTTCTGCATGTTTCTAGGGGACCTGGCAACACCGCAGAGAATTTCCGCGTGCATGTCACTTTAATAGAAAGTTGAAATCACGTGTCTCACTGTAGAAAGTTTGACAAGTTGGTCGACGTAAGTCCTGTTTTCCCGCTATCGAACACCTTGAATGTCATTCTCTTCTCTTCTTCTCCTGTTAATAACAGCCTACGCACTCTAACCTGGGAGCGAAGTCTTTCCTGTCCGCGACAATATAAAAACACACCCAAAACATGGAAATCGTGCAGGTAATAAACTAGCAACAGTTTGGTAAGCTTCGTCTTTTCCGCTCAGGCAAATCAAGTCGAGGATTTGATATTTATTTTCACTCTGTTTACAGAAAATCATGTCGGGGTTTAGTCTGGATTTGGGACCAGTGAAAGAGCCACTGGGATTTATCCGAATCCTGGAATGGGTGAGTTTCTGCGATCACTCATAACATCCAAATGTCACAATGTGTCTCTTTGATAGCACTTACATTATAACAATTAAGAGATATGTCTTTAAAAACTGTATTATGTAAGATTACTGTATCTTACACGATAAAGTACGTTTCAGTCTAATATGGTGCTGTTTTGTCAATAAGGGGCAACACCCATGTCAAAATAGTGGATTAAAAGTACTATTATGTTCACTGTTAAGGTCATCTAAACGTATAGACTTTACTTTCTTTTGCTGTGTCGTCTGATAGGATATGCTGTAGAAATCTTCTTGGGCATACAAATGCATGCAAATTTATACAAGTCCTGCCTTGCACACAGTCCCTTGAGAATTAAATGATGTTTACATTGCCAACCGTAGGCGCAACTAAGATCGTCCTGTTTGTCACATGCGCATTAGTGTCTCCTATAGTGGACTTTAGCCTAATACTAAATATACCACTGCAAACAATGGAAAATCTAGGCTATAAAACACACCTATCTGCAGGGTTCCCAACCAATGTGGGTAACTAGGCCTGGAGTTCATTAACCTACTAAGAAATCAGGTTGGATGTGAAATGAACGTTTTTATGTCAGTTGGATCTAATTTACGTGCTGTAACATTGCATTTTGATGAATCTCTAACAGAATAAAGCTTTCTTCAGAAAGGATTCTCAGCTACTTAGGCTTGCGAGCTAAGTATATTTTTGTTTGTCCTCTATTTAGTCATAGACCAGACTGAAATTCGATCCAGTTGGGCTGATATGGTTTAGACATCCGGAAGTAGAAGCTAACTGCCACAAATTTCAGTGTTGATATGTGCAACTACTTACATACTCGTTGACATAAATAACTAACAGCGCTGAAAATCCGCCAAGATCATTTTTAGAAGTGATGTTGCATGTATAGATACAGAAAAGAGGCCCAGCTGCTGTTGCTCAAATAGCATGTAGTTTATTAGATGTTCACTAACTGGATTGGTATCCCATTGAGCAGGCCGTTGGTCCTTAAAATGGTGTTTCTTAGCTATATATTTCACCAGGCGAGTCTAAGTGTGTTTCGCTCTTGCCTTTGTCAATATTTGCACTTTGCACACAATTTTGTGTGCAAGGCGGTAGACAAAAGACAAGGTGCATTTTTAACACAATAGTGTGTTGTTTTGGGTCTTTTGTATGGAGGTAGTGGAATTTCTGCAACTCAATCCAGATTGAAAAGGTGCTGGTTAGACGTGGGGACACGTTTCATCACAAACTCACTGGATAGAATCCAAGACAATGCAAACCTGCAGCTCATGATAAAGTGAGGTGTAAATGAAGCAGTTATCTCTGTGGTTATACCAGCTAAACCCCTGTTCCTCTTTTACCTAGTAGGAAATATATTACTACTATGCTAATTTGGCAACATAAAATGTGATGCGTTATTCATTGGTTAATATTAATGGAGTATATCCCATGTTTTTCTATGGGTGATCGGCGTCTATGCTTACCTTAAACTTATTAGTGAATCTCGGTTTCTGCAAAAATATTAAGCTGCACAACTGTTTTTAACATTGATAATAACAAAAAATATTTTTTTTAGGAGAAATAAGCATATTGTAATGATTTCTGAAGGATCATGTGACACTGAAGACAGGAGTAATGATGCTAAAATTTGGCTTTGCATCACAGGAATAAATGAGAATTGAGATCAAAGGTTTATGTACACCTTGCAGAATCTGCAAAATGTTAATTATTTTACCAAAATAAAAGGGGTCATACAAAATGCATGCTGTTTTTTGTTTAGTACTGACCTGAATTAGATATTTCACATAAAAGATGTTTACATATAGTCCACAAGAGAAAACAATAGTTTAATTTATAAAAAAAATGCCTTCAAAAGTTTACACACTTGATTCTTAAAGGATAACTATTGCCAAAATGCAACCTGGGCTGTTTTTTTTTTTTTACTGTAAACGAGACAAACTTATATCTAAAAGCATAATTACGACAAACGAGCCGTTTTTGAGATTGACCGTGATTTCGTTTTGTGGTCAGTGGCCGGTGAATGGGAGTACTAGGGGCATAACTTTGAGCGCATCAAAATCGATATTTTTACAACACTAAGAAGGCTCGACACACCATGAAACTTTGCTCGAAGTATCGCCTGGGTTTCTACACATGAACTCGAGCATTGAGAACATTGTTTGTGTACACAGAGTTTACTAAAAAGAAAGGTTTTGAACAACTCACTTTCACTGTTAGGGTTTCCGCTCGCGGCCGTCTTGCCAGTCAAGAGGTGTCAATCTCCGAATGCGAGGATGGATAGCTCCTAAAGCATATTTCCATATAAATGCACGGCTATTTTGTTGTTTTGTTGCAAGTGAAAAACAAAATTAACCTTCTAGTTGTAAAAAGAGCCTCATATAAGCCTAATATTTCGTCCTATGGAGTCCATTCATTCGCATTCGGAGATCGACACCTCTTGACTGGCAAGACGGCTGCGAGCGGAAACTCAAACAGTGAAAGTGAGTTGTTCAAAACCTTTCTTTTTAGTAAACTCTGTGTACACAAACAATGTTCTCAATGCTGGAGTTCATGTGTAGAGACCCAGGCGATACTTCGAGCAAAGTTTCATGGTGTGTCGAGCCTTCTTAGTGTTGTAAAAATATCGATTTTGATGCGCTCAAATTTATGCCCCTAGTACTCCCATTCACCAGCCATTGACCACAAAACGAAATCACGGTCAATCTCAAAAAACGGCCCATTTGTCATAATTATGCTTTTAGATATAAGTTTGTCTCGTTTACAGTATAAAAAAAAACAGCTCAGGTTGCATTTTGGCAATAGTTATCCTTTAATACTGTGTTGTTACCTGAATGATGTTTCTTTTTTTTTTTGTTATGTGATAGTCCTCCTGAACACTTAAACTGCCTGCTGTTCCTTTGTGTATTTGAACCCTTTCCAACAATGGCTGTATGATTTTGAGATCCATCTTTTCACACTGAGGACAATTGAGAGACTCATATGCAACTATTGCAGAAGGTTCAAACACTCACTGATGCTTTAGGAGGGAAACACAATGCATTAAGAGCCAGGGGGTGTCATATTTTTCTCATTTAGTACTGCCCTTCAGAAGCTACAGAAAATATCTATATGTTTTCCAGAAGACAAAATAAGTTAATTTTACCCTGACTTTGAAATTCAAAAAGTTTTCGCCCCCTTCCTCTTAATGCATTGTGATTCCTTCTGAAGCATCAGCGAGCGTTTGAACCTTCTGTAATAGTTGCATATGAGTCCCTCAGTTGTCCTCAGTGTGAAAAGATGGATCTCAAAATCATACAGTCATTGTTGGAAAGAGTTCAAATACACAAAAATGCTGAAAAACTGAAAATTAAGATATTTTTGATGAAATCCGAGAGCTTTCTGACCCTGCATAGACAGCAAATGGAACTACCAAGTTTAAGGCCCTTAAAAGTAGGTAGGTTCAGGCTCTCCTAAACACATGTTGAAGATTGACACGGAAGAGAAATAGTCTTTTTTTTTTGTGCACAAGAAGCATTCTCGTGGCTTTCTGGGCCTTAAATGTGACAGTTGTATTGCTTTCTATGCAGGGTCAAAAAGCTCTTGAATTTCAAAAAAACATCAAAAATATCTCAATTTGTGTATTGAAGATGAACGAAGGTCTCACGTGTTTGGAACTACATGAGGGTGAGTAATTAATGACAGAATCTCATTTTTGGGAGAACTAACCTTTACGGTAAAACAGGTCTGCTGATAGTTGCATGAAAGTGCTTTGATGTAGAGGAGGATGTGGCTTATATGCCTTCATAAGCATTTTTTTTCTCAAGAATGTTCTGAATTGCATAAAACCTGGGGAAACAGGCGGTTTGACACATTATTTACTTGTAAAGAAAGAATGTCAGCCACTCCCTTCAAAATCAGCATGAGTCCACAGTGAGGTTTTTGCTTTTAACCACCACAACCCAGATCTCTCAGCAACATTGGAGAGGAAATAGTGGTCACTAACAGGTAAACTGACCTCTGATCATGTTGACGGTGGTGGCAGGGATGGTTCATTCACACAAAGGCACTCTTTAGTAGTCACTCGCTTCGTGTAGGTGTGCATTCCAGCGTGAACGTGGCATCGGCCCACCATGTGGTTCTGTTTGGTGCCAGGCACCCTTAGTTGGCCCGCTGTGCTTCTCTGCGCCAAGCACCTGCACCGCACGCTCAACAGGAATGAAGCCAAAGTTTTGCCGGGGTGAAGATTGCACACCCACTCTTTAGAAAGCGGAGGGATTTTCTTGGCAGCAAAAATGTAGGGCTATTTTTAGTCATTTTGGGGTGCAATACAGACCAATGTGTCTCAGGATCAGATATCTGGTTTAGTGAAAGGAGAAAACAATCTAGCCTCTGTTGGAAAGCGTTTATTTTTTTGGTGATATTTCGGTCAGATGTCAGTTTAAAACTGTGCTAAAATAGTAAAAAAAAAAAAAAAATATATATATATATATATATATATACATATACACACACAGTATATAATATATATTATATCATTTATACAGATAGCTCTGGCATTTGTCTCATTTTACTCCAAAAATTTAATTTTACAATGAAATTTGTGTGTGTGTGTGTGTGTGTGTGTGTGTGTGTGTGTGTGTGTGTGTGTGTGTGTGTGTGTGTGTGTGTGTGTGTGTGTGTGTGTGTGTGTGTGTGTGTGTGTGTGTGTGTGTGTGTGTGTGTGTGTGTGTGTGTGTGTGTGTGTGTGTGTGTGTGTGTGTGTGTGTGTGTGTGTGTGTGTGTGTGTGTGTGAATATATAAATAAATTAAAATGAATGAAAACTGATATTAAAATATAAATATGAAATACAATATAAATCAAATACTATAAAAGTATTCATATATATCAGTTTTCATTCATTTATATACTTATAATTTTACATGTGTTTTTGTCTTTTTATTGTATTAGTTATATAAATTTATGTTTTAGTAATTTTAGTACTTCAAATGAAACTTATTTTAACTTGGTTGCAAAAAAAAACCAATGTCATTTTACTGTTTTTCAATTACTAAAAATAATTTTTAATATTTTTTTTAGTTAACAATTCACAAACCACATCCACATTCTCTTTGTTGTGCTATTTTTAGTTACATAATTTTGTTTTAGTAATTTTAATACTTCAACTTATTTTAACTTAGTTGAAAAAATAAATTTTTGTTTTACTGTTTATTTCAATTACTGAAAATAATAATTATAGATATATAGATATAGATATATATATATATATATATATATATATATATATATATATATATAGATGTATATCTTTTAAATAGCTTTTCTTTTTATCATTTCAGTTTTCATTTTAATTTATATACCAGTAATTTTACGTGCTTTTGTCATTTTGTCATGCTTTTGTGTTTTTTGTGTTCAGTTTTAGTAATTTTAGTACTTTAACTTATTTTAACTTGTTTGCAAAAACAAGTTTTTGTTTTACTGTTTATTTCAATTCTTGAAAATAATTAATAATTTGTTAAAAATTCACAAACCACATCCCCAAAATTGTTCAGTACTAAATGTATACTAGTATTTGTTTATTTTATATTTATTTTTTAAATGGCTTTTATTTTAATAAAAACAAAAAATGTTTATTAGTTTTATTTTTAGTTACCACAAAGCATTAATTTTTTCATCAGATTAACCATTTTAAACAGCAGCATTTTGAAAATGTATTTCTCACAAAGGACTTTGTTCTGGAGGGAAGTTCTGCATCCCACTATTGTTCCTCCTGTGTAACAGCAACTACTTCTCAGAAGACCCTTCATTGTTTCTTAAACAGGGGGTTCCACAGAGACACTTCAGTGATCAAATAGTCCTTGGAATTCTTTAATAAGTAGCTAAAATGTAAAAGAAAGGTTGAACTTTAACTTGGTTGGAATATTTATGCTTCATTTCCACTGACTCAGGCTGCGGGTAGAGCTGTCTTAAAGTGATAGTTCACCCAAAAATGAAGATTCTCTCATATGGTTTGAACGAACACGAGGGTGAACTGTCCCTTTAAGCATTTTCCTATTAGTTCTTCCTAATTTGCTAAATCTAAGATGCACAACGATCATCTGTTCCACTGTATGGCTCTTACAAGTTACTTTTTCATGATTGCTAATATATCATGTCACTTTATACAGCAAAACAGTAGAAAATGAGGAAAGACTGGTTTAGAGAATGCTGAAAAAATACCAGCAAAATCTATAAATCAGAGCTGTGCTACTGTATTCTCACAAATGTCTGCAGAAGCCACTTCCTTTGTGGAAGTGGAGCGTTTGTAAAAGGAAAGCAGCAGAGCATGCGCCAGGATATGTGTGAGTCAGCGAGAACAAAAGCGTTGAAAGATCATTTACAGATGTAGGGCTTGTCTGGATGAGGACAGCACTTTTACAATTTCGTGACGTCAGCTTTTGCCGCACACAAATGCTGAATTCATGTTTTTGAAGTTACAGTTTTATGTCAAACTGTCAGTAACTGACCCTGGAGCACAAAATCAGTATTAAGTAGCACAGATATATTTGTAGCAATAGGCAAAATTACATTATATGAGTCAAAATTATCTATTTTTTTCTTTTATGGCAAAAATCATTAGGACATTAAATAAAGATCATGTTCCATGAAGATATTTTGTACATTTCCTGCTGTAAATATATCAAAACTTATTTTTTGATTAGTAATATGCATTGCTAAAAACTTCATTTGAGCAACTTTAAAGGGGATTTTCTCAATATTTATATATATATATATATATATATATATATATATATATATATTTTTTTTTTTTTTTTTTTTTTTTCACTCTCAGATTCCAGATTTTCACAGTTGTATCTCGGCCAAATATGTCCTATCCTAACAAACCATACACCAATGGAAAGATTATTTATGTCGCATTCAGCTTTTGTATAAATCTCAATTTCAAAAAATGTACTCTTATGACTGGTTTTGTGGTCCAGGGTCACATATATTAGATATATTGATTACACATAAACTGATTACACAAAATTGCTGAAAATAAATATTTATTTTACTCAGAACTAGGGTTGGGTATCGAGAACCGGTTCCATTTTAGAACCGGTTTCAAATTTCCAATGACCGGCTATTCGATAAGAAACGTGCATTTCGATTCCGCCTAACGTTTCATGCGTTCGCATTTTAATGTGATTTTTAAACTATTTAATGGTTGTATAAGCCATTTCAAGCCTGAAACATAAAGTGTCACATTCAGCTGACCTTTCTTCACGATCCGCTAGCTGCCTGCCCCATAAATTGGCTTTAAAAAAAATGGATCTCTGTGGTCAGCCTAGGGTCCGAGATATGCCAAAAAAAAAACAATCGGTGCTACCAACCATTCCACAGAAAAACAAACAGTGTTCCAACCAATCAGCGTCAGGGGTTTGGTGTTGTGGACTTTCGTACTGGTGCAGGGATGTGAGGGAGGCGGAGCGAAAGTCCACAAAACCAACCGCCTGACGGTGATTGGTTGGAACACTGTTTGTTTTTCTGTGGAATGGTTGGTAGTTTTTTTTGGCATATCTCGGACCCTAGGCTGACCACAGAGACGCGTTTTTTTTACAGCCAATTTATGGGGGGGGCAGCAAGCGGATCGTGAAGAAAGGTCAGCTGAATGTGACACTTTATGTTTCAGGCTTGAAATCGCTTATACAACCTTTAAGTGCAGGAAGGAAAATAACTTGCACACTGTTTGCGTGCAGCGAGCACGGAGCGATGCGGGTTCCCGACCTGTGTCCGTTCTCGAACAGTGTGTTCGGTGTTAAAGAGACAGCCGTCTAATAAACGTGCTGCCTGTCATTAAAGTTAATCAAAGAACAAAAGAAAATTATTAACTGACTGAATATCTCTTATAAATTTAATGAGGATTAATCAATATTTTATTTATGAAAAGAAAACTATGCATTTTTTTTTTTTTCAATTTCTGTACCTGACATTTGTTCAGTTGTATTTATTTATGGTATTGCTGTTTAATTTGTTTGTTCCTATTTTATCACTTTAAATACATTTATATTAGTCTGGTTTTTTTTTCTGTGGTATTTTTTGGTAAAACCATAGGCAAAAGACTATGTTTGAAATCTAATTGTTTGACTTAACTTTATTTAATGGTTTTTTCGTTTTTATTAGAAATCGAGAAGAATTGGAATCGATAAGCAGAAACTGAATCAGAATCCATCAAATTCAAACTATACCCAACCCTACTCAGAACAGAACATTTCACACAAACCTAAAACCATACAATTAAGAAAATGTGATGTTTAACTAAAATCTTTTTCATTTAAGTTAATTTGATGTGCTAAAATAAGTAAACTGAAATAAAAATGAATAAAAAATACTTCAAAATATTAATAAAAGCTATAATACTATTTCAGTGATACTAAAATATCACTGATTCAGTGCGGATAATATCAAAACAGCCGAACGCTGACTGATGCAAGACAACAGTTTTGCAATGGTTTCATAGAAAAATGCTATTTTCTGAATGTCTAATAATCATAATTGTTGTGTTTACAGGTGTTCACCATCTGTGCATTTGCCACCACTGGTGGTTATGTCGGATCCTCTGTGCTCACTATTGAATGTGGAGAAAAAAAAGAGGATGTTATTGCTCATTTTGGATATCCTTTTAGGTGAAACATCCAGATTTCTATTACAAAGTATTTCTAAGCTGTAATTTTTTAAAATTTTGCAATAAGTAATCCATATGCTTATTGATTGATAAAAGTGAATGTTATAGTTTTGTATTGTAACCCGAGAGCCAATAACTTGAGCCCAAGTAAACATGTGACTTCTGCTTGTTAGGCTTCAGAGTCAGCCATATGTCATTAATCACTGCAATCACACCACGAACACGACTTACCTGCAGGGAGATTTCTCCTCCTCAGCTGAGTTCTTCGTCTGTGTGGGCGTCTTTGGCTTCTTGTACTGTACTTTCACCGTCATCCTGTACTTGGGCTACCAGCAGGTTTACAGGGAGTCTAACCGTGGCCCAGTCATTGTAAGTCATTACTTGTTATTTTTTATTTTTTTGGAAATATTGTTTTGATTATATGAATCTCATTAAAATCAGTTACATTGTATTGTATTTTTTAATGTTCTTGTCACGAATGAGCAATGTGACTGAACATCTACAGTGGTGTGAAAAAGTGTTGGCCCCCTCAAAAACTGCTTGTTTAATTTTAATATTTAAATTAGTTTGATCTGAAACATTAAAGTGTGACAAACATGCAAAAAAAATCATTAAGGGTGTTTTCACACCACTGTACCTTTCTAACTATCTATCTGTCCATCTATTCATCCGACTATCTATCATCCATCCATTTATCCAACTATCTATCCATCCTACTAGTCATCTGTCGTTCATCTGACTAGGTATTCATTTGTTTCTGAATATGTATTCATATATCTATCAACCAATCCATCCAACTATATATCTATCTATCTATCCATTTGACTATCTGTCCATTCATCTGACTATCCATCCATCCATCGATCAAAACATCTGTCTGTTGATGTATTCATCCATGCAACTGACTATCTATCCATCCATTTATCCTTCTATCATTTGTCCTACAATCTATCCATCCTGCTAACTATCTGTTTTTTTTTCGGTAGAGCCATTTATATGGTTGCAATTGAGAGCTTAATATAATTAATTTTGTAGGGTTTTATTTATTTATTTGCAAAATAAATAAAATCTTTTCCAAAGTACTAACAAAGAGATTAATACAGTTGCAGAATTGTAAATATATATTATATCAATATTATATAAATATATACTTTTGAATCTTTGAACAGTAAGATTTTTTTAAAGAATTCTCCTCTGCTCACCAAGCCTGCATTTATGTAATCCAATGTACAACAAAAACAGTATAATTTTAAAATATTTGCAATATTTAAAAGAACTGTTTTCTATTTGAAAATATTTTAAAATGTAATTTATTCATGTGATTTCAAAGCTGAATTTTTAGCATCATTACTCCAGTCACATGATCCTTTATACATTTTTCTAATTTTTTGATTTGCTGCTCAAAAAACATTTACTATATTAATATGATGTTGAAAACAGCAGTAGATTATTTTTTCGGGTTTCTTTGATTAATAGAAACGTTCAGAAGAACAGCATTTACCTAAAATAGAAATATTTTGTAACATTTTAAATGTCTTCATCACTTTTGATGAACTTAAAGCATCCGTACTAAAGAAAAGTGTTAATTTCTATCATTACTTTCCCAAAAGTAAAATTAATACTGACTCCAAGCTTTTGAATCGTAGTGTATAATGTTACAAAAGCTTCTTATTTCAGATAAATGCTGATCTTTTTTTATCTTTCCATTCATCAAAGAATCCTGAAAATGACTTAACTGTTTTAAATATTGATAATAATAAAAAAAAATGTTTCTTGAACAGCAAATGAGGATGATTACAGTGATTTCTAAAGGATCATGTGACACTGTAGACTGGAGTAATGATGCTAAGAATGTAGCTTTGATCACAGATCTAAATTACATTTTAGAAACATAGAAAACAGTTATTTTAAATAGTAAAAATATTTCAAAATGTAAGTGTTTTTGTTGTACTTTAGATCAAATAAATGCAGGCTTGGTGAGCAGAAGAGGCTTATTTAAAAAACATTAAAAGTCTCAAAAACTTTTGCACGTGTGTTTGTATGTTAATCATCCAAATGTCTGTTAATCAAATCTTCTCATGCTGTAAGATTTTCTTTCATCTGTTGAATTAATTTCTGCTTTTTTTTTTGTCCTTTTGACAGTCACTTTATCAGAATATCATTTTCTCCTACCATTAACAAGGATTGATTTTCCCGAATGTTTCTTTGTTTTCTCTCTAGGATCTGTTTGTGACTGCGATCTTTGCTTTCTTGTGGTTGGTTTGCTCCTCAGCCTGGGGAAAAGGTTTAACGGATGTCAAATATGCTACGGATCCTGACAGTCTAATACAGAAATGTCTGCCTGATAAGTGTGTAGTGAATAGCTACCCTTCAATGGGCCGTCTCAATGCCTCTGTGGTAAGTACGATTACTTAGTTCTTAGTTAGAAGTTAGTTCTGCTCTTATTTCTTTAAATTAAGCCTGGTTAATATCTACAACATTTCATTGGCCAGTATTTGTTTTATAAATGTATACATAGTGTGGTTCACATGTCCTAACATTGCTCTGAGGCAGGTCAACCTTTACTGCTATTTGGTTTTGTACAAACCTACAAACTGATTATTTGATAAATGTTTAACCCTATAAAGTCTATTTGTTTTCTAAGGCTTTTAAATTATCAAAACTTTGCTGAAAAATCTGTTGCACCCCATTTACTTCCTTTTACTATAATTGCAAAAATGTCCACCTTCAGGTTGTGGTTCATTTGTCTTTTTTCTTGAAATCTTTAATGATTTTTAAGTAAATGTAAGAATAATTTTTAACTTCAACTTTATTTATTTTATATAGCACATTTAAATGCAACGTTGTTGCCCAAAGTGAACATAACTTAAAATAAACATTCCCTGAAAATACAGTTGAAGTCAAAAGTTTACGTACACCTCGCAGAATCTGCAAAATGTTAATTATTTTATCAAAATAAGAGGGATTATAAAAAATGCATGTTATTTTATTTAGTACTGACCTGAATAAGATATTTCACATAAAATACATTTACATATAGTCTACAAGAGAAAATAATAGTTGAATTTATAAAAATTCCCCTGTTCAAAAGTTTACATACACTTGATTCGTAATACTGTGTTGTGACCTGAATGATCCACAGCTGTGTTTTTTTTTTTTTTTTTGTTTTGTTTTGTTTAGTGATAGTTGTTCACGAGTCCCTTGTTTGTCCTAAACAGTTAAACTGCCTGCTGTTCTTCAGAAAAATCTTTCAGGTCCAACAAATTATTTGTTTTTTTTTTTAGCATTTTTGTGTATTGAACCCTGTTTCAACAATGACTGTATGATTTTGAGATCCATCTTTTCACACTGAGGACAACTGAGGGCCTCATATGCAACTATTACAGAAGGTTCAAACGCTCTCTGATGCTTCAGAAGGAAAAAAACGATGCATTAGGAGCTGGGGGTGTAAACTTTTTTTTTTTTTATTTAAAGATCAGGTTCACTTGTTTTGTCTTCTGGGAAACATGTAAGTATCTTCTGTAGCCTCTGATAGGCAGTACTAAATGAAATAAATTTTATATTTAGGCAAAATAAGAAAAATGTACACAACTTCATTCTGTTCAAAAGTTTACACCCCGGGCTCTTAATGCATCGTCCTTCTGGAAGGATGTCAAAATCATCATTGTTGGAAAGGGCTCAAATAAACAACAATGAACCTGAAGGACCTGAAGAACAGCAGGCAGTTTAACTGTTCAGGACAAACAAGGGACTCATGAACAGCTATCACCAAAAAAAAAAAAAAAAACACAGCTGTGGATTCAGGTGACAACAGAGTATTAAGAATCAAGTGTATGTAAAGTTTTGAACAGGGTCAATTTTATAAATTTAACTATTATTTTCTCTTGTGGACTATTTGTAAACCTCTTTTATGTGAAATATCTTATTTAGGTCAGTACTAAATAAAAAAAATAACATGCTTTTTGTAAGATCCCTCTCATTTTGGTAAAGTAATTAACACATTGCAGATTCTGCAAGGTGTATGTGAACTTTTGACTTCAGCTCTCTTGTTTTTTTTTTCATTACATCATTACAAGCTGTCAGAATTTCATAATACTTTTTTTGTCATATAAATGTCAGGAACTGCATCAAATTGCATATTTTTTTCTCAGTTTGGGCCTTAATAAAACTTAGTTTTTCAGTATGAGCTTCATATTCTTCTGTATCACAAGCCTATATGATCCATAAAAAGCCCAATGTATCAAATATGATACTCAACAAGTTCAACAACCTATTCGATTTCTAAAAGTTATATTTTTCTGACTATAATTTAGTTTGTCAGGCTTTTACATTTATACATGGTTAAAGGGATAGTTCACCCAAAAATTTTAATTCTGTCATTAATTACTCACCCTCATTTCGTTCCAAACCCATAAGACCTTCATTCATCTTTGGAACTCAAATTAAGATATTTTCGATGAAATCTGAGAGCTTTCTGACCCTGCAATGTCAGGTAGCAAGGACTTCAGTGATTTAATGACTTCAGTGGTTCAACCATAATTTTATGAAGCTATGAGAATACTTTTTGTTCACAAGGGAAAACAAAAATAACTTTATTCAACAATTTCTTCTCCTTTCTGGGGCTTGAATGTGGTAGTTACTGTCTATTGAGGGCCAGAAAGCTCTTGTATTTCATTAAAAATATCTTAATTTGTGTTCCGAAGATGAACGAATGTCTTATGGGTTTGGAACGACAACCCCTCGTAATTTATTTGTCAATAAATGAGCATTTCAGAAGCTAGCCGTTGAAGAACTACATGCATCTTTCTTTTTTCTTCATCTTCTAGCTCTTTGGATTCCTAAACCTGATACTGTGGGCAGGAAACTGCTGGTTCATCTACAAGGAGACTTCGTTTCACAAGCCGGCCAATCCACCACCCAACGTAGAGGAAGGAGTTTCCACCTCCTAATCAGACAAGACAGGCTCCTTCCTCTCCTCTCCATTGGTTCATAAAGCAGAGGACACCACCATTTGTTCAAGTCCACACATTGAAAACTACATGTCGATATGCAAAAGCTTCATTCTAGCATCATGCAACGCAGTTCACTACATTATAAATGCTATAAGCTGAATTCATTATTTCTTTATGACTTTTTTGTTTTGTTTTAGTGTGCACTGTCTGAAGCTGATTTAGTCAAGCAGGTAAAAAAAAAAACGAAACCAAATTTTATTAGATCAGTGGCATTTCATTTGCAACTTTTTCTAGGATATTGATGTTTTTCATTATTATTAATTACTGATTTGATATAAAGATTACCTGCATTTCAGTAACGCTAAATATCCACTACAATCAGACCTCATGAGAGAAATTGCATTTGAACGCTCTTATGTCTCTGAGCACTTAAAACAATAGCACACTGATATCTAACTTGTCTTTCCTTGTAGTTTTTAAAAACTATTTATTGGTTTAAGTGCTTTTTCATTTACGTTCATGATGGGATATTTTTCCTCAGCCACATCTGAGTCACCTTACATTTGTCAGGGGAGGTCAAAGTGAAAAATTTGTCTTAGTTTCAGCGATAAATCCTCTGATATTTCGTCTGTAACCTTTATTTTAAATGCTTGTGTGAATTCTCTGAGCTGACTCTTTTTGAAGTGGTATTTGGTAATAAATTACTACGCCAAAGGCCATATATCATTTTCTATCCGGAATAATGTTAACTATTCAACACTAGACATTGTTTAACAGAAGGAAACACCTGTTTGATTTGTTTTTCTACTGTTTGGAGTAGTAATGTTGCCATTATTTATATTTGGCTGTTATTTGACTTGACACTGTAAATGTAGCGTCTGTATCACATGGGTTGATGTTTATATTTACAGAAAGAGCATTTAATTTTGTGCATCTGTGGCATGTTTTACCATCTTATTTTTTACAGAAAGAACTGTTTGTGGGGGATTGTATTTAGTTGAATTCTAAAAAATAGAATAATTGTTCAATAACAGTGATTGTCTGTGTGCATTTTATGTTTGACTCTTTGTTTAATTCTAAATTCGAATCAGTTTTGTTTTTTATTAAATCCCTAAAGTAGTTTTAATCATACAATCAAACTTTCATATTCGATATTAATATTCAGTGCCACATCTAAACGTAAAATGATTAATATAAATGGTTAAAGAAACAATAGTTTGGTTCTAATTCTGATTAAAGAGAGAAAAACTTGAAGTGCCTTTTAAAAAAAAATATTCAGGTCACATATTGACTAATTCTTTTCCTTTGTGACTTTTGGAAAATACAGGCCACATTTTTTTGTTGTTTTATATTTCTATGCTACGTAGAGAAGAAAAATCTCCACAAAGCCTGTTTGCAGTTTTGGTTAGTATTAAAAGAGAGCTGTATATATATTGGTTCGCGTTTTATTTTCAAAAAGCTGATGTTTAGTACATAACCACTAGATGGTAGTATTGTAAACACAATAAATACATCAACTAAATCACGCTGGTGTCAGATAAATGATTCCTTTGAGCCGAAGATAGTACAAAATTGGCAAAATCAGCAAACCAGCACACGTAAATCATAATATGCATTGCTTATGAGTTAAAGCCTTAAATAAGATACTAATCCAACGTTACCAAGGAAAAATTGGTGTTTTTTAAAGTCTCTTCTGCTCACCAAGCCTGTATTTATTTGATCTAAAAAAACTATAAAATCCTGAAATATTTTTACTATTTAAAATAATTGCTTTCTATTTGAATATATTTTAAAATGTAATTTATTCCTGTGATCAAAGCTAAATTTTCAGCATCATCACTCCAGTCTTCAGTGTCACATGGTCCTTCAGAAATTATTCTAATATGCTGATTTGCTGTTCAAGAATTTTTATTATTATTATTGTCAATATTTAAAACATTTCTTTCAGGATTCTTTGATGAATAGAAAGATCCAAATATCAGTATTTATTGGAAATAAAAAGCTTTTGTAACATCATACACTATACAATTTAGTTGTCAATTAAAGTCAGTATTTTTTGTGGAGGGGAGGGGCTTATAGAAATGAATTATTTTATTTAACAAGGATGCTTTAAATTGATCAAAAGTGAAGATAAAAACATTTATGTTTCAAAAGATTTCTATATCAGGTAAGTGCTGTTCTTCTGAACTTTCTATTCATCAAAAAAAATTCTGCTCAGCTGTTTTCAACATAAATGTTTTTGAGCAGCAAAACCGAATATTATAATGATTTCTGAAGGATCATGTGACTGCAGTAATGATGCTAAAATTCAGCTTTGAAATCACAAGAATAAATGACATTAAAATATATTCAAATAGAAAACAATTATTGTTAAATAGTAAAAATTCAGATTTGTACTGTTTTTGCCCTACTTTGGATCAAATAAATGCAGGCTTGGTGAGCAGAAGATATTTCTTAAAAAAAAAAACATACAAAATCTTACTGTCTAAAAACGTTTGACTGGTAGTGTAAAAATGTCACCGCTCACTGCGCTTATTAAAAAGTTTTGTTTTTTTAAAGTAAACGTAAAATAGAATTTAATTTTTTTTAATATTTTTAAGTTTCAGTTTAGTGTACTCAATTTGCTTTACAAATCTGTAAAGGGTTTGAAACTTCGCCCAATAAAAATACTGTCAAATAAACAAAATAATAATGCAAATAAAATTACATTTCTACATTTCGCATAACAAGTGAGCGCGCACGCAGGTTCCCCCTCCGCCCGCGGGAGCGCGCAACGTGACGTCAGCGCCTTGCCGCGCAGTGATGATGGCGGTGCGTGAACGCGCAGTTAAAGTAATGGCTGCTCTGGAACGGCGGGTGCCTTGTCTCGATGATTTTGTGGGCCAAAGCTGGAGCGTCTGGACGGAAAGAGCCAACCTGACAGCATCGGAGGGTGAGTGAGCACTTCGTCGCCGGTATTTCTCGATCCACTATCAAAAAGGCTAACGGATGTGCTTTATTTTTCGTGGAAAAGGCACGGCATCTCGAACCATGTTACCCAAACAAAGAACCTGCCGGGTCCTAGTGCCGGCCGGGTTACGCGCTTGCGCTCTCTCTCTGATCAGTGTCGTCATAATAGAACGTGTTCCGTGTTCGTTTTGTCTGGAACTTCAAATGAATCAAACGCTCTCAGTTTAAAACCACGAATCTGCTTTTGTCGGCGGCACATTATCAAAGCAGTTCATAGAGTAGGGATCATTTGCAGGTAGTTTTTATTTTGGCCCCACCCACAGAAGAGCTTGTGCTTCACAGATGAGCAGTTCATGGCACAGATTGCATTTTACACTGAAAATCTTGGGGAATAAATCCTAAACAATGGACTAGATCTCACATTATGACTCTCAATAAACACCAGTTTATCCATAATTCAATGTTGGTTGCTTTTCTCACAGTTTTGACTCTATATGTTGCACACAAGACTGTAACCACAGATTCTGGACCACATATAGTCCACTTTAGAAGAACCCATTATAGGTCTGATTATTAGAGGGCACAAGTCCTTCTCAATGTTTTTATGGTTACGGCACATTGAATTAGTGGGTTTAGAAGAACGATGGATTTATATAAGATGCCCATTTGTGCTGTGTTGCTGATGCATTGATGATAATGCATTGAAATCTGTTCTTCTATACTGGTCGGGTTTTATATAGGCCTACCCCTTTCTAACATGAACTTCCACCAATCGTTTTTCATAGGGTCCGATGGAGACGAATACAGCAAGAATGGCAAAAAAACGACGGAAACCATGACACTGAGGAAGGAGGGTAGGCGTTGTGTAATTTCCTTTGATTTCAAGGGAACACAGTGGTATTAACATGAACCCATTTAGTGATGAACTGATATATGTGACCCTCGACCACAAAACCAGTCATAAGTGTCAATTTTTGTTTGAAAATCTGGAATCTGAGGGTGCAAAAAAATCAAGATATTGGGACAATCACTTGTAAAGTTGTCCAAATGCAGTTCTTTGCAATGCACATTACTAATCAGAAATTAGGTTTCTCATATTTACTGTAGGAAGTTAGTTAAATATTTTCATGGAGCATGATCTTAACATTTTTGCATAAAAGAAAAATCATTAATTTTGACCCATATCATGTATTGTTGGCTATTGCTACAAATATGCCCGTGCTACTTAAGACTGGTTTTGTGGTTCAGGGTCACAAAGCCAATTAATTGGCTGTTTTTTTGACATTAAAAACACTCTGGTTTCTCCTGTCAGGTCCAACTTGTAGAAACAGCCTTATCAGTGGATAATAAACTTGTTCTCTTGTGAAATTTAAGTTAATGTGTTTTATATAGTCAACTACGTTGACACTTTTTCTCTATAGATTTTGGCCTCAACCATTAAAATTACCGTATTGATTAACCTGTAAACCTATTCTAACAAATTGTATTTTCATTCTTGTTGTAAAACACCTTCAAATGTAACATTTTTCTTAAAGGGTGACCATTGCAGTTGATGTTTTTTTCCAGTTATGACAAAGAAACTAGTGGTCAGTCATTATTTTATTTCTTTGACCAGTACCGATATGGTATCTAGCGCAGTATAAATAATAGATTGTAAATTTGGCTAATGAGAAATACTAAAGATTTCTGAAATTAAATGAATGCCTTTTGTGTGAATATAGTGATGTACAGCCTCTAATGTATCCTGTGTGTTTATGAGCAATACATACACTTGTGTAATCTATCAGAATTGTAACAATTTACATCATTATCTGTCAACTGTCATATTTCCAAAATAAATTGAATGCCAGTTTTACAAACTATTTGTGACCCTGGACCACAAAACCAGTCAATTTTGACCACAAAAAATGGTCAGTTTTTTTAATTGAAATTTATACATCATTTGAAAGCTGAATAAAAAGCTTTTCATTATGTATGGTTTGTTAGGATTAGATACAACTACTTGATAATCTGGAAGCTGAGGGTGCAAAAAAATCTAAATATTGAGAAAATCGCCTTTAAAGTTGTCCGAATTAAGTTTTTAGAAAAGCATATTACTAATCAGATATTACGTTTTGATATATTTACAGTGGGAAACTTACAAAATATTTTCATGAACCATGATCTTTACTCAATATCCTAATCATTTTTGGCATAAGAGAAAAATTTATAATTTTGACACATACAATATATTTTTGGCTATTGTTACAAATATACCTGTGCTGCTTAAGACTGGTTTTGTGCTCCAAACAATTAAAAATAACAGTGAGCTTTGTCAATTAATAATATAATTTGAGTTTTAACTTAATTATGCAGACATTGCCAAAAAAAAAAAAACATTTTCTTTAGTTTGAGCTTTCAAACTATTTCTTATATGCACACGCACACATACACAATTAACTTGAATCTTTCTGTCTGGAGAGAATAGAGCATTTGGAAACATCTCTTGTAGTTTCATTTTTCGAGCAAAGCTAATTTGTCCCTATTGTTTGGTGTATTTCGGCAGATATGTCCATCTTCGGGCATTATCCTGGGCATGATGACTTCTATCTGGTGGTTTGTGGCCACTGCAGTCAGGTGGTGAAGCCTCAGGCGTTCGAGAAGCATTGTGAGAGGAGGCACGGCCCTTTGGGTAAGCTCTATGCACACCTCCGCTCCACCCCACCTCCACCTCAGCAGCAGAGACCCCGTCATGGACACACTCCGCCCTCTCACGGAGCCTCGTCTTGGAGTGGCAGGAACCAGAATGTCGGGCCGCCACGGGCGTCCCCGCAATCTCCCTCAACGCCACCTCAGTTCAGACACTCAAAACCTCCGAAAGATGGAGTTTGGTAAGATTTACTAATCTGATCTTATGTTAAAGGGATAGTTCACCCAAGAATGAAAATTCTGGTATGATTTCTCACCATCATGTCTTTCCACACCCGTAAGAACTTTGTCATCTTCGGAACAAAAATTAAGGTATTTTTGATGATATTTCTGACCTCTGAACGCTGGCTCCTGCGTCAACAGCACCACAAAAGTATTCTTGTGGCTTCGTAAAATTAAGGTTGAATCACTGATAGCACATGGACTATTTTAACAAGGTGCTTACTACCTTTCTGGACCTTGAACATGGTAGTTGCATTGCTGTCTATGCAAGCCCAGCTTCCAATACCTTAATTTGTGTCTTGAAGATGAACAAAGGTCTTACGGGTTTGGAGCGACATAAAGGTGAGTCTTTGTGGTTGTTTTTTGGTGACCAAGGGATAGTACACACTGTCTTCACCTTAGAAATGGTTGTGGAAAGCAGAAAAGCTACAAAATGTGTCAGTATTTATGAGAAAGATGTGCTAGAGCAAAACAGGCACCATATCTCAAAATTAGTAAAAAAAACAAGTATTCATTCAGAAAATCTGATGCAGGACAGTGTAGTCTGTAGTTGTTAGCATTATATACAATCTGTATAATTTATATATAATATTCTTTTTTTTACCAGGCATTCACCTTCAAACTCGGGTCATTCAGAATCAGCTGTTTTTAAGCAGCCCCCTCCCATCGAACCCACACGGAGCTCCCCTCCCCCTACTCACAGAGACCCCCCATGGCCACATGGAGGCCCTTCGCCCAATCGGCCTTCCTCAACTGAAAGGCCTCAATCCCAGAGAGGCGAGGTTGCCTCAGCCCCTGCCGCCTCCGGACACCTCCGTGGGCCGAGAACATACAAAGTGGTCTCCAGTAAGTCCTTACTGAGGCCCTTATATCCATTTTGGTCCAACCTAGACCCAAATATTACACAGTTTAGGTTTGTGACCTTGGACCACAAAACCAGTCTTAAGTAGCACAGGTATGTTTGTAGCAATAGCCAGAAATACATTGTATGGGGTCAAAATGATTGATTTTTGTTTTATGCCAAAAATCATTAGGATATTAGGTAAAGACCGTGTTCCATGAAGATATTTTGTAAATTTTCTGCCATAAATATATTAAAAGCAATGCTAAGAAAGAACTTCATTTGGACAACTTTAAAGATTTCCTTAATATTTTGCATATTTTTATTTTTGCACCTTCAGATTCCAGATTTTCAAATAGTTGTATCTTGGCCAAATATTGTCCTATTGTATTAACAAACCATACACCAATGGAAAGCTTGTTTATTCAGTTATTACTTTGAATCAGTTTCAAAAATTGACACTTATGACTGGTTTTGTGGTCCAGGGTCACGTTTGATAATCAGCGTTGGGCTATATTTGCATTAGAATCAGAACCGTGTGCAACGCATTCTAATGCATATTCAGATTATTCAATAATTCATATATAATATTAGAATATATTATATAAATAGAGAACTAATAAAAAGCTGCTCTTATTTTCTGCAGAAAAAGAATGTGACCTTGACAAGCACTGTGGTGTGTTGGACCCTGAGAGGAAGAAAGTTTGTACTCGACTTTTGACCTGCAATGTGAGTTGTCCGCCACTTCCATCTATTACCTATGTTATCAGTGTGCAATGTTTTGAACTCTTAGTGAACATTACTTAAGTACTGATCTTTATTCAAACAAAATATTTTGGAAAGCAGAATTGTTGCATTTGATGCTTTTGGCTGTCCAGTAGTAGTAGTAGTAGCAGCAGTAGTAATAAAAATCTATATAACATTCAGAGGGTTGAAGCCATTCACTAGACACTGGTTTCAGTGTGTAGACAGACAGGAAGTTCAGCGGACATGACTTACAGGAAATGGGGCAGGGATTACAGGAAAAGCCTCACTTCATTTGTATAGCATGACTTCAGGTTTTTGTTAAATCAACAGATATTGACAGTCTATGGGGCTAATAGATAAATACAAATATAACAATAAACAGCCTTTTTAAAGAAATTTTGCAGAGGAACTTGCATGGGTCATTTTGTGTGATAAATGATGATAAAAGACTGTTTGACTGATAAAAGGCTATTAAAAGTGATAGTTCACCCAAAAATGTAAATTACCCCATACCCTTATACCTTTATTCTTTCAGGCAATTACAATCAGAGTTATTTTAAAAAATGTCCTGGCTTATCCAAGCTTTATAATGGCAGTGAATGGTGGTTGAGATTTTGATGTCCAATAAAGTGCATCCATCCATCATCAAAAGTGCTTTACATGGCACTGGGGGTTTAATAAAGGCCTTCTGAAGCATTTGTGTAAAAAAAAATCCATGTTTAAAACTATAAACCAAAATTTCTAGCTTCTGATAACTGTCGTACATGCGTTCACAAGAACTGTGATGAACGCAGAAATGCACTGGAGTAAGCAAAGTAAAACACCGGTCACGTATTATAAGTACAAAATGAGGATTTGTAAAGAAAAATGTTGGAGGATTTCTATATAAGCCAAGAGGATACTGTTTTTTCTTTCGCTTTAAACAAAACTTGGGTGTCATGAGGCTAGCATATTCTCACTTGAGTTTATGCTACGTCCTACATCATCCGCTGGAATGCAACTCACTAGTGAACGCGCATAAATCAGTTAGTGGAAGCTATAGTTTATGGTTTATAAAGTTGTAAATATAGATAATTTTCTTACACAAATGCATCAGTTCACTTCAGAAGGCCTTTATTAACCTGCCAGAGCTGAACCTGTGGAGTACTTTTTATGATGGATGGATGCACTTCACCAGACTTCAAAATCTCAACAGCCATTCACTGCCATTATAAAGCTTGGAAGAGCCAGGAGAATTTTTTAAATATAACTCGGATTGTATTTGTCCGAAAGAAGAAAGTCATATACACATGGGATGGCTTGAGGGAGACTAAATCATGGGGTAGTAATCATTTTGGGGTAACCTATTACTTTAAGACATTGCTGTTGTATTTGTCTGAAAAAATACAATATAAGGATGGGTTATGAAGCTGTCTTTAGGGTTTACATAAAGTATACTAAATGCTCTAATAAAAAGTGTATTAAAATCATTGCAACATTTTTAAATTTTCAACCTCAAAGTCAAGTTGTAAATATGATATCATGTTTTTTGTTTTGTTTTGTTTTTTTAAAGAAATATTCAAACAGGAAGAATAAACTTCCTGTTTTCACAGTTCGATGATGTTCAAAGTCTAGGGCACAGTGCTACACAAGTGTTATATAAAATGTTTTTTTGAGGCTTGAAGTGAGAATAACACATTGTTTACTTACACAGTTAGAGTTGAGCACTTCCTCTGAATTATTTATTAAAATTACACAATTTCCTGTGCTTAATATACTACAAAAGCCAAAACCACAATTCATGATGAAAGCACATACACGCTTACCAGTTAGCATACGCTTTATGAATGAGGTGATTCGCAGAAACTGAGCTGCAAGTCTTCTGTCTAAAAAAAAAAAATGTTTTCTCTCCTCTAGATTCATTCCATTCATCAGCGCAGGAAGGTGCAAGGCAGGAGTAAAAACTTTGACCAGCTGGTGGCGGAGCTAAAGATGAGTTCGAAGGCTCGCGATCGGGTATCTCAGGCCTCAGAGAGTTCAGCTGCTCCGACTGTAAGCCCAGAACCTCCCAGAGATGCACCCACACCCCCTGTCTGCCGGAGACCTCTGACGAACAGCCCTGCCTTTAGGTTAGAAATGTCAATTAAAAAAAATAATAGGAAACTATTTTTATTATATATCTATTATTTTAATTTGTATATGTATTAAATTAGTTTTGTTGTTGTAATTTGGTAGAAATTATATAAAATGTATTTATAATTTATATATTCAAAACTTAAATATTAAAAAATATATGTGACCCTGGACCACAAAACCAGTCGTAAATAGCTAAAAACACGTTGTATTGGTCAAAATTATAGGTTTTTCTATTTATGCCAAAAATCATAAGGATATTAAGTAACTATCATGTTCCATGAAGATATTTTGTTAATTACCTACAGTAAATATATCAAAACTTAATGTTATCAGTAATATGCATTGCTAAGATCTTCATTTAGACAACTTTGAAGGCATTTTTTTTCTCAATATTTTGATTTATTTTTTTTTTTTTGCATCCTCAGGGTCCAGATTTTCAAATCTGTATCTCAGCCAAATGCCCTTTTCTAACAAACCACACATCAATGGAAAGCTTATTTATTCAGCTTTCTGATGATGTATAAATCTCAGTTTTGAAAAATGGACCCTTGTGACTGGTTTTGTGGTCCAGGATCACATATATAAAATGTATATACAATGTCTAAATGAACTGTTATCTGTTAACTGTTAATGTACATTCTGTTCATCTGTTTGTGTGGCAGAACACCCACATTGTCTGAAAGTGTGGAGGAGGATAAACCCCACGTGGAGGATGGCAGCACACGGCCACTCTCTCCTCTCTCCCAGGCCCACATCTCAGGTGATGAGAGCGAAGGAGAGGCGAACGACGACCTCACAGACTGGCATTCAACTCCATGGCATCCCAAACCAGCTGCGGTACAACTAAACATTTCCACAGTGTCTTCTAGTATTATGTAATAGCCGGGAAATAAGAGTTATATAAGTGTGTTTAAGAATTAGGCAAGCAATTCTATGATAGTTTTATAAGAGATATGAATAAATCCTTAGTTTCAGAACTGCAAAACTGCGTTTCAGACATTGCCTGTGGTCTTTAAATGACTCTTTAAAATCTTAATTAAATGAGTGAAAGGAAGAGTATTAGTGTTAGTGCTAATCCTTGGCCTTTCCCCCACAGCTTTGTTCATTTGGGAGTCATTCTCTGGGTCATGGTGTCTTCACTTTCGATCGACGGTTGCACCATCTACGGTCTGCCATGAGTGCCATGGTGGAGAACCACCTCATCGCCCATCTGTGGAAGTAAGAACCGCTTGACTTCTGTATGTCCTGTCATAGACAAACAGTGGGGTGATATTAACAAAAAGCTCAAAAACAGTCATGTGATTTTCATTTTTGCATAGTTTTATGTATATTTAAAAGGATAGCTCACCCAAAACTGAAAATTCTGTCATGAATTATTCACCCTCATGTTGTTCCAAACCCATAAGACCTTCGTTCATCGTCAGAGCACAAATTATGATATTTTTGATGAAATCCAACAGCTTTCTGTCCCTTAATAGACAGCAACACATCTGATACATTCAAAGCCAAGAAAGGCACATTGTTAAAGTAGTCCATGTGACATCAGTGGTTCAACTGTAATTTTATGAAGCTACGAGAATACTTTGTGTGCAAAGACAACTAAAATAACAACATCAAAAATCTCTTATGGTTTTGGAAGGACATGAGTAATTAACTATCCCTTTAAGAATTACTTGTTTTTTATTTAATTGTAATGTACTTATTTATCAGGGTATTATTTATTGTGCTTTGTTATTGTTTTGTTCACTTTTAAAAATTACACTACAGCAATGAGAATCATAATAATTTAGGATAAGATTTACAAAAATGTGCATGTAAAACATCCCATTAAATTACAAAACCTGGCACAAACATGTCCAAGTAATATTTTACCCTGATTTTGCTTGTTTTTATTTGTGATCCTGGACCACAAAACTAGTCATAAGGGTCAATTTTTCAAAAGTGAGATTTATACATCTTAAATATACATTAAGAACAAAATGACTGACAGGACACTGGACCTGCAATCGAAATCATGGATTCTAAGCTTTCCATTGATGTATGTTTTGTTAAGACAATATTGGGCCGAGATACAAGTATTTGAAAATCTGGAATATGAGGGTGCAAAAAAATCTAAATATTGAAATAATTGTCTTTTAAGTTGTCCAAATGAAGTTCTTAGCAATGCTATTACTAATCAAAAGTTTTGATATTTATGGTAGGAAATTTACAAAAATATCTTCACTGACCACGGTCTTTACTTAATATATAATATCCTAATGATTTTTGGCATAAAAATAACTAATTGATCATTTTGACCCATACAGTGTATAGTTGCCTATTGCTACAAATATACTTGTGCTACTTAAGAGTGGTTTTGTGGTCTAGGGTCACATTTATTGTTGCATAATTCATGTAAATTTCAGGGCCTTTTTGAAATTTGCATTACTGTAAGGGTTAAACTGTTGAAACAAATATTTAAATATATAATTTTAAAGACTTTTAAAGAACTGATAATGGTTCTGTTTATTTGTACTGCCTTTATTTGTGCTGATTTTTAATTGTACGTAACAGCAAAAACAGTAGATGCCTTCTAATAATATGAATTTACACAATACAAAAAACCTAAAGGTCCTAAAAATCTCCCTTTTGTCATTTGATTTTGAGGTGGAATGTGAGCTGGGCTTGTTCTTGACAGGTTTGGTAAGATCCACTCACAGATCACGTGCTTTGAGCCTGTGCCAAGATCCACTAGCATTATGGTGTTTGTTTTCTCCAAGGTTAATCTTCATTAGCGCTAACAAATCCAGTTTCCTTTTGACAAAGCTGTATTTTTACTTCCTACACTGCATGCAGTAAATGTTTTATCTCACGATCCCTGATTCCTCTCTTACTCACAGAAAAATACCTCAAGCATCAGATCCTCACTCCCAGAGTCCCCCAGCCAAGCCTGCAGCCGTTCCTGCCTCTCCTTCCTCCATTTCCCAGCATTCCAAACAGAAAGCAGGAAGTCACAACTCGACTTCTCTCAAGACTTCCTTCTACTCTTCCCACGGACCAGGCAAAGAGCCAAACCCGCAGAGTTCCTCCACCAGCAAGGCTTATGGTCAGTCCGAGAACTCTGGGGGCGGCCAATCCACGGCTCCCCCTTCTAAACTTGGTCGATCTCCCGCTCAATCGGGCCCCGGTCGGCCCAAGAACTCGGGCGGCCGCCCCAATAAACAGCAGCTGCGTCTCAGGGAAGCAGAGCGGACGACCACACCGGACGCCGCTGCACTGCGCAAACGGAAAGCCTCTTTCGAAGAGGTGGACGCTGTCAGTCCGGACAAGAATTGCGTGTCTCAGAACAAGGGGCGGCCCCTCATCAGCAAAACGCCACCGTCAGCCTCTCACGGACAAACCAACGGCTCACTTTCCCCGGGAAGCAAGCCACGTCCTCAGCTCGCACCCTCTGATTCCCACACGCCATCCTCGTGGGCCTTTAAGAGGACTCACTCCCAGACCCACCATTCGCCCCCAGATGCTGCCCCGCACAGCCGAGGAGTGGACTCAGGACTGCATGGCAGGGTGGCCAGCTTTGATCACAAGGGTTTGGGGAAGAAACGCAAGAGCAGCGGCTCCTCTCCACCCTCCAAACCCCACCGGCTGCCCACTTCCCCTCATTCCGGCTTCTATCCCTGGAAAGAAAGCAAAGGGGCGGGACTCTCTGTCGGAGGGGAAAAGAAACTCAGCACACAAAAGGTGAGTGAACATTTAGACCCGGTTTCATGACATGGCTTGGCCTAAGCCAGGATTAAGCCACGGTTCAGTTAGGACATTTAAGTAATTTTATATATGTGCCTTAGAAAAAACATTACTGGTGTGCATCTTGAGATAAAACAAAAACACTGATATATTTTAAGCTCAGCCAGTGCAAGTTTCTTTCAGTTGAAACAGCTTAGACTTACATTTTAGTCTAGGACTAGGCTTAAGCCTTGCCTGTGAAACCGTAGGTTAGTTTGGTTAATACATACTTAATACTTAACCCCTTAACTGTCACCCGTCCACTCTGTGGGATGCCTACATTTGCTTCACCATTTTGCAATAAAATCCTAGTCTAATCAAGACAAACTATATATTGTTGGAAAGGTCTAAGGCTCCTAAATAGATATTTAACATTTTTTGGGTTGCAAATTATGTAGGAAAAATAATAGATTAATTTATGACAAGTGCACCTCAAAAAGAGTTCCGACCTTTGTCACAAACAGACTTCCTTGTTGCCTTTTTCCCTATTACACTTTAGAAATCATAAGAAATGAAATATCAGTTGAAAACCTAAAATCTCAAAATTCATTCTTTGAAAGCCATTTTAAAATCAGATGTTGCGTTAACATGAAAAATGGTCATCAAAACCATATTACAAAATGTTTTCATTCATGAATTATACAAATTTAAGTTTGAATTCTTCATTTTCATTTTCACATGTTCAAAAATGGGAGTGACAGTTAAGGGGTTAAAGGCATAGTTCACCCAAAAATGCATATAAAAAAAAATTCTGGTTTTAATTACTCACCCTTATGTCATTCCAAACACAAATTTTAAGATATTTTTGATCAAATCTAAGAGCTTTTTGATCCTGCAGACAAGTTCAAGGCCCTGAAACAACTTTGTTAAAATAGTCCATGTGAAGTCAGTGGTTTAACCGTGATGTTATGAAAATACATTTTGTGTCCAATGAATATTTTATTTAACAATTTCTTCTCTTCTGTGTAAATTATTTTACCAAAATCATGTTATTTTTTTTTTAATTTAGTACCTGAATTAGATATTTCACATAAAAGACGTTTACAGATGTTTACTCTTCTGTAATTGTTGCATATGAGTCCCTTAGTTGTCCTCAGTGTGAAAAGATGGATCTCAAAATCATACAGTCATTGTTGGAAAGGATTCAAATACACAAATGCTGGAAAACCAATCAATTTGTGCGTCCCGAAGGTTTTTAAGGATCAGCGGGCAGTGTAACTGTTCAGGACAAACAAGGGACTCATGAATAACTATCACTAAACAAACAAAAAAAACAGCTGTGGATCATTCAGGTAACAACACAGTATTAAGAATCAAGTGTATGTAAACTTTTGAATGAGGTAATTTTTGTAAATTCAACTATAGTAAGAATGTTTCTTGAGCAGCAAATCCATATATTTGACTGAATTGTTCTCTTTTGCCTTTTTCTACAGCCAAAATTGCACCACTGAGAGTGCCAGCCTTACAAGCCACTAAAAGAGCGAGCCCTACGAACTCTACCATAAAGAACTATGGACACAGGACTCTGGATGTTTGAATTGTGTGTGTGTGTGTGTTTGCGTGCATGTTTAGCTACTATGAATGTCTGTATGTGAGTATGTGTGTGTGTGTGTGTATGTTATGTATGTATGTGGAGATGTATGAAATGAGATGGGGGAGTGAATTTCTCTGTGAATTCAGAAAATACCTCAGAATCTACTGAATAATGCTGCTACGTAAATGTTGTTTATAAAATGGATTAAAATATTCTTTATACTCAGCACTATGTCTTGTTTTATTATTATTATGACTTTTATTTTAATTGTTAAATGGTAGGGATGTGACATCATGATCACTTGACGATATGAAACATTAGGTCTTTCTTGTAAACAGTAAAGTTTTTAAAATATATTTAAACTTCTTATTCTAACATAAAAGGTTTTTATAGTGTTTTGGGCCAATATGCATTGGGCACAGTATCTGTCCCTTCATCAAGTCTGTTTTCGCTGCACTTTTTAAAGCAAAGCACGCACTTCATTCAGGGATTCAGATTGTGATCCGGTGTTTTCCGCACCTCAGAACGGCTCAGTTTATTTCATTGCTGCGAGTTTAGCACATGTTTGGGAACACTACTGGCAAAAATTATGCTTTTATTTTCGTGGCAGATGAGTACAGTATTTCACTAGATGTGTAGTAAGCTTATTTTTATCGAAGCTGGAGTTTTCCATCAAAATAAGAGCTCTACTGCTGTTTCTTTCGAAATAAAAGATGATGGTTTTAAATGGGTAAAGTTACTGCAGTCCAAATCTCTTTCAAGTGTAGAAATTAGGAAAGAAAATTAGGATTTAATTTCTCTACTGTTGTGTAAAGCAAAATAATATACCTATGAAATGTTATTTTGCTGTGCAATTGTTTTACAATATATGGCTGTTACTGTTATAGGAATAACAATAATATAACATGGTTATTTGTGTTATTATATTCTAATTTGTTTGGCTTCCTAAAACACCAGTGTGAATGTGATTTAGACTGAGACGCCACAACTAAAAAGAGGGTTGAGTGCCCTTTACAGTTCAGGCACAAGTCAATTCACTGACTTAAGTTTTTATTTAGTGAAGAACATGGGTTGGAGCTTTTATTTTTGAACTCTCAAAGTGCATTCGATAGAATAATTTAACTTTAAAATGTACACACTTTTGTATTTATTTCTTACTCTAAGTCTTTTTTTTTTATATTGTAATAAATATTGTATCGCGGACATATCGAGTTATCGTATCATAAGACGTTGATATTACATCCAGTGTTGCCAAGTTCACAGATTTTTCAGTCCACAGTGGAATTGGACTACTTTAACACTGCCGCAGGCTGTTTCTCATATCTGTGGGTTGAAGTGACCCCAGTAACATGATATTTAGCCCAAAAAATGTGTATTTCACCCCTCCGGAACATCATTTTTTTTTACCGGAGGACCCCTACGAAACACAATTGGCATACTTTTGGGTGGGTTTTGCTGTGATAACCTGGCAACCCTGATTACATCCCTAGTTAACCGATCATTGTGACTCTTTATCTCCATTATGACAGTATCTTATTACAATGATTTTTAAAAACCCTCAAAAGTATGTGAAACTGGCAAAAAACAGTATTTCAATCAATGCTTTGTTAAACTATAGACTCATAAAAGTGGTGTGCATTTTTGTGGTGTTTTGCTCTGTTTTTTAAAAATTGCTTGCTAGATACTTTTATCTTTAACGCTGAAGCTTATGGGTAAAACTTCCGATTCATTAGCTTCTATAGGGAAATAAGGAGAATATCAACAACGTGTAAAACTGTTTGCACTACAAACCAGTGTGCTCATAATTGAGAACACAGTAAAATAATGTGGTAAGACACACCAGTTTGCTAACAAGGAGCTCTTTTGTAAAGCTAAAAATAGCTCCACTCTTACGGGAGGAAAAGGGTGGATGCCTTTTAAAAAAGAACTTATTCCTTAATAACTGGAAAACTGGAAAAATAATAGAAATTTGTTTGTCAAAGGTGTGAAACACTTCTAATTGCAAAAGTTGGTTTTGTGTGTTAAAACGGGTCACCTGTTCATCATTACATGGCTCCCTGCTGTGTTTTTCCTACTTTCAAATGTCTTGCTCATACGCTCCTACACTAGCAAAAGCGTAGCTCATACATAATTAAGTAGATTAAAGTTAGGTATCGCATTAGTCTTGAATATTAAAAAGGCAGTGCTGACGTTTCTCGGCTCTTCGACCAATGGCGAACTCTTGGCTTTTGAATATTAATATCGTCGTGCTCGCGTTGCTTGGTAACCTTCCAATCGCAAACTGCATGGCTCCTGAATATTAAACGAGACAATCCTTCACCGTAGTAGGATTCCTATCCAGGAAATGCATTTCCAAGTATTGCTGTCACCAACACGAAAATGGCACCCAACAGCGATTACAACCTTCCTAGCGCAAGTTTCATTTCAAAACCTAGAGAGTTCATAAGTTGAAATTGTACGTGTTTTGGATCTAAAAACCAGGTTTTGTGAAGCTTAGTCTGAATGTCACTTGAGATACTTTTTCTTATGGGTAAGTTAGTTTAAGGTGTACATGTAAAATTCTGAGTTGCGAATAAACCCCAAGGAATGGCGAGAGGGATGCGCTCGTCGTCGGATGTGGAGTACTGTGCGGTGGGAGAGGGGCTCGGGATGCGGGAGTATTGGCTCTATGTGTGGCTGCGCAGATTGGCTGTGGTCGCTGCGCACATCATTTCAGTCGGCCTGGTCATTCTCACATCTATACTGTCCAGACCAGGAACAAGTGAGTTATTTCACTTCTTTTGACATTTTTATATCTGTATGTACAGTCAAACCAGGACAACAGGGCAATATAGTTCAGCGAGTAATAGCAAAATAAAGTAAACTGTGACATACCCGAAAATTCTTCATACAGTGGACTACCAGTGAAACATAAAAAATTGGGACCAAACTTTATTCAGACACTTTGACCTGACCATGTTTTGCTTAAGTGTTTGTTCTTTATTGCTAATGTGATCTTTTTACACCACAGACTGAACAAAAAACATTGCTTGCTAATTGGTCAGCAAATAATTTATAGTTGTGTAAATATTGTCATATTAACAGTTGTTCCAATTCTATCAAAGTTATAAAGATGATTTTTTCTGACACAGTTTAACTCCGAGCTCTTCTCACATTTTATTACCATTTTCTAAACTATAGCAAATAAACTGTGATCATGTGAGAAATGTTGAAGGTGTCTGAATAAGTTTTGGTTTGACTGTACATGCAAATAGATATACGATGCCAGTTTTAGCTGTTTCCTATACAGAAAGTACCATAGTGATGGTATCAGATGGTAATGTTGTGGTGTACATACAATCCTTGACAGATTAGTAGTATAAAGGCCTACGATGATTTATGAATATGAGTGTATAGAAGTGAAAGGGCCTTGTCATTTTTACTTCAAAAGTAGTCATTTCTACAACAAAACAAGTAGCACCTTTGTTTTTAGACATTACCATGACAGTAGCATGTTTTGCAAGAGTACAAGAGCAATTTTATACTTTTCACTACCAGTCAAAAGTTTTTGCACAGTGAGATTTTAATGTTTAATGTCTCTTCTGCTCACCAAGCCTGCATTTATTTGATCCAAAGTACAGCAAAAACTGTAAAATTTGGAAATATATTTACTATTTAAAAGAACTGTTTTCTGTTTGAATATATTTTAAAACGTAATTTATTCTCGTGATACAATGCAACATTTTCAGCATCATTACTCCAGTCTTCAGTGTCCATGATCCTTCAGAAATAGTTCTAATATGCTGATTTCCGGCTGAAGAAACACTTTTATCTAAATAAAAAGCTTTTGTTGACATTATACCATTCAAAAGCTTGAGGTCAGTCTAAGAAACTATTGAAATTAATACTTTTATTTATCAAGGATGCTTTAAATTGACAAAAAGTGATGATAAAGACAAAAGATTTCTGTTTCAGATAAATGCTGTTCTTCTGAACTTTCTATTCATCAAAGAAACCTGTTTTCAACATTATAATAATAAATGTTTTTTGAGCAGCAAATCTGAATATTATAAAGATTTCTGAAGGATCATGTGACTGGAGTAATGATGCTAAAAATTCAGCTTTAAAACCACAGGAATAAATTACAATTCAAAATATATTTAAATAGAAAACAGTTATTTTAAATAGTAAAAATATTTCAAAATTTGACTTTTTGCTGTACTTTGGACCAAATAAATGCAGGCTTGGTGCACAGAAGAGACTTATGAAAAAAAAAACAAAAAAAAAACTTAAAATCTTACTGTCCATAATTTTGACTGGTAGTGTATATCAAGGTACTGTGATATTTTTCTTATCTTCTGTGTTGATTACTTTCAGGCCTCTTCTCATGGCATCCTGTTTGCATGTCACTTGGGGTAAGTTTTTAAACAAGTATGTATATACACAATAAAATGTTATAAAATGCATCATATTTTCAGCCATAGGTTAATAAAACGATGTTTTATTATAATCACTACTGGAGTTTTTAATAATGCATTGTGTCTCTGTGATGTTCAGTCTTAGAGGGAATGAATAAAATATGTCTTTTGTAAATAATGAATGGAGTGTGGTGAAACACAAAGACAGTGGAATCAGCCTCAGCTGCTTTACTGTGGGAATCTGATTACATTCACCTTAATGACAAAGATAACATTCTGCACTAATAATGTGATGACCTTTTTTTCCCCTTTTCAAACTAATGAATGCTTTTGTTTAGCAAAGATGCTTTGATGATTAAAAAATGACTTTTTAACATTCAGAATAATAAGAAATCCATCCTTCTTGAGCAGCGAATCAGTATATTAGAGTGATTTCTTAAGGATCTTGTGACACTGAAGTAATGATGCTGAAAATTCAGCGTTGTATCACAGGAATACATTTTATAAAAGTTTTACAAAGTAATAATATTTCACAACATTACTGTTTTTACTGTGTTTGTTTGACTCAATAAATGCAACCCAAATGATTAATAAATAAAAGATTAAGACAAAAAAATCCATTCCAAACTTTTGAACAAAGTATACATATTTCATACTAAGTATGCAAGTGCTGACAGATGTGAAATTAAAATATTACAAAGCTTTACTAATTCTCTCTTCTGTTTTAGTTTTGCCTGTGCATGACAGAAGGAATCCTGCTTTTCTCCGCCGAAGGCAGCCCGTTCTGCTTCAAATCTCGTAAGTGGAAGGTCCGTCTGCACTGGTTCTTCCAGGCTCTGCTGCTGGTGTTTGGAGCTACAGGATTCGGCTTCATGGTGGCCAGCAAGAACATAAAGGAGCATCCGCACTTCACTTCCTGGCACAGCCTGCTAGGAGTCGCTACGATGGCCGCTACGGTGCTGCAGGCGATCTGTGGTGTCTTCCTCCTCTTTCCCAAACTCATCAGCAATCACTCATTTCCTCGGTTGAGACTATATCATGCCACCTGCGGTCTGGTGGCCTACCTGCTGGCTACCGTCACGGTCGTGTCAGCCATGTTTACAGACTGGTTTCAGGCATCGGTGAAAGGCACAATCTGGTATTTATTCCTATTGCTCCCGCTTTTTCCCGCCTTAGTGGTGATGAACCAAATCACTAGTGCCTTCCTCCCCAAAAAGAAGATTACTAGCTGAAAGCCTTAAAGGGGTCATCAGATGCCCATTTTCCACAAGTTGATACAATTCTTGAGTCTTGATGAAAAGTCTATAACATACTTAGGTTAAGATTTCTCAGTGGTAGTGTTAAAAACAGCTCTGCTCACTGCGAGCCGTTTCGGTGCATGTTCCTTTAAATGCAAATGATTTTTGCGCACCCCGCCCCTCTCTTCCATGGGGTCATGAGTGGTTCTCTCTAATGGTGCGTTCACACCGGACGCGACTTGAGCGGAAAAAACGCGCTATTCGCGCGTAGTTGAACGCTTGAACATTTGAGTTTACTCGCGCCATTCGCGCGGTAAAATTTGCGTCATTCGCGCGTGACATTTTCTTCACAACAGACGCGAATTCACGTCATGGGAGGGGCTTCTGCCACTAGTCAGCGGGAAAGTAGTTGTAAAATAGGTGAATGAGCTCAATTTGCCAGCTTTAGCTTGCTTGTAGTCAATATGTATGTATATGTAGGTCAAATTGAGTAAAGAGCGTTTTTTAAAACTAACCAGATTGTCCGACCTCTTCACTCACTTTCTTCCTAGCAAGAGCCTTTTTATTCCTGTTTCTACAAAAGTCCAAAGATGTATCGTACAGCTCCGAGTAACCACAGACAGCAACGGTGATTTTGTCCTCCATTGTTGTTTCGGATTTCTGCCTCTGTCACTACTAGAGCAAGCTCCTGATTGGTTAACGCGGCGCGGATTTTCGGCAAAGTTCAGATTTTCAATCGCTTGAAACACTCAATGCGCGCCGCTTCATTCGCGCTATTCGTGCGTTTCGCGCCGCCTCATTCGCGCGTTTCGCGCCACAGGATGGCTATTCGCGTCTTTGCATTGACTTAACATGTAAATCACTCGCGCTTGCCGCTTCATTTGCGTCCGGTGTGAACGCACCTTAAGACTTAAACTTTAGCCGCATTCGTTGCGGAACTTACTAACTAGCACATTATTAAGAAAGGCGATTTGCAAAAATTCTTAAAAAAACGTATACTCACTTTTTCTGTAGGTAAAGCTGGATTACAAATGCTCTGCATAAACATAGATGCATTTCGGCAAAACAGAGGGCACATTCCCATCAAAAACAAGTAATACTTTGAGTCTTCCGCAGCTCAGATGTCGGGAGTAAATGACGACTGCTATGTTCATTATTACATCCAACAATAAAACACCTCAATCGCTTAGGAGGCATTGTTGTTTACTGCTCTGGTGTTGAAACAATGGTGTTTAAACTTACTGTTTAAAGCTCAAACTTGCTAAAACACCAATGTCAGTCAGCAGGAGTGGGAGGAGCTTGTGCAAAACAATATGTAAAAGTGAATTTTTGCATCTGATGACCCCTTTAAAACTACAGTGTATTTAGGGATCTGAACTATAGTAGGCTTTAAAGTAGCACTACATTGAGAATGTGATGACATTTGAGAAATGAATGACATACATTCACATAAGATTTCGGCTTCATCCTAAATGGCACACCTTATGTGTACTTACAGTCTTGTAGAGGAAAAAAAAGAGTTAATACTTTTCTACATAAAATGGTCAACAGTAAACATTCATCCAGGTCAGTAGGTGTCAGTATAATATGCGAAAGCACTGTTGTATTTTAAGAGAACAAATAAGAGTCAGCGATGCGTCTGAAATTGCATACTACTATCAGCGTAATTTTGAATTGACCCTTTGCAAAAACCCGCCTACCTTAGTTACTGTTGCTATGTTCCACAAACAATGCGATAAGGTTACTTCTGATATGAAGGTCTCAGCTTTAAAATGTAATTTGTTAAAGAAATTCAAACAGTAAATACTTTTTTGTTGTTCTTTAATGTTGTGACAAATCACTGTATTGCCTTATTAGATCAAGTGGCACGTGAACCGATCATCTTTTCTTATTTACTTAAACGCACTTTATTTTGACTTATTTTTTCTGAAAACAAGACAATAATTTTTACTTGTCTAGAAAATCCTTCTTGATTTAAGAATTTTTAGATATTTTGGCTGGAAACAAGACAAAAAAAATCTAAGTAAGAAAAGCATTTTCGCAGTGTTTATAATGGCATTCAATGAGACTCACGGATTTGAGAGTCAAAAAACAATCTCAATGTATCGTCACAAGCCGCAGGGTTTCATTTGGTTTTGTCTGTGTATGTTTTTTTTGGACTCTCAAAGTCATGGGTCCCATTTACTGCCATTATATGACTAACAGACTGCAACGGTTTGAGTTAAAAATCTTTGTTTGTGTTCTTCTGAAGAAACAAAGTCACCTACATCTTGGATGCCCTGGGGGTAAGCAAATAAACATCAAATTGTCATTTTTGAGTGAACTATCCCTAGTCCACCCAAGTTAATCTACTCTCGTGTCTGATATGTTTGTCGGACAAAATGGCGAATTTGGTGTTTTTTGGCAGTTGTTCAGATCGCATGGCGATCAAGCTGTTTGCAAAGGGTCAGTTGCACATAGTTTTTTAACCCTTGTGCATTGTTTCAATTTACAACCTTTCGTTATGTTTCGTGGCTGAAAACAGCCACTACTTTAAACTGCTGTAAAAATGTATCAGATAAATATTTTTTTCAATTTTTTTTGCATAAATCTATTAATCAACCTCAGTCCTGCTCAAAAATACTAAATGTTTAAAAAAAATTCAGGATTTTAACTCTTTAATTGCCAAATTCCTAAATGATGTCACAGATTTTGGGGGAAAAAAAACACAAAATTACTAATTTTCAATATAAAAGGTAATTGTGGCCTGGAATTTTTTTTACCTTTTTAACAGTCTTGGACATGTGAAAGATTAGTAAGAACATTGGCTTTCATGCATTGTTAGTTTTGGCGCAGCATCAGATTTTCTTTTTTTCTCCCTCATTTATTGTTTGTGGCTGTTTTTGCCCCATTGACTTCCATTATAACCACATTCTTTGATTGCAAAGCCATGACACCATATAATGCTGAATTCTTGATTGTTTGTGGTTTTCCCTGTTGGGAAGGGGTCAAATTTGTAAAATGTACTGTTGATTATCAGTTGGCCCCATTAACCCTTTAGATAGGCCTTTGCAAAAAAAAGCTTAGTTTTACATAGAGTTCTATGGAGTATAACGGCATATTATAGTGTGTATGTATGTGTGTGTGTGTGTGTGTGTGTGAGCGTGTGTGAGTGTGTGAAAGTGTGTGCGAGTGTATGAGAGTGTGTGTGAGTGTCTGTGAGTGTGAGAGAGACCTCTGTGCACCTTGATACATCTCAGAAAATAAAAAAAAAGCACTTCAGCTCTCAGAACTATATGGTAAACAAATACATAAATATACTTTCTTTATTTTTGTTTACTCCATGTCGTTCTGAGAGCTGAGGTGCTTATTTAGATTTTCTCAGGGGTATCAAGGTGCACAAAGGTCTCTCTCACACTTTCACACACTTTCACACACTTTCACTCACTTTCACTCACTTTCACACACTCACACACGCTCACACATACATACACTATAATATGCTGTTATACTCCATAGAACTCTATGTAAAACTAAGCTTTTTTTTGCAAAGGCCTATCTAAAGGGTTAATGGGGCCAACTGATAATCAACAGTACAATTTACAAATTTGACCCCTTCCCAACAGGGAAAACCACAAACAATCAAGAATTCAGCATTATATGGTGTCATGGCTTTGCAATCAAAAAATGTGGTTATAATGGAAGTCAATGGGGCAAAAACAGCCACAAACAATAAATGAGGGAGAAAAAAAGAAAATCTGATGCTGCGCCAAAACTAACAATGCATGAAAGCCAATGTTCTTACTAATCTTTCACATGTCCAAGACTGTTAAAAAGGTAAAAAAAAAATCCAGGCCACAATTACCTTTTATATTGAAAATTAGTAATTTTGTGTTTTTATTTTCCCAAAATCTGTGACATCATTTAGGAATTAGGCAATTAAAGATTTAAAATCCTGAATTTTTTTTAAACATTTAGTATTTTTGAGCAGGACTGAGGTTGATTAATAGATTTATGCAAAAAAAAAATTTAAAAAAATATTTATCTGATACATTTTTACAGCAGTTTAAAGTAGTGGCTGTTTTCAGCCACGAAACATAACGAAAGGGTAGTAAATTTGCCCACAGTGAACTGTTGAGTTTTTGAAAAATTTCAAAGCATTTTCCCAAAATATGTATCAAAATAAGATTAGTCACCAAAAATCATTCCATTTGCTTTAACAGAGAAAAAGTTGTGGCCAAATTAAGACTCAACAGCACCCCTCAGTGGACGAAAACGTCCCTAACAACACATAAGGGTTAAACGATCATGAAATACTTAAAAAAAAAAAAAAACATCCTCAGTGAGTATGCGATTTTAGACACAAACTCAAACAACATTTTTGCACCCCTTGAATGACACTTATGGTAAGAGAGTCTTTCCAATGAAAGTGAGTAACTAAATGCTGTTGTTTGCTGTTAAGTGTATGTAGAGTCACTTTAAGGAAGTAAATTTGCTTGTGATTTATTTTGAAACCTCAGGTTATTTAGGGATTTTATCCACCTTAGTTTTCACCATAAGAATGGGTACGGCTATTTGTACATTTTATGGGTCTGGCTTCCAGCTATTTTTAGCTGTACAAAACAGCTTGTTTTGCTGCTTGAAATTACAAATTGGTGTGTCTTACTATATTATTTAAATGTATTATCTTAATTATGAACACACTGGTTTGTAGTGCAAACAGTTTTATGGTTTACTGCACGTTGCTATTCTTCTCCTTATTTCCCTATAGCGGATAAATTCTTACCCATAGGCTTACTTTCGCGTTAAATAAGGTGGATGGATCAATTGTTTTTGTTCCCAATTCACCCGTAGTGCACACAGTTAACTACTGATATTCTGTTCTTGAGGACATGCTTGAACATTGTACATGAGTAATTCTATATTTACATATTTTTGCAACTTAATACAAGCATCTCATGATTTGAGAACTGTTTTTTTGGTGTTATGTTACTATGCACTGCTGAATAGGGAGCCTTGTGGCATTCTAGAAAAATGAATAAAATGCCATTTTCATTGCAAGAATATCCTTATTGTATTACAGTGAGCTTGGAAATGATATATCTCTTCTTTCAACCCTGCTGTAGTTGAGTTCATGTTGCAGTATTTGATTGTGTGCCTTCATCGACAACTGTCTGTATGAGTCAGTTTTTTCTTAGTTTGGACTGTAAATGCAATGAGACATTTGTAATACCGCATATTTATTTTTATTATGACTGATACCTAATTTGCTTGTGTGTGTATTTTAAGGAATAGTTCACCCAAAAAATTTAATTTGCTCAAATGTATTCTCCCTCAGGCCATTCAAGATGTAGATGAGTTGGTTTCTTCATCAGAACAGATTTGGATGAATTTAGCATTGCATAAAATAGCCTGAGGCTAACTTTTGAGCAAATATTGAACTATTCCTGTAAGAATTTTTTTTAAGCATAAGTCTACAATTTTACAAAAAATCGTGCTTTGGTTTCAAATTAAGAGCATAATAATGTCTGCACCCAATAACAGCCTAATAGGGATAATTTCAAACTGCTGATGGCCGATATTGTTATACTGTGCATATTGAGTCTGGACAGTAAAATAAGCAAATTAATGTGAGCACCTGTTGTTTTCAAAGCTTTTTTGTAAATACAGAACCAGCATATTTCATTGCATTTTGTGCAATGAAATACATGATCAGTACATGATAACTAGAGATTTTTTTGTCTTGGGTTTATGCTTGTATTATTTATGTGCTGCATACTAACACAGTCAACTGTTATAATTGTTATGTGCTGTATTTTGGAATCAGACTGAATCAGGATGAATTGCAGTTAAATCCAGACTGTTTACTGGATTGATTTGACAGTGCAAGTTTATGTTGAGTGTAGAGTTTATTTTTTGTTTTTAATGGAAATGCACAATGTGGTCAGGTTTTAAGATTTTAAAGCTACATGAATGTAAAAAGCAATGACTCAGGGTTGTCTTCAAATTATTGGCAAAACTAAAAACTTATTTTTGAAATAAAACTTATATACTAAAACTTATTTTTGGCTATTTTCCTCTGTACTGTATGAAAAGTATTTGAGGGATGGTGGGGTCTTTCAGATTGTTTTTACTTATTGCTTTGTGAATTTCTGTAAAATAAACATTGTCAATAAAGCATAATTTACAAAAACTGGTTATAATTTTATTATTTGAAAAATATTCTTTTATTTATAGTCACCATTTATACTTATTTATTAGTGTTGTCAATCGATTAAAAAAATAACTAAATAATTGCACATTTTTTCTGAAATTAATCGTGATTAATCCCACCTAACATTAAAGTTTTTAAATATAATTTTATATTGCAATAACTTCACAGTCAATCTATAAATTATTGTAGAAACAACATAAAGACAGTATATTTTTAATATTTGTTAAATATTTTTTATGACATTGTCTCTAGAAAATTTATTTTTTTTCCCTAATGTTTATCCACTGACTATCAACATTACAGTATAATTAAGAGCTATCAAATTTTAACACTTATTAAACTTTAAAAAATAACAACTTCTAATTTAAGTGAACTTAAAACAATCTTCACATAAACTTATTCATATTTACCTGTGCCCTTCGGCAAGTAGGAAATATACTGAAGTTATCAAACACTAAACACTAAAATAAATATGGATGAATCCTTAAAGCTACAAAGTTATTGATTTCCTTTTTTTTCTTTTGTTCTTTGAATAACAGATATCACAGCAGCTGGCTTATTAGGTTTTTTGGGTGCTATTACTTTAAGAGCTCCCGTTGCTGAATGTGCTTAGCTATTGGCTCTTTTATTAAAAAAGCGGGGCTTTCTTTGATAGAGCGGCCATATTGAGTGTTGCATTTCCCCCCATTCAAAACTAGTGAAATGTCTTAGGTATATGGAGGGCAAAATGGTTCAAAAATGTGAATTTTAATACATCATCAATCCGTAAAATACATATTGTTTGCATGTATTTAACACTAGGGCTGCCCCCTAATAGTCGACAAGAAAACGCTTTGTCGACCAAAATTCACTTAATCGTAGAAAATAAAATCCACTGGAAGTGGTTAAAGTCACACAGTCCGTAACAGCCAGATTGTTAACGGCTGGTCTATGTTTGAATATAGTACATCAGGTAGGTCATCCAAATGCTCACCCATCATTCATCAACCTCAAATATGGCTTTTCATCTGAAAGATGTATGTAACAATGAAATGTTGTGCTTTTGTAAAGTAATTAAAGCAAACATAATGCGCTTTCTGCTGCCTTGGTCTCTGTGAACATGAGCGCGAAACTTCGAAACTCCATGAAATGTTTATTTTGAAATAACCAATTCAAACAGAAAACATATTCTCAAATTATGTAATCCGTATGAAACATGCATAAAGGCACATCCACTACTGCAGAGATAACTAGTCAGTGTTGCTGACTTAATCGCTTAAGCCGAAAACAAAGAAAGCACTAGTTTGTCAATTAATTATTACAATGTAAATTCTCCTTGCTGTTTTTCTCGGACACATTCATAATTATTGTGTCTGCCGGTGCGCTGGTGCAAGATTTTTGTTTGTGTGCTTGAGCACTTATTAGGCTATGTAGGGAATTAAAGGCTCATTATTATAATTTATATGCTTTTTTAATAAACATGCGACTAATAGTCGACTAATGCTTAAAATTAACAACTATTAGTTGATCAGAAAAATCTTTAGCTATATAACACTGATTTTTCATGTGTAAACAACATTTAATTTGACGTGAAATACTCATATAACACGTGTTGAATACACATATTTTTGTGTTGTTAATTTGTTAAAATTCACATGTTTTTGACCCATTTGGCCTTCCATATGGGTGTTCTAAATTAAAGCAAGTGAAGTTGGAGTCAGTGTCTGAAAAGACTTCCTTTTCATGTGGCTGTAAAGACATTCTGTGACTAAATCAATGCACTTCTTTTAAAAAAAAGAGACAGAAGCAGCAGTTGTGAGTGTGGTGGCCAACTTCGTTAAATATTTTTAACGCCATTAAACTGGAAAAATTAATCGCCTGCATTAACGTGCCATTTTGACGGCACTATCATTTATAGAAAGTTTATTTTTTCTCAGATTTCTTATCTCTATTTAAAATTGCATTAACTAGATTGTAGAAATGAAAAGGTGAACAGTAGTCAGTTTGATCACAAAATATTTTATAGACGTTAATTTTAACAGAAAAACAACCGTAAAGCATTTTGACACAGTCTCATTTATCAATGTCCACCATAAACACAAAAATCTCTGTACATGACGCTTGATCAGAGGTAGATGATGTGTTGGAAACAAATTTCAAATGACTTTTCTCATTTAAATACCATTTCTCCCAGAACACTTTTAATAAATAGTTCAGAATGAAATACAATCAAAAAAAAAAAACAATTAAACAATTTTTAACATGGATTTTGTAAGCTTGTGTATGCTTAGCTTGAAAACACTCTTCCAAGAGAAGAAAACAAGTGACTGAAGCCTGATTAAAAATCATATTCATTCTTGTACCAAAAAAAAAAATATCATGATTGGTAAAATCACATGGGCTGAATGTGTAATCCAGTGTAAAACGAAACATCAACACTTGATCTCAAAGAAATGTCATGATCATAAAGCCATAAAGTTCACTGGCCTTCTTCACAGATGAGTGTGACGGTACCGTTCAATAGATCCTCCATGCTCACGGCCACGATTCCAGAGCCGCTGGCAGTTTCCTGCTGATTGCCCAGAGCCACAAACACCTGCGGTGACCCTTCAATCCGGGATTGGTCGAGGTTAATCACCTGCTCTGTTTCTTGGCCGTCTGCGTCCTCACACTGAATCACCTGGAAAGAGTCACAAAACTGTCTGTTAACAACAAAGCCATTTTATGTCAAAAAATGTCCTCAGACACCAGCAGATGAGTAAATAATTTATTTATATATTTTAATTACATTTTTTACTAAAGATCTTAAAATTAAATTCACATTTAAATTCATTCATTATTTTTAAATTAAATTATAAATTAAAAAATATATTTTTAATTATTTTTTATTATAAAGTAGAAACTAAAATAAATCTGACAAATTGTTGAAAATTGACCATTTTTTTGCCATTTGGTGTGGGATTTTGACTAATATTACAAGCAGATATCAAAGAAAATTCAATAAAAAACTACCATGCTTTTAAAAGTTATTTGCACTGCAAATTTGCAGTAAATTATTTACTTATGTTTTTTAATTACATTTTTGGCATCTTTTGTTTTACAGATATACTGAAGATCTTAAAATTAAATTACATTTAAATTTTTAAATTAAGTTAATAAATTAAAAAAAATATTTATTTTTATAATAAAGTAGAGACTAAAATGGATCTGACAACTTGTTGAAAATTGACCATTTTTTTGCCATTTGGTGTGGGATTTTGACTAAGTTTACAAGCAGATTTCAAAGAAAATTAATTAAAAAACTATCATGCTTTTAAAAATTATTTGCACTGTAAATTTGCAGTAAATTATTTACAGGTTCAAAAAACCTATTATGTTTTTTAATTACATTTTTGGCATCTTTTGTTTTACAGATATACTGAAGATCTTAAAATTAAATTTATTTATTTATTTTTAAATTAAATTTAAAAATACATTTATTTTTTATTATTTTTTATAATGAAGTAGGAACTGAAATGGATCTGACAACTTGTTGAAAATGGACAATTTTCTTGCCATTTGGTGTGGGGTTTTGACTAATATCACAAGCAGATGTCGAAGAAAATTCAATAAAAAAACTATCATGCTTTTAAAAGTTATTTGCACTGTAAATTTGCAGTGAATTATTTATTTATGTATTTTTAATTACATTTTTGGCATCTTTTGTTTTACAGATATACTGAAGATCTTAAAATTAAATTACATTTAAATTGATGAATTATTTTTCAATTAAATTAATACATTGAAAAAAACATTTATTTTTTTATTTATTTTATTATCTGACAACTTGTTGAAAATGACCTTTTTTTGCCTTTTATTGTGGGATTTTGATAATATTACAAGCAGATATCAAAGAAAATTCAATATAAAAAAATAAACTATCATGCTTTTAAAAGTTATTTGCACTGTAGAATAGATTTAATTTTACATCCCACAAATGAAAACACAATATCTAATATTTTTAATGTTTGAACATAAGAGATTTTTGATAAGGGTCATTGTGAGAAGTCTGGGACCTCACCGTATGAGCACTGGATGCCTGTGTTTGTGCTTCCTCTTGCGTGACCTGCAGATGTTTGGACAGGAAGTGCTGCTGGAACTCGGGCTCTGAGGGGAAGTGGAGAGAGCAGACCATACAGCCGAACACAGAGCCGGTCTGACTCGACTGACCAGAGCACGCGTGCTGCTGCAGCTCCTGCTCGCTCGTCAGAGTGCTGTCACAGTTCACACACTTCCACAAGCGCACTTCTGAAACAAACACACACACACTTGATTAATACTAGTACACCGTAACTGTAACTAACAGTAACAGTATCAGTGGTACTAATTTGATAGAATAAGTGGTTGCTTACCTGTGTGATTGGTTATCTGGTGTTTTAACAGACTATTTCGGTTGCTGAATGTCTTGTCACACTTGTCACACTGCAGGAGAGTTTTGATGGCTTTGTTGCCTTGGGCTGATGCACTCTCAGGGTGAGCCGTACGATTGTGGTACCATAAGCCAGAGAGTGTCTGAAACAGGAACACGGACAAAATTGTTATATTTTATATTAAATATTAAAAATAAATAAATAAGAACACCTAGCAATATATATATATATATATACGTATAACTACACTGTTATTATTTTTTATTATATTATATTTTATTATTATTACTGTTATATTATAAACATTAGTATATTATTATTCCGAGATTATGAGTGTTTTTAATAGCATATTAGCTTGATAATATAATTACTTAATCAATTATTATTATTATTAAATTAATAACAATTGAATTGAAATGACTATTATTACAATTACTATTATTAGTATTATTAAATTTGAAATTTATAACATTTAACACATATATATTAGTATTTACCATTAAAAACAAATGCAAAATTATTATTATTTGTTTTGTGTAGAATTATTACATTTGTGATTCATAATATAGAATATATTTGCACTAACTACCATTATTATTATTAAATTCTAAATGTATAACATAGTATTTATATTAGGGCCGGGACTCGATTAAAAAAATTAATCTAATTAATCAGAGGCTTTGTAATTAATTAATCGAAATTAATCGCATTTTAATCGCATATAAATATTTGACCTGAGAACAGTGAGAAGTAAGTTTTTTCATATGGATTTTTAGTTACCATTGAATAATGACTGAATACATAAACTGAAGCAACAAAATATTGTTTATTTTTGTTCAACCAAGTCCAACAGACCGGTGCAATATTGCCATTAACTGTAGCAATAGGATACAGCGTTTCCCATAACGAAAACATTTATTTCAGTTAAAAAATAAATCCAAAACTCTCTATTTTAACATTTTGAACAATAGGGCTTTACAATCTTTTGCTATTTTTTTTTAAATAAATTATTGTTTTAATTTTTCTCATAAACAAATGAAAGCATAAACATTTATTTATTTTTAATCAGATGAAAAATAAACCTTTTTAATTTTTGGCAAACAAACAGAGGTTTTCTGTTAAAATCAATACATAATAATAATCATAGTATTTTTTTCTACAATTAAGTGGTTAATCTTGTTGTTATATTTATTTTTTATCATATATATTGTTTTTTGTCTATTTAAATAGGAATATTGCTCTGTTTCATGTTAAACCGTACTTTTATTTTGACAGGTTGCCGTGTGTAAAGTATGATATGATGCTAGTTTTCTCAAATGAAACGTTAAAAGTGACACTGACAGTAGCTTTGGAGATTGAGATCTGTTCATGTGAGATACAAATGCCAAAAATTAACGGGAGCATCACGCGTGCAGTATAAAAAAACGCGTCTCTGCCATTCTAACATACAGAGGCAAACAGTGCAGGATTCATATTAAAACGGTCTTTTTGCATTTCAGTTTTCAGACACTAGTCCATAAGGCGATTTGAATTAAGTGACAGACCAACTTTTGATTTATCAATCCAAAAATCGACGAATTTACGTGGCATTCCGCGCTATAGTAAATTCGGTTTTTATGAATGGAGTCCGCGATCCAGTCCGTTTTCTTGGAGGAGACATTGTAAACGCGCCCCCCTAAGATGATGGTACGGGAAACACTGGGATATTTAGAAATATACTAGCCTTCATTTCAGAAATTCAGGTACCCTATAGGTAGGTAGACCTTCTGTAAAAGCATTGAGGTGATACTTGAGGCTCGATGTCCTGCGGTGATATGCGCATTCTGTTAGTTGGTGCTCCAGTATAATTGGTCCGCCGCTGAAACTCATCCAGTGAGAAACGTTCCGCGGTGCAAAATTAAGTGCGATTAAAATGCGTTAAAAAAATTAACGCGTTATTTTTGTGTAATTAATTAATCTAAATTAACGCGTTAAAGTCCCGGCCCTAATTTATATTAGTATTTACCTTTAAAAAAACAACTGCACAATTATTATTTGTTTTTTATAGTATTATTAAATAATAGTATGAACGTTTTTACAAACTACCATTTTATTATTATTATTTAATTAGCATAATAATATGATCAATTCATAAATTCTTATTATTATTACAATTACTAATATCATCGTTATTGTTATTATTAAATTGTACATATGTGCTCAAATAATACAGAAAAAAAAATTATCATGGTTTTCACAAAAAAAATAATAAACACCACAACTGGTTTTAAGATTGATAATAACATCTAATATTCAAAGCATATTATAATGATTTCTGAAGGATCATGTGACACTGAAGACTGAAGTTATGATGCTGAAAATTCAGCTTTGTGTCACAGGAATAAATTACATTTTTAAAATATATTAAAACAGTAATTTTAAATTAGAATAATATTTCAAAATAGTACAATTTATACTGCATTTTTGATCAAAGAAATGTAGACTTGGTAAACATAGACTACAGTTTGATTTTATGTATGTAATGCAATTATATATATATTTACACAAACAGATGAAATACATTTGTGACCCTGGACCACAAAACCAGTCTTAAGTCGCTGGGGTATATTTGTAGCAATAGCCAAAAATACATGGTATGGGTCAAAATTATTGATTTTTCTTTTATGCCAAAAATCATTAGGAAATTAAGTAAAGATCATGTTCCATGAAGGTTTTTTGTAAAATTCCTATTGTAAATATATTAAAATGTAATTTTTGATTAATAATATGCATTGTTAAGAGCTTAATTTGGACAACTTTAAAGGTGATTTTCTCAGTATTTTAATTTTTTTGCACCTCGATTCCAGATTTTCAAATAGATGTATCTCGGCTAAATATTGTCCTATCCTAACAAACCATACATCAATAGAAAGCTTATTTATTGAACTTTCATATGATGCATACATCTCAGTTTTGTAAAATTTTACCTTATGACTGGTTTTGTGGTCCAGGGTCACATTTAGGGGTCACTGTACTTGCTTATCTTATGCAACAAAAAAGTGAGATTTATATTGAAACAATTCTCTATTGTACAAAAATACAATACATATGTACATCAACAGATGAAGTGTGATGCTTTTACCTGATAGGACTTTTTGCACATCTTGCAGCTGTAAGGTTTGTTGCCGTCATGAATGTTCATGTGTTTCTCCAGATTGGCTTCGCTGTTGAAGATCTTGCTGCACTCAGGACACTGGTGCAGCTCTTTCGGATGCACCTCTTGAATGTGCTGTCGAAGTTCGTCCAGAGAAGAGAAACTCACCCGGCATTTCTGGCAGTCATGTGGTTCTGTAATGTCTAACGGGACAGATAACATGTCACTAGTTTAGTTTGTGTTTATTAGAGACTAAAATAGATCATGTGAGTTGTGTGGAAGCGCTCACTATGAAAGTTCTGGAGATGGACGGACAGCCCATTGGCTTGTTTGAAGCCTTTCCCGCATTCCCTGCAGACGTACGGTTTGTCTCCCGTGTGCGTTCGGACGTGACGCGTCAGTTCAATGGACTGTGCGAATGAGGCAGAGCAGTACTGACAGCAGTACATTTTACCTGCAAATCCAGAATTTTGCCATGTTTTCATGTTGGTTTCCAGACAAAAGCATGATATATAAAAAAACAAAAATACATTTAAACCAATGCACCTTCAGCATGCTTCTTCTTGGTGTGGTAGGAGAGAGCGGCAGCCACAGAGAAGCTCATGTCACAGTGTTTGCAGTGGAAGGGTTTTTCTCCTGTGTGTAGACGCATGTGGTTCTTCAGAGATGAGGTGGCAGCAAACTTCGCTCCGCACTCCTCACACGCGTACGGCCTCTCCTCGAAATGTTCAGTGCGTTTATGATACAAAAGGCCTGAAAGATATAAGCACAGCATGTATAAAACAGTGCTGACGTAAGACTGATTCATGTGTTATGGCTCTTTTACGTCCAAAAATGTCTTTAGACTTTAGGAGACTTTATAAACATAATTAATTGTGATGTCTTTCCTTTTCTTTCTGTCTATTTTATTTTTATATAATTTCATGATACTAATACTACTTTTTACTACTACTGTAAAACTAATGTTGTCACAGCAAAAACGAATAAGCTAACGAAAACACCTGTTTATTGATAAATTAATAGTAATAATAATAATAATAATACCAACAATATTAATATTTTTTATTTTGTTATTACTATCATATTATAAACATGAGTATATTATTGTTTATTGCTAGATATACCAGTATTTTCTTTAGCATATTAACTTAAAAATATTATTATATAATTAAAATAAAATAGTATTATTGTAATTAATCATTATTATTCTTAAGTGCAAAATGAATAACATAATATTTATATTAGTACGTAACTTTAAAAACAACAGCACAATTATTGTTTTTTTAAAGCATTATGAAAATTTGTAATTAATAATATAAACATATTTACCAAATCCCATTATTAGTACTATTATTTCAGTTGCATATTAGCATAATATTACTAATTGATGAATTATTATTTTTATTATTATTGCAATTGTTATTATTCAATTCAGAATTAATAACAAAATATTTCTATTAGTATTTAACTTAAAATGAACACTACAATTATTTTTTATAGTATTTTATTGAATTTGTAATTAATAATATAAACTACCATTATTATTATTATTATTATTATTTTAGTAGCAGATTAGTGTAATAATATTATTAATTGACCAATTACTATTATTAAATGTAAGTATTATTCTTTTTTCAATGCAAAATGAATAACACAATATTATATTAGTATTTAACTTTTAAAACAGCACAATTATTATTTTTTATTTAATTTGTAATTAATAATATAAATATATTTACCAACTACCTTCATCATTATTATTAATATTATTATTTTTTTTACAGTATTATTGAATCTGTAATTAATAATATTAACATATTTAACAGCTAACATTATTACTATTATTATTATTATTATTTCAGTAGCATTTCAGCGTAATATTGTTAATAAATTATTGTTATTATTGTAATTACTATTATTGCAATTATCATTTATTTATCATTATTTGTTTTTAGTACTATTTTTTTTATTAATAATATAAACATTTACCAGCTACCATGCTTATAATAATAATAATAATAGTTATAATTATTATTTTTAAAAAGTGCTTTCGTTAACATGAATTTAAACATATTATTAATTACTATTTACTTTTATTAGTAATAAAATAATATTACAAATTAAATAATATTCGTATTTTATTTGTGATTAACAATATAACAATATTCGTTTTAGCATAATAATAATTACTATCTTTATTTAACTTTATTATTGTTACTGTTATTACTTGTATTATTATTTAATTTGTAATTATTAATATAAAATATACATGTTATATTTAACTTTAAAAACAACAACAATTATTATTGTATTGAATAAAGTACTTTTAACACTGCAATGGAGAGTGACACAATAAATTATTATTTGTAAGAGAAAAGGAATGGGATCAAGACCCTGTATTAGCACCAAAGCTCAACATGTCTGGATCCCATGCATTACCAGCCAGTGTTTTAAAGTCTTGAAAAGGATCATCACGCACCTGAAGAGTGTTTGAAGGTCTTGTCGCACATGTCACATGGTACAAGTTCAGTTTTCTTCTTCTTAGCTGGAGGGCCACCATGGGCCTCAACGCAGTGCTGGTGAAGGCTCTTGAGCGTTGGAAAGGCCGATGAACACTCTGAGCAGCGCTGTTCCTTCCCAGGCGCAAGAGCACAGCCTTTCTTATGCTTTATCAGACGGCACTTAAAGTCAAACGTTTTGTTACACCACTCGCAATGGTAGGACACAGGCACAGCCTTCCTTCTGCCTTTCGTTTTGGAATCATCCCCGTCCTCATCCTCAGAGTCTGCGGTAGATCCTTCCTGCTCAACCTCAGATTTTGCAGGACAGTCAAGATCTGACAGAGGCCCTGTTTTGAATATGGATAAAATGTAAAGGTTTAAGAATTTCCATCAGATGCTTTTAAAAGCATTGCCTTTATATCACATGGCCAGAAATCTCTATGTACTGAAAAGTCCTTCACCAGTATGTTTAAAGTCTTTCAGCTGTGGGAAGTTGTGCTGGTTGGCAGACAGCAGCTGGCAGAGTGAACTGGCAAACTCTGAGTCACGACTTAAAACTCTCTCCACAGTTTGATGAACTGACTCCAGCTCACCATCGGCTCTCCGACAGCTTTGGAGAAACTGGGGCACACAAAAATAATGTTATATAATGTTGTATTTTATTTCATATACTGTAAACAGTAATTTTATTCAGCAAGGACACATTAAATTGATCAAAAGTGACAGTACAGACAATTATATAATGTTATAAACATTTTCTATTTCATTTTCTATTTCACAGTGTTCTTTTGAACTTTCTATTAATCAACATTATTGGAAAGAAACATTTCTTGAGCACCACAATCAGAAAATCGAGTTGTCATCACAGGAATGCAATAATTACATTAAAAAGTCATACAGAACCCAAACTTTTAAAGGTGTGTAAACATATATACACTACTGGTCAAAAGTTTTTGAACAGTAAGAATTTTAAAAAAGCCTGCATTTATTTGATCTAAAATACAGCAAAAGCAGTAATATTGTGGAATATTTTTACTGTTTAAAATATTTTTTTTTTCTATTTGAATATATTTTCAATTTGAATATATTTTAAAATTAAATGTATTCCTGTGATCAAAGCTACATTTTCAGCATCATTACTCCAGTCTTCAGTGTCGCATGATCCTTTAGAAATCATTCTAATATGCTGATTTGCTGTTCAAGAAACATTTTTTTATTATTATTACTCTTATCAATATTTAAAACAGTTGAGTAAATTTTTTCAGGGTACTTTGATAAATATATAGGCCCAAAGATCAGCATCTATCTGAAATGAAAAGCTTTTTTAACACTATACATTATTATACACTATACTATTCAAAAGCTTGGAGTTTCCTTTTAAGCTTGGAGTTTCCTTTTTTTCTTCCTTTTGAGGAAAGAAATAATAGAAATTAATACTTTTATTTGGCAAGGATGCTTTAAATTGATGAAACGTGATGATAAAGACATTTGTAAAGTTACAAAAGTTTTCGATTTCAGTAAATGATGTTCTTCTGAACTTTGTATTTATTAAAGAAACCTGAAAAATTCTACTCAGCTGTTTTCAACATAATAATAATAAATGTTTTTGAGTAAAAAATCTTATTATTAGCATATTAGAATGATTTCTGAAGAATCATGTTACTGGCATAATGATGTTAAACATTCAGCTTTGAATTCACTTTTTACATTCTAAATTACATTTTAAAATATATTCAAATAAAAACAATTATTTAAAATAGTAAGTTTTACTGTATTTGCTGTACTTTGGATCAAATAAATGCTTGGTGAGCAGACGAGACTTCTTTAAAAAACATTTTAAAATCTTACTGTTCAAAAACTTTTGACTGGTAGTGTCTTTTCTGCTCATAAAGGCTGCATTTATTTTAAAATACATTAACATACATGTATTAAAATAGTAATATTGTAAAATATTATTGCAATTTAAAATAGTGGTTTTCTATTTGAATATACTTCAAAATAGAATTGATTCCTGTGATGCAAAGCAGAATTTTCAGCATTGTTACTCCAAATTTTAGTCTCTCAAATGATTCTTCAGAAATCATTATGCTGATTTTTTATCAATGTTGCAAACAATTGTGCTTCTATTTTGAATAAATGCTGTTCTTTATAACTTTTTATTCATCAAAGAATCCTGAAAAAATATTAAGCAGCACAACTTTCAACATTGATAACAAATCAGCATATAAGAATGATTTCTGAAGGATCATGTGAACGTATATAATTAAAATATTTTTATTTAATTAATATATTTAGTATATCTTCCTCCATTTTTTACCTCAGCAACTTGCTCTGTCCCATGATCCATTGTGTCCAAACCTCGTTCGAGTAGGGTAATGTCAGTGATTGTTTCCAGAATGAGTGATTTGTGCTTGAAGAGCACATCTATGTCATTAACTAAAAACAAAACAAAGAGTTACACAGAGCAATGGGGCTAATTAACTTATTAAAGATGCAAAGATGGCCAAAAGCAGTGTGTTGATTCAAAAGCTGACTCACTGGTTTGGAAAAGTTTTTGAGCGTTTGGTTTCTCCTTGACCTCCTGCATGAGAAGCCGCAGCTCTGGACTGTGTGTCTCTGTCCACATCAAAAGCCTCCAAACAGTCACCGCCTGCAGTGAACCATCCAACGCTGCAGAAAACAGCCTTCCAACCACCTCGGCATCTCCTTTCTCTCCCAGCAAAGCTTCAATATACTGAAAGGACATAAATATATATACTTAAACGCTGCTTCCTTGCAATGAATTTACTATATTTTAATTCCAAAAGTCAATAAATAAACACTGGTACCTCTCTCTCACTTGCACTCACATCTGGAAACATTTTAAGGCTCTGTTTGATGAGCTGGAGGTCCAGATTCAGCTCTGTAAGTCTGGTTTGATATATTCTTAATAAATCAATCCCACTGTTGTCTTCTGTTGTGTTATCTGACAAAGTAGAAGTCATCAGAAAAGAAGTGCTAGCTAAAGGAATCTGATGTCTGAGTGCCAAGTTTTGCTGTTTATACCTCTTGCACCTTTCATGGCCTCCAGAAGCTGAAGCAAATCAGAGGAGCTTTCCTTCACCTCATGGAGGAGCATCAAAAGGGTTTCTTCACTTATGGTCATCTCTCTGAGTTTACATAACAACCTTTCCACCACCTCCACAGAGGACGGAGCAGAACAGCACTGCAGCACTACCTTCGGAAAAACAGACATAAAAGTTTGGGTGCATTTAATAAATATTTCTGTCCAAATAAATACTATTCTTCTAAACTTTTTATTCATTAATGAATTATAAAAAATAAAAAAAATTCACAAGAATATTAAGCAGCACAACTGTTTTTAACATTGATAATAATTAGAGTTTTTCTTGAGTAGCAAATCAGAATATTAAAATGATTTCCGAAGGATCACGTGACACTGAAAGCTTGAGTAATGATGCTGAAAATTCAGCTTTGCATCACAAGAATAAATTACATTTTAAAATATATTCAAATAGACAAGGAATATTTCATATTGTAACAATATTTTCCTAAATTATTGTTTTTCCTGCTTTTTTTCCAAAAACATTCAATAAATCTTACTGAACTCAAACCTTTAAATAGTAGTGTATTGTTCTATATAACAAACTTTAAGGGACAAACATACCTCTTTTTCCACTTCATTTGTACATCTGTTCACTGCATTGGTCAAAAGCTCTGAGAGGTTGTTGACATTGGAGAAGTGATGGGATAGTTCTGATTCATGGTCTAAAATCCTTCCAGACCACTGAACTCCTGCTTCAGGATCTTCAATTTAAGAGATCACAGGAAATGTTGTATAGTCACTCAACATCTAGCAAATTCTGGCTGAAATTTTAGTCTCTTTTTAATACCCTATGATTAACCTTCTGGGCCTCTTCGGTCATTTTTGACCGAAAAAAATTGTATGTTTTGAAATTAAAAAAAAAAAAAAATCGTAGCTTCATTGAAATGAGATGACACTTGCTGACTTTTGTTGCATTAGCTATGTGAGCACATAAAAAAATCACTGACATGACTCGGACATGTTAAAGGGCAAAAAAAAGTCACACTTCGCTCCTTCACGGTCAAAAATGACAGACAAAGGAAATGAATAGGAAATACGAAAAACTGCAATAATTCAGAATCTTTTGGTGTTACAAGCTACAAATCAGCCACTGTGCTGAAAAAAAAAGTGAAATGAAATGCTGCATTTATTGAAAAATAATAAATAAATAATTAAAAACAAATTAATTATAGTGGGAAAAAAATTGTTCATTAAAATTGTATAAATATTGCACAGTATCATAAAAACTCCTCAAAATTCTAAATAATAATCACAAAATATTATTGAACAAAAATGCATTTCATTGATTTTCCTGAAGGAAAAAAAAAAGTTACTTTTTAAGGCTTTGGTCACTCCTAAACGAAGAGTCCCAGGGGGGTAAACACTATCCACTTTTACTAAACCCAGGTCAGCTTACCTTTCGGCTCGGTGCAGCTCTCATTTCCCTGGTCTTCCAAAACTGATCCTGGATCAGGATTGAAACATTTTAGCTGTTCTAACAATGTAAGGACTGTTTGAGCTGACAGAACTCTCTCAACTTTCACAAGGTTTAGCAAACGCTGGTAAACCTCATCTACTGATGGATCTCCTCTGAAGCTCTCCAATATGACCTGCAGAAGATCAGGAGTGAGATCTGAATACAATTCTAATTGTTTCAGATCATCAACATTTTTTAAAAGAACAGTTCAACCAAATGAAATGAAAATTTGCTGAAAACGTAATCATCCAAAATGTAGTTAAATTTGTTTCTCATCAGAACAAATTTGGAGAAATTTATCATCACATCACTTGCTTACCAATGGAAACTCTGCAGTGAATGGGTGCCGTCAGAATGAGAATAAGAACAGTTGATGAAAACATCACAATAATCCACACCACTCCAGTCCATCAATTAGCATCTTGTGAACCGAAAAGCTGTGCAATAATGCCACCATTATGGCATTTTTAACTTAAAAATGGTGTTTCTGGCTACAATATAAGTCCTCTATTGATTGTTTTCCCCACAAAAAAAGTCATCTTGTCTGAATCAGGAGAAAAATAAACCGAGATCAAGCACTGTTTACAAGCAAAAACAGTCCAAAACAGTTATAAAGAAATACGCTTTTCAACTCAGAAGATGTTAACTGATGAACTGGAGTCGTGTGGATTCCTTGTAAATTTTTGTGATGTTTTTATTAGCTGTTTGGACTGTCATTCTGACGGCACCTATTCACAGCAGAGGATCAACTGGTGAGCAAGTGATGTAATGCTGAATTTTTCCAAATCTGTTTCAAAAAAGAAACAAACTTGATTTGATCTTGGCTTATTTTTCTCCTGATTCCGACAAGATGACTTTTTTTGCAGAGAAAACGATCAATAGAAGACTTATATTGTATATAGCCAGAAACAATGGTTTTAAATTAAAAAGCCATAATGGTGAATAATGGTGAACGTTTTTGGTTCATAAGATGTTAATCGATGGACTGGAGTGGTGTGGATTACTTGTGGATAACTGTGATGTTTTTATCTGCTGTTTGGACTCTCATTCTGACGGCACCCATTCACGGCAGAGGACCATTGGTGAGCAAGTGATGTAATGCTGAATTTTTCCAAATCTTTTTCCAATAAAGAAACAAACTCATCTACATCTGTGATGGCCTGATGTTGACTAAATTCAGCAAATTTTTAATTTTAAGGTGAACTATTCCTTTGAGAAGTGAATTTTATATTATTATTTTACCTGCCGCTCTTCTGTGGAGACTGTATCCCAGATCTCAAGAACCTTAACATATGCTCGTCCATTCTGCAGGATTTTTATGATACCAGCTTGATTTTGAGGGATCAACTCAACTGCACTGTCCTCTAAACACAGAAATACACAAAATTCATAAAAACCTTTGGAATCAAGTGATCTCATCCAGAAACCTCTACCATTAATGAGTCAATCTTTTACCTTTAATACTATTCTTGTCCCTATTAACCTGTTCCGATTTAGATGGCTCTGTAACATGGTCATGTTTTACAACTTCAGGATCCATCAACTTAGTCTCAGTTTCCACAGATGTCTGCTTCATGAGGTCAGTGAGAATGTTCTTACAACCAACGGCCACATCAAACATCTGCAAGCTGTCTGCAGCGGCAATAAGTCGGGTGAAGTTGTGTTTACCGGGAGGAAGTTTACCAGTGTACACCATGTCCAGAAGAGAGGAAAACTCTTGAGAGGATAGTAGATCTGTGTCGATGGAGATGCTGTCAGAACCTTCCAGAACAGACTTAAATAACATGCTGGAGGCCGCCAACACTAGTTTGTGAGCAGGGTGCGGGGTGTCGCCCACCAGGATGGAGCAGTCGCAAAACTGCTTTTCTTTTCGTAAAGCATGCAGCTGCTGCATGAGCTGTCGACTGTAGTTCGGGAGCTCCATCTTGTACCTGTAGAAAGGAAACATGCAAAAAAATTAATCAAAATCAAGTAAAAAATTATGTCAATGGGCTAAGAAAAAAATAATATTACTATCTCTGAATTAAGTTTATTTTTCTCACCCTACTTACAGATATTTATTCTTGTTTTAAGCATAAACTCACTTAATTTTGATACATTTTAGTCAATATCTTAAATTATTTTGCTCTGCAAATAAAAATGTCTTTATTTAAGAAGATTAGATGTTTATTCTTAAAACAAGAAAAATATGATGGGACCTCCAAATCAAACCTTCAAATTACCAAATCTTCTACTAATATCTTCATTTTTAATGTACATTTTTGTTTGAACAATTTCATTGAAAAAAAAAACAAACAAAAAAAACTTGATTAAAAAATACTTAGATTTTTCTATTTTTAAATCTAAATTCACTTCATTTAGTTTTTTTTAACAAGAATAAACAAGACTTTTTTTTTAGGACTTAAATCATTCTCCTTCTCAAGAAATGTATCAAGCTGATCAAGTTTTTGAACAGTAATATTTGTCATGTTTTTTTTAAATGTCTCTTTTGCTCACCAAGCCTGTGTTTATTTGATCCAAAGTACAGCAAAACAGTAACATTTTAAAATATTTTTACTATTTAAAATAACTGTTTTCTATTTGAACATATTTTAAAGTCTAATTTATTCCTGTAATTTCAAAGCTGCATTTGTAGCACTATTATTGCAGTCACATGATCCTTCAGAAATAAATAATCATTCTAATATTCTGAAAAAACATTTTATTATTATTATTATTTATTAATATTATTATTATTATGTTTTCAGGTTTCTATGATGAATAGAAAGTTTAGAAGAAGCATTTGTCTAAAATAAAAATCATCTGTAACCTTATAAGTGTCTTTATCATCACTTTTGATCAATTTAAATCATCCTTGCTAACTAAAAGTATTAATTTCTATCATTAAATTTACTGTACTTTGCATTAAAAAAAATGCAGGCCTGGTGAGCAAAATTAATTCTTTAAAAAACTATCTTACTGTTCAAAAACTTTTGACTGGTAGTGTATTTGTACTTGAAGGCATGATTTTATGGTCATATAAAAATATAAAAACTAAGTTTACATATAAAAATATTATTTTACCTTCCAAAAAAGTTATTTTTTTCTGATGAACTCTAATTTTGACATTTTTGTCAGAAAACAAGACTTAATTTATTAAAGACTTAAGTCATTTTCCTTATAAAAAATATTTACACTGTGATCAAAGATTACACTTTTTTTGCGCAAAAAAAACTACTTATGCACAGACTATATATTAAATGTTCAATAACATATCTGGTTATGCCATAACTGCTCTAAAATGACTTTATTATTGGCGAGTAAAATAAAAACAAACACAATACAAATGGTGTTATAATAACAGATGGGGAGACATCTAACCCGTTTATTCCAATTATAATTATAAGGATATTACCTCACATAATATATAATAACTCAGAGGGCAGTATAAAAGTACAATTTGATTATTTTTGTCTTCATCACAACAGAATAGACAAACAATAATGATTTAACTACATATGCTAAGTGTGATGCCATAGCCACATGTAGTGAGTGACAATTCAGTTTTCAGCTAACGTGACATGCTAATCTGATGCTAATATAAAACACAAAAGCAGCCAAACGTACGAACAGCACAATATTAGAACCAAATGATTGTGCTTCATAGAGTACACTACAACTACACACTTCCCCTTTACCTTTAAATTCAAATGATCCGGCTCTTTATTTAAACTCCTTCGAAGGACAACATTCCGCCGCGCAATAAAGATTCGGCCCAAAACACTCTGCCAGAGCGCATGCGCGTGCAGCGAACCATGAGAGGTAATGCGCAGGCGCGTCAATGGTCAAGAGTTGCGGTTCCTTTATATACGCATGCGTATAATGAACAGCTGGTTGTCGGGAAGCTGTGAAAGGATGGATAGAAAGGCACAAATGCTCCTCCATAGACATCAATTAAGTAGTCACGTACATGCACCCAAAAGCGTGTGTGTGTTGTATTATTATTTGGTCTTGTATCTCTACACATAGTTTTTTTTTTAAATGCTGTATTAATCACTTGGGACCCAGCAATAATTGCTGTCATCTGCAAAAGTTAAAATAAAATTATTTTACCAAAAATAAGAGGAAACAAACAAAATGCGTGTTATTTTTAATCAAGCACTGACCTGAATAATATATTTCACATAAAAGACGTTTACAGTCCACAAGAGAACATAATAGTTGAATTTATAAAAATTGACCCCGTTTAAGTTTACACACACTTGATTTTTAATACTGGGTTGTTACCTGAATGATCCACAGCTGTTTTTTTTTTTTTTTTTTTGGTGATAGTTGTTCATGCATTAAGAGCCGGGGGTGAAAACTTTTGGAATTTAAAGATAATGGTAAATTTAACATATTTTGTCTTCTGGGAAACATGGAAGTAACTTCTGTAGCATCTGAAGAGCAGTACTAAATGAAAAAAAAAAAAAAAAAAGATATTTAGGCAAAATAAGAAAAATGCATCTTTATTCTGTTCAAAAGTTTACACCCCTGGCTCTTAATGCATTGTTTTTCATTCTGAAGCATGAGTGAGCATTGAACCTTCTTTAATAGTTGCATATGAGTCCCTCAGTTGTTCTCAGTGTGAAAAGATGGATCTCAAAATCATACAGTTATTGTTGGAAAGGGTTCAAATACACAAAATTGCTGAAAAACCAAAGAATTTGTGGGATTTTTCAGAAGAGCAGCAGACTGTTCAGGACAAGCAAGGGACTCATGAACAACTATCACAGCTGTGGCTCATTCAGGTAACAACACAGTATTAAGAATCAAGTGTATGTAAACTTTTGAACGAGGTCTTTTATAAATGCAACTATTATTTTTCCTTGTGGACTATATGTTAACATATTTTATGTGAAATATCTTATGCAGGTCAGTACTAAAAAAAAAAAAAACAAAAAAAAAAAAACATTTTGCATATTCTGCTTGACTTCATCTAATATAATATAAATGTCTAAAGTTTGGTATATGTTTTAGAAACAAAACAGCAACAGAAACCCTACGACATACAAACATATTTAACACAAATTAATATAAATTCTCTTGTAAAAGTAAAATGTATGCAATTGTTGTATGCATGAACTGCACATCTGAAGATGTAAAAAGAATATTTATTGCCCATATGAAAGAACATACAGAAAAGTTCACACAAATGCCTGCTTAATATTTCAAGTAGCAGAACATGTCTAAACTATTTAGCAATGCTGTAATATTTCCCACTTTTGGAAATGTGTCCTATTTATCCTCATCTTTCTAGACGTCTCTCCACTGCTGTACTCTGACGAGGTTATTTACATTAACGAAACAAAGACTAAATATTTTTTAATATTCAAGTTGCTCATGCATTCTTAAATATGTACGAGCTCTATTGCAGTGCCATCACAAGCTTCTTTTCGACAAAGAATTTACAGAGACTCACTGTTTTACACACAAAATATGATCAGACCATAATCTCTGAACATGACATTGCAACAAACGAGGAATTCCGATTTTCCTTGAAATGGAACGTCCTTTGAGGAAATCTCGACCCGTATTTTTCACAGTCATGGTAAGCACGACCACAAAATCTTGCAGAATGCATCAACATCTTTCAATATTAAAAGCCAGCGTGATGTTTTAAAGCAAAAAGACACTTTTGAAGTTGTCGCAACATTCAACAACAAAATAAAAAATAAACGAAAAAGAAAATAAAAATAAAAGACTTCATCCCAAGAATGAACATCTATGTGTAATTCAAGCTTTATCCTTGCTCAGACATTGTCAGCATTGTTCCACATCTGGAGCCTCGCTCAGTGTCCTAACAGCCCAGTGCCTGAACAAAAGGAAACAAATAAGGTAGAGCATGAAGAATGTTTGTAGTATCATGTTTCCGGATTCTTTCACAAAGGCTTTAAAGTTTAAAATGAGTTTGAAATGAGCACAATAGTGTATTCATACCTTTAAATCCTTCTTCAGGCATACAGACTGAAAGAATAAAAAACTCAGTATAAAAAAAAAAATGCAGAAATAGTTGTTAAAAACAAGATATACTGGAAAGTGAATTTAAAGGGACAGTTCACCTAAAAATTAAAATTACCCCACGATTTAGCCTCAAGCCATCCTAGATGTATTTGACTTTCTTCTTTCAGACTAATACAATCGGAGTTATATTGTAAAATAAAAATGTCCTGGCTCTTCCAAGCTTTATAATGGCAGTGAATGGCAAAATAAAGTGCATCCAACCATCATAAAAAGTACTCCACACAGCTCCTGAGGGTTATAAAGGCCTTCTGAAGCCAATCAATGATTTTGTATAAAAAAAAAATCCACATTTACAACTATTTACACAAATAACCTTTAGCTTCCGCTAACTGTCGTATGCGTAACATAAGCTCCGGTGAGAATATGCTAGTCTCACAAGAACCAAGATTTGTTTACACCAAAGGAAAGTCTTCTTTTGGCTCCATTTTTCTTTACAAATCCTTGTTTTATACTTTTAATTCATGACCAGTGTTTTGTTTTGCTCTCTTCTCTACATCTACGTCATTTGCTGGAACACCACTCTCTCGTAAATGCACATACGACAGTTGGCAGAAGCTAGAGATTACGGTTTATGCAGTTTTAAATATGGATATTTTTCTTACACAAATGCATCAATTCATTCAGAAGGGCTTTATTAACCTCTCAGAGCCGTTTGGAGTACTTTTTATGATGGATGGATGCACTTTATTGGACTTGAAAATCTCAACAGCCATTCACTGCCATTATAAAGCTTGGAAGAGCCAGGATATTATTTAATATAACTCAGATTGTACTCATCTGAAAAAAGAAAGTCATATATATCTAGGATGGCTGGAGGGTGAGTAAATCATGGGGTAATTTTCATTTTTGGGCGAACTATCCCTTTAAACTGATGTAAAAGCACTTACCTTGATAAACATCATCCATTGCAGCATAATCAGCAATGGGTTCATCAGCCTGTGAAAGAAAAAGTCAAAGTAAATAACTGTTTAAAGAAAACAGCTATAAGTTAAATGTATTACATTTATTACCCATTTATTTTCAAAGAAAATCGTTCAACATTTACATTACTTCTTCAAATAAATCCTATTGTTTTTCCATCAAGACATCTTGAAAAAAAAATCCACAAATTTTTTTGTTTCAATATTGATAATCATAAATGTTTTTTTTGGGGGCAAATCAGCATATTAGAATGATTTCTGAAGGATCATGTGACACTGAAGACTGAAGTAATGATGCTGAAAATTCAGCTGTTATACTACTTCACAATATTACTGTTTTTACTGTATTATTGATCAAATAAATACAGCTCTGTGTGAGCAAAAACACAGCCAATGTATTTGTTCCCATCAAAAAAATCAAGAGTTACCTTAAGGCAAATAATGCTCTCTGGAATGACTCCCAGACTTCCTAGTGTGGCGGAGTCATCTGTTAAACAGCGTCCGTCTATGGATAGGTTTTGATCAAATGGAGCCACTGAGAATGCATGCATGATCTATGGAAGAAGTTAATAAAAGTAAGACATCAAGCTGCATCACATCAAAAAGTTAAGGGGATAGTTCATCCAGAAATTTAAATTCTGCTATTAATTACTTACCCTCATGCTGTTCAAAACCCATACGACTTTTGTTCATCATCATCATCATCATCATCTATGTAGGGTCAAAAAGCAATTTCATCAAAAATATCTTAATTTGTGTTCCAAAGATGAACAAAGGTCTTACAGGTTTGGAACGATGCAAGGGTGAGTAAATAATGACAGAATTTTAATTTTTGGGTGAACTATCCCTTTATTATTTAATTGTCACTGCACTAATAGACCTGGATTTTCAGCTCTTTCAGTGTCTGGTTGGCAGAGACGATAAGGGCTTTCTCCCCACGCAGTTTTCTGTGCCTTGTGCTCCTCCTGATGCCAGACTTGGATGCAGTGGTCACGGGGGCCGTAGAAAGAGAGACCGTCTCGTTCAGCTTCTGTCGTTTGGCTCCAATCTCAGACTGATTAAAAGAAGGGAGCATATGATAGACATAGATAGTCTGACAGTCATATAGACAATAAGATGGATAGACAGATCTTGAAAGAATTAGTTACCTTACAGAAAAAAAATCCTGATAATTTACTCACCCCATTGTCATCAAAAATGTTCATGACCTTTCTTTTGTTGAAAAGAAATGAAGGTTTTTGAGGACAACGTTTCAGGATTTGTCTTTATAGTGGACTTCAAAGTGGATCAACGGGTTGAAGGTCCAAATTGCAATTTCAATGCAGATTCAAAGGGCTCTACACAATCCCAGCCGAGGAAAAAGGGTCTTATCTAGCAAAACGATGTTATTTTCTAAAAAATTGTTTTTATTTATTTACTTTTTAACCACAAATGCTCATCTTGCACTAGTTCTGCAATGCACATGTGTGACTTCATGCATTGCGCAATTACGCTAGAAAGGTCGCACCTGGTTAGTTCTTAATCTGTGTACTCCGGTTCAAAAAGGCAGGGTAGGGCAAAAAACAAACTTTTTCCTCCAACATCAGAGTTTTACCTTTTTTTGTAAAGAGCAATTGACTTCGCATGTTTGATTTATAAACACTGGGTTGATAATGTCACGTGTGACCTTTCCAACGTCATAACGTAATGCATGAGTAGTTAGCACAAGGTGAGCACATTTTTAAGAAAATGACTAATCGTTTCACTAGATAAGACCCTTATTCCTCTGCTGGGATCGTGTAGAGCCCTTTGAAGCTCCAATGAAACTACAATTTGGACCTTCAACCGGTTAATCCCCATTGAAGTCCACTATATGGAGAAAAATCCTGGAATGTTTTCCTCAAAAACCTTAATTTCTTTTTGACTGAAGAAAGACATGAACATCTTAGATGACATGGGGGGGCTATCAGGAAATGTTTATTCTGGAAGTGAACTAATCCTTTAAACATACCTGACTGAAGTCTGGATCCTTCTCTCCATCAAATTTTGGCTCTTCTCTTTCATCCTCTACATCTGATCCACTCACACTAAACTCAGGGGCTGATTCTTTAATCATCTTTAAGAGAAAAAGATAGGATACAGACAAGTTACTCCTGTTTGTACACTCAGTGCTTAGGTTTAAACTGAAGACACATGATCATGCAAAAACTCACCCTTTTCTTGTCAATGACTTTGCGAACGTATACTGTGGCCTGTGCGTACTCCCTCATGTCCCTCTGCTGCTGGAATATGAAGCCCTCTCTGCATTCCCGACACAGATCTGACAGCAAACACACATTCTCACATTAAAATACAATGTCTGTTTAGACATTGGAAAGAAACTCCTGGCTGAGAGTTGACTGTTTAGCTCACCTGGATGAGTCTGGTATTGCACATTGCCATTGTCTTGTGTTTTGTCATGAATCCGACATATGGAGATGGCCTGGTCCACCAGAAACATTTTGCTGATCACTTCCCATTCAGCAGGCCAGAGAAGAGCTATACTGTGCATTGACAGACACAAACACTTTGGGTATAATAAAATAGTTTAATTGATCACCAAATCTGCATTATTTGATTAAAAACAGTAAAAAAAAAAAAAAACAGCAATATTGTGAAGTATTATTACAATTTAAAATAACTATTTTTTACTGTAATATATATTTTTAAGTGACATTTATTTCTGTGTTGCAAAACAGAATTTTCAGCAGCCATTACTCTAATCTTCAGTGTCACATGATCCTTTAAAAAAATCATTAAAGCTCAAGACGTTTTTTTTTTTTTTTTTTAGAATTATTGATGTTGAAAACAGTTGTACTGCTTCACATTTTTGTGGTAACAGTGACATTTATTCAGGATTCTTTGATAAATAGAAAGCTTAAAATAAAACAGAAATATTTTGTAACATTCTAAATGTCTTTACAATCTTTTTAGTATAAAGTATAAAGTATAAATTTCTTTCACAAAACTTTTGAATCAGGATATTTGCAATGACAGGAGTGAGTAACTCACTGTTGAGCATCTCCTTGCAGCATTGAGTCATATGTGAACATGAAGCCTCCATGTGGGCAGAGCAGGATACTGTTCCCCACATTAGACACTGGGTTGCTCTTTGCTGGCCTCCTGTGGTGATCAGGTATAATAAGAGACATTACAATAATTTAGGACATATCAAAATAATCAATATTTGAGCAGAAATTATTATTATTTTTTAAATTCTTTTTCCATTACCTGATAAATTTCCTCCATTCATCTACAAAGTAATGGGGTACAATGTACAGAACATCCGAGTCCTAAAACACAAGTCGAAAGTAGTGAGTTGAAAGTAAGAATGAAACACTGATGTGTTCACCCTTTCTACTGAAAGACATTTAAATTACTCAAAACATCAGGGGGGAAAAAAAACAAAAGTAGAAAAAGGCATCACCTGTGGCCATTTCTGCAGTGTGGGCCGATTCTTCTCCTGGAAGAGGTTGAGCAGGGAGCTCTTCTGTTCATTTGCCATCATTCTGTTCAAAGCCTCATTTTCTTTCCCTTCTCTTTCCAGCCTCTGAAAGACACCATCAATTTTAAAACCTTTGCCCAAAAAATGCTCGCTAGGCAGAGTGTCCACCTTGTAACCATGACAGCTGTACTAAGTGATCAATTTATTACCATGCACTGCTGACAGGCCTCACGACTATGCGGGAACTCTGGTGCTTTGGGGAAATACATCCGCAGTTTATGCCACACCTCAGCAGACACCAGCCGCCTGTCATTCTCTAGTATACTCAGACCACCTGCAGGAGAAATAAACAACAAAATTACAAAAACCAACCTTGCTGATGAATAATACCCAATCGCTAATTTTTAAATTAAGTAAATATTCAATTTCATTTAAAATGTTTAAAGGGATAGTACAGCCAAAAATATAAATTCTGTCATTAATAACTCATTGTCATGTCATTTCAATCTTCAAAATACAAATTAAGATATTTTTGATGAAATCCAAGCACTTTTTGACCATGCATAGACAGCAATGCAACTGACATGTTTAAGCCCCAGAAAGGTAGTATAGACATTATTAAAATGTGATATTCAGTGGTTCAACTGTATTTTATGAAGCTAGGAGAATACTTTTTGTGTGCAAAGAAAACAAAAAATAACTTTATTCAACAATTTCATCTTTTTTTTACACATGCGTGTGGTGCTGCTGATGCAGGAGCTGGGAGAAAGCTCATGGATTTCATAAAAAAAAATATTAATTTGTGTTCTGAAGATGATCAAAGGTCTTAAGGGGTTTGGAACGACATAAAGGTAAGTAATTAATGACAGAATTTTCATTTTTGGGTGAACTATACCTTTAAATCATATAAAATGTTCATTTAAAGGAGAAGTTCACTTCCAGAACAAAAATTTACAGATAATTTACTCACCCTCTTGTCATCCAAGATGTTCGTGTCTTTCTTTCTTTAGTCGATAGGAAATTATGTTTTTTGAGGAAAACATTTCAGGATTTCTCTCCATATAGTGGACTTCTATGGTGTCCGTGAGTTTGAACTTCCAAAATGCAGTTTAAATGCAGCTTCAAAAGCCTCTAAACGATCCCAGCCGAGGAAAAAAGGTCTTATCTAACGAAATTGACGATTTATATACATTTTAACCTCAAATGCTCGTCTTGTCTAGCTCTGCGTGAACTCTGTGTATTCTGGTTCAAGACAGTTTGGGTATGTCGGAGAACTCCCATCTCATCTTCTCCTCCAACTTCAAAATCGACATAGCTACAGAAGTACTGACCCAGTATTTACAAAGTGAACATGCAAAGAAGATCAACCACCCTTTACAAAAAAAAAAGGTAAAACAGCGATGTAGGTAAATTTTGAAGTTGGAGAAAAAAAAACGAGATGGGAGTTTTTCGACATACCCTAACTGTCTTGAACCGTTTGGGCATTTGAGGTTAAAAAAAATGTATATAAATTGTAATTTTTTTAAGAAAATTACCATTCGTTTTGCTAGACAAGACCCTTCTTCCTCGGCTGGGATTGTTTAGAGCCCTTTGAAGCTGCATTTAAACTGCAATTTGGATGTGAACTTCTCCTTTAAAGACAGCACGTTTGTGCAACACTAACATCATTAAACAGTATAGATGTGCTACTAAATATTGAAAACGAACATTTAGTTTTCAGTTCTATCCTCAAAAAAAACAAACCGTGATAACAGAGAATGTCCTCATTGAAGTTCTTCATCTCTTCTCCATCTCCGTCTTCACTTTCTCCTTTAACTCCATCAGCTAACAAAAAGAAAGAAAGATAATAACTAAAAAGGCAAGAGCAAAAGCTATAAACAACATCTACTGGATATGCCTCAGAACCTTTGGCTCCTGCACTGCTGCTTTTCTCTCCATTAACTTTGCTGTTGTTGTGTTTAGTTTCCTCCTCGTCTTCCTCCAGCTGGTCTAAAGCCAATTGTCTCCAGCTTCTTAGAGAAGCCTTACCGATCCAGAAACCCGATTCATCACTAAATACACCCAACATAAACAGCAGATCAGCTTCATCAAACATCTAACGAACTGCATTAGCACTGTTATTGTAATTAACTAAAACTGAAACCATAAATAAAAATAATTGTTACTTAAATAAAATAAACATTGAAATAAAACAAATTATTTCTTTAATTTAACTTCATGTACTCAAAATGGAAATATACATATTTTAAATGCAATTAAAATGAAAATACAAAATATAAAAATAAACTCAAATAAAACTGTAATAGCATCTTAATGATACTAAAATAACACTGCAGGTTAAAAAAGCAGCTCAATACCTTTTCAGAGAGGCTTTGACCAGATTCATGACCTCCCTGTAATCTTCATTCAGCTGGTTTTTCAGTCTGATCACCCGACATCGCTGAGTAACACAGTCTCTGCAGAGGGATGACTCTAAACACCACACACAGGAAGAATTAATATATGGAAAAAGCACAGTAATAAACAATTAAAAGGTTTAACAAACAAAAGGAAGTCTTACGGCCTAGTCTAGATACTCCTCCGTAGCGGCTAAAAAGGAGATCAGCGGCCTTCGAGGATATCCTTTTGACGTCGCCGATCTTGTCTGGGTGCAGTTTGCCATGAGAGCACAGGAATTGGCTGTTGTCAATTTCTTTGATGGCCGTGGAGTCATCAAGCCATTTTTTGAGCCATTCCAGAGGCACAAACTCATACGACTGGCCTGGAAGCACAAAAGGAACTCAAGCATAAATTTCTTACTGAAATTGAAAACGAATGCTTTTACACAAATACAAAAGCATTTCAACTGGTTACATTATTGTTCAAAAGTTTGGGGTTAGTAATTTTGTTTTTCAAAGAAACTAATATTTTTGTTCTGCAATAACTTAATGATTACATTGATTAGGAGTGACGATAAATGTCAGACTTTTTAAATGTTACAAAATACATAATAATAGAAAACACATTGAAGACTACAGTAATGATGCTGAAAATTGTAAAAATCTTTCACATTATTACTGTTTACTGTCTTTGATGATATAAATGTAGCCTTGGTAAGCAGAAAACTTTTAAAATCGTACCAATCCCAAACTTCTGAATGGTAGCATAAATATAACAATAATCAAGATTTAAAAAAGGGAGATTTAACAGTTAATATTGTCGGAGAAACTAATGCACGGGGCTTTTTTACGGACCGTCTTCCGCGGGTAACAATTCGTAGAGCTCCTTCACCTCCTCATGTTTGGCTTTGCCTTTGTCAACGCTCTGCTTTCGCATATCTGCCATCTCATTGCACCATTCCTCAAACTTCTTGTTGTCCTGGTCAACCAGCTTCTGGAGGAAAACTAAAAACCAAACAAATATGTCTTAGACATGTAATAATGTAAATAAATAGCACTTACAAAAAATGCTGTGTAACAATAACATGATTGGTAATCCATAATATCCTTACAGTTATATTCTTATTCAGTTTTACCTGGTACTTCAACGATCGTTTCTGTTTGGTCAATCTCTTCTGTCTGTTGTTTGTACACTAACATGTACGCATTTCTCGAACAGTGATAGCCTTTGCTACATTTTGGCTTTCGGGTTTGAGACTTGGCAGTCTCGGCTGCAATGTAAACAGGGATAAGCAATAAAGTATACTTTCATATTTTCATGTTTTAGACCTGTTAAAGCAATTAAATGTGTTTTTACCTATGTCTTCCTCAATGCCCAGCTGAAGTTTTTTGCCCTCCATTTTCTCAATCTCCTCATCATTGAATTTGTACCAGTCATTAGTGTGGGCGTCTCTTACATGAGCGATGTAGTGCCCAGAGTATGCACTCACGCCACGGTGAATCAACACCGCACTGAGCTCATACGTACAATTTTCTTCTGGATTCAGAGGTGGAGAGAAAAAAAAAGAATCAAGCAATGTTAACTGATTACAATTGACGCTATGATTCAAAACATTTGGGGTCAGTAAGATTCCAGCTTTTTCTAATTCAATACTTGTATTTAGCGTTAAATTGATCAAATGTGACAAAGATTTTACATTGTTACAAAATATTTATATTTCAAATTAAAGCTGGAGCAATGATGCTGAAAATCCAGCTTTGCATCAGAGGAATAAATTACACTTTAAAAAATATTAAAATAGAAAACAGTTATTTTAAATTGTAAAAAAAATCTTTTAAGCAAGTAAATGCAGCATTGGTAAGCATAAGGCATACTTAAAAAGCATTACAACTGCAGTGTACATACTAAAAGCACAGTATACCTTTTCCTACCAAAAATGGCCCCATATCAAGAACTTCAGGAAAACTAATGAAGGTGTTGAGTTTCTTCTTATGACCACTTTGCCTATGAAAAGGAAAAAGATGAGAAACAAATGAGTCAAATTTCTATAAAATATTTGGTTACAGATCAGGGCCCATATTCACAAAACATTTTGATCTTACCACTAAGATTTCTTCTAAATAGCAGTAAAAGTTTTTAGCTAAGAGTTCTCTCTTGAAACCTATTCACAAAGCTGCTGCAACAAATTTTTACTAATGAATAGAGAGAAGTCATATATATATTGTAGTGTGATATTATGTTGCCATATTGAAATAAAGTTTTAAACATAAAATGTTGCCACATTCAAATTAAGATTTTAAATTGCAGGCTAAGTGTCACTAATTAAACTAGTATATGTTTAGCTAATTGTCAGCCTCCTACATGGGTGATTCTCTTAACAATTAGTGGATATGCATATAAACAGCCTTTTAGAGTAGAAAAAAACCGGCCTGATAGTAAGACATGCAAACGTAAAAGAAAACCAAAATGATCACAAGAGCAGATGTTACTTCTTGCCCAACTTGTTAATGAAAACAAGGATATAATCAAAGGAAAATTTGGAGTTCGTATAACTTCCAAAACTAAAAAAAGATTTGTAGGAAAACATTTGTGTGCAAATAAATGCAGTGTGTTTCTAAAACGTTTACGTTCTGAGGCAGATTGGTAATTGGTCAACTTCTATTGTTGGCTTGTTAAAACCACTAAACCTTAATGGAACATGTCCCAAAACACACTACAGGAAACCATTTTTAAATGGTTTTAATGGTTAAAAGTCAATGGTTTGTAATATTTGTAATGGTACCATTTGTATTAGCAATTATTAGTATTTCTGTGATTTGGTTTTTCAGCAGGGAGGATAGTTTGTGATTTGGTCTTAGTGACTTCACTACTCCTAACATTTCACAGATTTAGGAGCTAGTTTTAGCCCTCAAACGCTTTGTGAAGTACTAATATTTAGGAGTTCTAAATTTAGGACTGTCACGCCCATTACTTTTAAGATTTTGTCCTAAATCGTCAGGTTATGAGCTACTTTTAGCCTTAAGATGTTTCGTGTATACAGGCCCTGATAATTAATGAAATACACTACCCACCTATCAAAAACGAAACGCATGAGCTGAAAGTTGAGTGTGCGGGGAAGACTCTGGAGCTTGATCCGACGGGTGGCGTTCTGTTTACTTTGACAACTTTCACAATAGTAGCGATTATCACCGTCCAGCTTCTCCTCCTAAACAGAATGAGAAACAACATATTGAAACTCATAATATCAAATTTACGTAGACATATGGAGCTGTCAGGCACAGAAATGTAAGCACAGAAATGTGAACCTTAAGAAACTCTGTAACACACTCCGTGAGGTTTTTGTGTCCTTGAATGTTCAACTCCAGCTCATAAAATCGTGATGGTAGAGGAGATTCACGTCCACATTTGTTGCATCTGGCATAACACAAAAAACAAGCACTAATTACCATATTATAACATACTAAACAAGCACTGCACATCATGCATTGTATATACATAACACCTCAGTCTGAAAATAACTTACACTGTAAAATAAGAGAACTGTCCACAGAACTGCTGTTGGATGACATTTTGGAGATTTGGGTCCTTCTGCTTTGAAAGTGTGTCTTCGAGAAGTGAAAGGAAGAGTTTGGAGAATTCCTGAGCATCCTAAAAACAAAAGAACTCTGCTTTTGAGCTTTTCCATGATCCACAGGGCACTCCAACATGCTTCAGATTTGAGTTGGCCTACCTGCTGCTGTCCTGTGTCAAGCCCAAGAGCCTTTACCAGCCCCGAAGGGTCGATATACCGTCTGTTGCTGTTCTGTAGCAATGCAAACAGATACTGGAGATGTTCACATATCGTCCGTGGTTCATAATCTGCAAAATAATGTACACAAATGAGAAAAATAAGTTTTAATACATGGGGCTTTTCTATGTTTTAACACATATGTAATGCTAAAAGTCATGCTTTAAATATTGTACACTTCATACCTTATCTTCAAAGTAGCTCTAGTTAAAGTTACTAAATGGCAATTGTCACAACAATCAATGCTGCATGCTACAAATCATCCAGGCTTTAAAAGAAAAAAAACATCGATCACCTAAATCCGTGTTGTGCCCCTCTGCTCTGGAATTCTGAAATTGATATAAAGCTCTACGAAGCTCCAGATTGTGGAACCACACCTGGAGGAAAGTGTTCACGTAACACGTGGCACCAAGATTCGTCAGGCCTACAAATGTGTTCTGAAACAAAGAGGGCACACATAATATAAATAAGCTTTCCATTGGTGTATGGTTTGTTGGGATAGGACAATATTTGGCCAAGATACAACTACTTAAATATCTGGATCTAAGGGTGCAAAAAAACGGGAAAATGCCTTTAAAGTTGTCTAAATGAAGTACTTAGCAATGCATATTACTAATGAAAAATGAAGTTTCGATATATTTACGGTAGGAAATTTACAAAATATCTTCATAGAACGTAAACTTTACTTAATATTCTAATGATTTTTGACTACAAATATACCCGTGCTACTTACGACTGGTTTTGTGATCTTGGCCTAAGGCATTTGAGGATCCCATCATTCTAGTGTTGTTATTGTTAACGAATACTGAGACTATTAAAAATCACTTTCAGTTATTGCAATAAAAACAAACATTTAATAAAAACCTAAAGCATAAAAAACCCAAATTATATATATAAAAGATGTCATTGTGAATAAAAACTAAAACTATTAAAACATCTTCAGCTTAAAATAAAACAAAATTTAAATTAAAATTTTAAAATATAAATAATAAGATAATATAAAGCCAGTTTAAAATATTAATAAATACTATAATATTACATAGCTAATACTAAAATAACAATATACCATTCTCTATGTGTTAGTATGCTACAGATTCCTCGTATGATTTTTGTCATTTGCCATACCTTATCTCGTCGTTCTGAATTTGGGTCATCAATGTTGTGGAAGGCATTTTCATCAATTTCTCCCAACCATGATTGTTCCCCAATACCGACTAGGCAATTGGGATTCCCTTTACAGTTCCTCCTGTGTGACAGCAAAAAAAAAATGTTTAAGGAGAGATGGTGATGTGATTACAACAACATGCAGTAGTAAAAACGTTTTCCCATTTTCTCCCATTAAAAGTGTCTTTAAATTAGAATTACAGTCAATGCGCTCAATAGAATGCATCACAGATCACTATTACCTGCATGCCCCTCTTTTGCATGCCGACACTGCGATCCTATAAGCTAACTCGATATGTTCATGTGTGATGTCCTCTGGTTTGACCGTCTCTGCCCACTTCCAAGCAGCTTTTTCCAGCTGCAACCGAGGAGCCATTCTGCACAAAGAAATACACACATTTTTAGTTACACATAAATCCTGCAACCAAAATCACAACATACATCTGAAAAGGCATATATAAACAACCTAAAAAAGATTACATACTGCACACAACAAAAAATATTAAAAAAAGAAACATAAACATCTTGCACATAAAGTAACATCACACACACTTGACAGATACAAACATCTGTGATGCACAGGCCTTGCATCACTGGTCCAGCATGCACAACATTTTTAATTTTTACCCCATACATCAGAAAAACATTATAAAGACAGCTAATTTATATTAACAAGCAAACAACTGGCAAGCACAGAAAATAATATCCAGGAAACACCACTGACTCCCAATTAGCACACATTTTTGACTATTCCATCAATATAATTCACAGTTTAGACTGAAACATACCGTCAAAAATAAATACGGCGAATTACGGGCTCAACACAGCTGTATTGTTTTACAAATCTTTAGTAAACACAATAATATTGAATGCTTTCATCGAGGCTGCTAAAGCTGCGCAGTTAGCATGCTAGCAGCTAGCTCTGACTTATTTTCATTAAATAAATGCACCTGGCGTGAATTTACCAAGAGATTCTTGACTGTGAAGATGCTTTCATAAATATAGGAATTTTAAATCACACTTTATTGATGATACATTTGTATTTAGCGCCCTTGCGTCAGCTTTTATATAAATATTTTTGTCCCTTCGTCAGTTTCAAACTTCTATGAGACGTACGTACTTACGCGTGACGTAATCGCGGCGTCTGACGTCAGTGCGTCAGCGGGCAGCTCAATGTCGCGGTGTTACCACATGGTTTTCCTTAACTTTCTCGCTACTCAGGGAAAAAGTACAGCAGTACAGTGACATTTGAATAACCATAAATAGCCAATTTTATTTGACATGAAGGAGATTTGCTGAAGTGCATTTCAAACTGCACTATACTAAACAGGTTTCTGTCATTTCCTCTCTGTAGTTTTCATTTTGGAAAAGTTAAATAGATGTCATAGTTTTATACAAATTGCAAGAGAGGATTTTACTTACATTTGTTTAGCAATCTTCAAAAAAAAATAAGACAAACGACATATGTGACCCTGGACCACAAAACCAGTCATAAGGTTAAATTTGACAAAACTGAGATTTATACATCATATGAAAGTTCAATATATAAGCTTTCTATTGATGTATGGTTTGTTAGGATAGGACAATATTTGGCTGAGATATATCTATTTGAAATCAGAAATCTGAGGATGCAAAAAAATCAAAAAGACTGAGAAAATCACCTTTAAAGTTGTCCAAATTAGGTTCTTAACAATGCATATTACAAATCAAAAATTACATTTTGATATGTTTACAGTAGGAATTTTACAAAAAATCTTCATGGAACATGAACTTTACTTAATTTCTTAATGATTTTTGGCATAAAAGAAAAATCAAAAATTTTGATCCATGCAATGTATTTTTGGCTATTGCTACAAATATACCCCAGCGACAGACTGGTTTTGTGGTCCAGGGTCACATATATATTTGTAGCAATAGCCAATAATACACTGTATGGGTCAAAATTATCGACATTTCTTTAATGTCGAAAATCATTAGGATAGCCTAAGTAAAGATCGTGTTCAATGACGATATTTAGTAAATTTCCTAAATATATCAAAACTTAATTGTTGGTTAATAATATGCATTGCTAAGAACTTAAGAATGCGATTTTTTCAATATTTTGAATTTTTAGATTCCAGATTTTCAAATAGTTGTATCTCAGCCAAATATTATCCTATCCTTACAAACCATACATCAGTGGAAAGAATATTTATTCAGATTATGTATAAATCTCAATATCAAAACATTGACCCTCATGATAAATTACTACGTTCTCTGCTTTAATCATGTTTGCGTATGTTTTTGCTTTGTTTTGTGGGAATTGTGGCTAAATGGATTCCCATGGTAGATCATGAGACACATTCACACAATTAAAAGAAAAAAGTCCAATGAAACTTTTAACAAGAAGCCCTGCTAAAGGCCCCAAAGATTTAAGAGCTTTTTACTGGACTTTAAACTTCACCTTTGAACTTCGAAAGAGAACATGTCATACAGAGGTTTCTGTGTCACGGAAAGGTCATGAATGAAGTGTAGATAAAAGATATTTACGCAAAATTGTGAAATAATAGCTGGATGCTCTTTGTATTTGTTTATGTTTCGGAGAAATTATGGTTCAGTTGATTGAATCAAGAAATATCAGTATGTTTGTAAGCATGACCTGCTAGTTTCAGGCCCAACTGCAGAGTCTCATTAAGTTTAAGCCTGGACTTCATCATGTTGACACCACATTGTTTGTTTGTTGTGTTTTTATTTCGTGATATACATTATTGTATAGGGTCTAGCACTCTATTTAAAGGTTTTGACCCATTGGACTTAAACATTTTGATCCATGCATGCTTAAATGCTTGACATTTGTTTGGTACAAAAATACAAACCATGTCTATGTATGAATTTCTTTCAAAAACTATGGATGTGTTAGACTGAATAAGAACAAGCAGAGGCAAGTATCCAGTAGGGTGAACTTTTCGTAAAACATGTAATTAATTTCTTTATTACCTTTGTTAACTTTGCAGCTATAATATTTCAATATGAATTCAGTATAAAGTGTTATAAAGTGTTATTTGAAAGATATATAACAATAAACATTTTGGTCATTTACTCCAGACCAATTTCTCTTCAGGTGAAGTAGGCCATCCCTTATTTATCAAAAATGGTTCTGCATCTTAATAAAAACTCATGATTTATTAACACGTATAATCACATATGAACATGTTTAAAGGAGTAGTTCACTTTCAGAACAAAGATTTACAGATAATGTACTCACCCCCTTGTCATCCAAGATGTTCATGTCTTTCTTTCTTCAGTTGTGTGGAAATTTTATATGGATTTCTCTCCATATAATGGACTTCTATGGAATTTTAACTTTCAAAATGCAGTTTCAAAGGGCTCTAAATGATCACAGCTGAGGAAACTATGGGTTATTTTCTAAAAAAAGAAATTATAATTTACATACTTTTTAACCTCAAATGCTCGTCTTGTCTAGCTCTGTGTGTACTCTGTGTAGAGATTAAAAAGTATATAAATTGTAAATGTTTTAAAAAAAATAACAGATTGTTTCGCTAAGACCCTTCTTCCTCGGCTGGGATCATTTAGAGCCCCTTGAAGCTGCTTTTAAACTGCATCTTGGAAGTTCAAACTCGGGGGCAACGTAGAAGTCCATTATATGGAGAGAAATCCTGAAATGCTTTCCTCAAAAAACATAATTTCTTTACGACTGAAGAAAGGAAGACATGAACATCTTGGATGACAAGGGGGTGAGTACATTATCTGTACATTTTTGTTCTGAAAGTAAACTACTCCTTAAACAAACCCAAATAATACATAACCTACAGGTTATGAGTAAATAAATAATGTTTAAATCCACATCTCAATTCATGTGTGAAATTCCAAACAACTAAAAGAACATGTTGTGTTGACATTAAATGTAAAGAAATCTATATATCAGAATATTCAGAAATCAGAATATGGATAAAAATGAACTCTACAATACTATAACAAAAGCAACAATAAAGAGGCAAAAATATTAATAAGAACATTTAAAATGGTACCCATGAAAATGTTTTTCTGTCTATCCTCTCTAAACACTTAAAACTATTTTTAATTGCTAATATTTTAAAGCATTATATTGTTCATCTATATTTTTCTCTTCTCCACAGATTGAACGTCATGCCTCAACTTTTTTTTCTATTCTATCGTTCCTTTCTTCCATCTCTGACTTGAAAGTCTCATTTCTGTTTTTTAAAGTAAATTATACATGTCAACTATAAAATCACCAGAAAATGGCCATTTATTTAATGAATTTGGGTATACTTACAGAAGGTTAAAGGTTGGCCCACTTTACCTGAATCCCACAGGCCCACTTTATCGAACACATTCAGCCAAAGTGGGCAAGCAATATTTATGTTACACCAGGCCAGCAGAGGGAGCCTTGCCCCTCACTGACTGTTGCTGCTCCCTCTGCTGCTTCGCTGGTTACTTCCTGTTTGTCAGCCATAAAAGCAAGCTCAGGCCACACACACTGCGAAGTATCGTTTGCTCCTAGCTACATTACCAAGCATTTTCCCTTGTTCTCTGTTTCTAGTTCATAGTTTATTCCTGTCTTGTTTTCTAGTTTCAGTCTTAGTCATAGTTTAGCCTTGTTTTGTTCGTTTGTTTGTTTGTGTTCTTTTGTTACTTTGTTCTGCCCACCTGGATTTTTTGACCCATGCCTGTTCTACTGGATTACTCTCTGGATTATTCTTCGTTGTTGTTGTTTGCTGGTTTCTCCGACTCCCTCGTAACAATTTAAACACCTTACAAAAAAATAAAAAATTATTATATGTATTCTTTGCATTTTATTCCCTGTTGATGGTAGTATTGAATAAAACAGGAACTGTCACAATGTTTGTTTACAGTTAGTGAGCAACCTTACAGTTACAAACAAAAATCTTATGTCAAAATGGTTTTTACCTTTTACCATGACACAGTCCTCCTTTAAAATAATGTCTCTTTAATTAAGAACCATTTTTATGCTCTGAGGTGTAAACCATTTGTGACCCTGGACCACAAAAACCAGTCTTAAGTCGCTGGGGTATATTTGTAGCAATAGCCAAAAATACATTGTATGGGTCAAAATTATTGATTTTTCTTTTATGCCAAAAATCATTAGGAAATTAAGTAAAGATCATGTTCCATGAAGATTTTTTTTTTGTAAAATTCCTACTATAAATATATCAAAATGTAATTTTTGATTAGTAATATGCATTGTTAAGGACTTAATTTGGAGAACTTTAAAGATGATTTTCTCAGTATTTAGATTTTTTTGCACCCTCAGATTCCAGATTTTCAAATAGATGTATCTCGGCCAAATATTGTCCTATCCTAACCCATATATCAACAGAAAGCTTATTTATTGAGCTTTTATATGATGTATACATCTCAGTTTTGTAAAATTTAACCTTATGACTGGTTTTGTGGTCCAGGGTCACATTTGTACGGTGGCCGAGAGAGGCCAACGCGCTGCAAATTTAAGAAAACACATGCAAAAAGAAAAAACGACAACAAATTAAGAAAACATCTTCATCAGTTTGACAACACAGGCGCTGCAAATCCTCGCGACGCAAACACAAATACGGAAACGCGCTGCAAATTCTCACAACACAACCAAACTCAGAAACGCGCTGCGAACACACGAAGGCGCTGCAAACTAACAAACGCGCTGCATATAGCTCGGTCCACAACGGAAATGTTTCAGGGGGACCTCAAAAAGTGACAAACTCATATGGGACCTGATTATTTATATCACTATCACCTTTAAGTGATACTATACTATCACTAAAAGGTGATAGTTCACCGATAACACCTCTGCTCTGACCAACAACCACTGAACAAATAATCAGGTCCCAGATAGGTTCGTCACTTTTTGAGGTCCCCCTGAAACATTTCCGTTGTGGACCGAGCTATATGCAGCGCGTTCCTGTGTTTCTGAGTTGTGTTGTGAGAATTTGCAGCGCGTTTCCGTATTTGTGTTTGCGTTGCGAGGATTTGCAGCGCCTGTGTTGTCAAACTGATGAAGATGTTTTCTTAATTTGTTGTCGTTTTTTCTGTTTGCATGTGTTTTCTTAAGTTTGCAGCGCGTTGGCCTCTCTCGGCCACCGTACATTTGAGCACAGTACAATCAAGCTTAAACGGCCCACTTTACCCGAATTAACCCTATACATGCAATACATACTCTATACATACTCCCTTCTAATCAGGGGTCGCCACAGCGGAGTGATCCGCACAGCCGATTTGGCACATGTTTTATGCCGGATCTATACATGCAAACTATTTTAATATATTTATAAAAAGGCGTCCCATGATGCACCCCATGAAGTTTGAAGTTTAGAGAAAAAACCTAAATATAAGACAATTATGTTAAAATGTGAACATCAATATTTATATCCAAACCTTTAACTAGTATGAACTTTTTAAAAGTTGGCTTTCAGTGTTCTACAAACACTTGCCCAAATGTAATCAGTGTGACAGATGTTTAGCCCAGTCTTCAGCTGTAGATGGTGCTTGGGTTGGGGCAGCTTTGAGGGGGTCCTGCACGGCTCCTCCTTTTAGATCCGTGACATTGGACCTGTTGTCATGGAAATAGTTCAGACGCATAAATTTGACAAAGAGTCTTCAAAGGCACAAAAGCCAGGATGATGAACAAGGATTAAGCTCGACGCATCCGAGACGCTATAGACAAATATTCCTGCTTCAAAAGCATTAAAAAGCACTTCACAGGGGCGTTTCACAGGCTATATGTCGTCTTTATAAATTAAGGGAATGTTTGGTTTTCTCAAGAGTAGACTTTGCGCGGTACAATCGCGACAGAACAATTGCATTTAACATTGGAGCAGCAAGTGCTTTTGCTTGGACACGCGAGATGGCCCGAGTGCGATGCATTCAGCACCTGTCAGGATGGTTTGTTCTCTTCAGCTTAATGATACGCCAGAGTCACTCCATTGAGACAGGTAGGGTGATGGGTGTTCAGTTCTCAAGATTTATCCCGTTATTACCTCGTTGACACCGACACTTGTTGCACTCCGGTTTCGTCTCGTATTCTTTATTCATTTGTGTGTGTTGGCATTAGAACTAGTTGGAGTTGCAATGACTTTCAAAGACATTTGGCTTGTCACGTGTAATTTGTCTTACCACAACTGTAATCTAATGAAGTTAATTAAAAGTACAGTAGATTTAAAATGTTTTAAAATGTTCCTAAAATGTTTAATGCCTAAGTTTTTAAACTGAACACACAGTTTTATTAAATGTAATTTGACCTCTAATCGGCTTTCATATCATATCATATTTATCTGGTTTCTTCAGTTACATATGCTTAATTCTAACTGGGCATCTGCATGACAATACAATACAACAATGTTTGTAGTAAACTTATTTCATATATAAACTGCACTTATTTCAGAAACATATAGATAGTTGTCCTTTGCTATGAAAATCATTTATTGTTTTTCATTATGAGACACTACATCTGGCTAGGGATGATTAATTTGATCTGACATTAAAAACTGATAGAGCATCTCCTCATCTGGTCCAGTGAAAAGCCCCTGGCATCTGTGTGATTACCCACAGAGTTGGCACGCTCTCTGCTGAAGTTACTGCTGGAGTTGAAGTTACAGTACAGTGGGAACCTGAGTGTGATTGGAGCACCCAAGCACTTTGGTCTGGCCAATTAAAACATTTATAGGGAACTTACTATTCTGCTGCTGCTCATTTTTGTGGAAACTCAGTTGAGGACACATGGTTACGGAATATTTTGAGGTATTGGTGCTTTTCCACCAATAGAAGCTTTCTCTGGACATTCCTGGCAGTGAGACATCATGGATCCACAGGTTGCTCTTGGTAACAAAGCTAATAAAACAAGGAGAGGTTGTAAATCTTCCTATTATTTGGTTCGTAACCCAGATGGGGGGGATGTGAAGCCAGTTCATGCTTGTGGTCTTTCTAGATTAGAACTGCATTTCTTCTGTTTTCCTTCCATCCTTGTGTTCTTTGTTTCACGCTACATGACCATCAAAGGAGTAGTTCAGCCGAAAATTAGTTTTCTGAAAATGTACTCAGCCTCAGGCCATACAAGATGTAGATGAGTTTGTTTCTTCATCAAAACAGATTTGGAGAAACTTAGCATTTACGTCACTTGCTCACCAATGGATCCTCTGCAGTGAAAGGGTGCCGTCAGAATGAAAGTCTAAACAGTTGATAAAAACATCACAATAATCAACAAATAATCCACATGTCTCTAGTCTATCAATACATATCAGTTAAGGTGGTATACTACATAATAACACTTCCTATAATGAAAAAGTACATCCCCTGTTGTCCTCTCAAATCAAAATCCACCCACATATATGTTTATAGAACTATTTCAGGCTGTTTTTGCATTTGTGAATAGTGCATATTTCTCTCCTGATTCAGACAAGATGACTTTTTCACTTAGAAAGCTATATTATGGATACAACGGTTTTAAGCTAAAACCATCAAAATGATGGATTTGTTTCTTACAAAACAGTTTATCACATCACAAAACGTTTATTGATGGACTCGTTGTGTGGATTATTTTGATGTTTTTTAAGGGGTTGAGTGATTATCAATCAAGTCAATTATCGGCACTGAAATTAAGCATTTTTATGGTTATTGGTCATTTTCAAAATCGATTTGCTGCTAAAATAATTTAAAAGCATTTAAAGAAAGTTTATGTCAAAGCCCTTGTTATTCTTAATTTTTACATTAATTTTACACAAGACATGCAGACCTTGCAGATTCTGCAAAATGTTAATTATTTTACCAAAACAAGACGGATCATATAAAATGCATGTTATTTTTTATTTAGTACTGATGTGAATAAGACATTTCACATAAAAGACATTTACATATAGTCCACAGGAGAAAATAATAGTTGAATTTTTAAAAATTACCCAGTTCAAAAATTTACATACACTTGATTCGTAATGCTTTGTTGTTATCTAAATAATCCACAACTGTGTTTTTTTGTTTATTGGTAGTTGTTCATGAGTCCCTTGTTTGTCCTAAACAGTGAAACTGCCCGCTGTTCTTCAGAAACATCCTACAGGTTTAGCATAGCATTTTTGTGTATTGAACCTTTCCAACAATGACTATATGATCTTTTCACACTGAGGACAACTTAAGGATTCATATGCAACTATTACAGAAGGTTCAAACACTCACTGGTGCTCCAGAAGGAAACACAATGCATTAAGAGCCGGGGGTGAAAACTTTTAGAATTTGAAAATCAGGGTAAGCTTTAGTTATTTTGTTGGCAAAATAAGAAAAATCTACACATAATTCAGTTTAAAAGTTAATGCATCGATTTTCCTTCTGAAGGAAATCTGTGGGACCTGAAGGACCTTTCTGAAGAACAGTGTGCAGTTTAACTGTTCAGGGACTCAATAACAACTGTCACTAAACAGAAAACAGTAACAACAGTATTAAGAATCAAGTGTATGTAAACTATTAAACAGGGTCATTTTTATAAATTCATCTATCATTTTCTCTTTCGGACTATATGTAAATGTCTTTTATGTGAAATATCTTATTCAGGTCTGTACTAAATAAAAAAATAATATACACTTTGTACATGATCCCTTTTATGTTGATAAAATAATTATCATTTTGCAGATTCTGCAAGGTTTATGTAAACTTTTGACCTCAGTCTACTTGATCTGTAATAACTGCCATTAGCATCGGCCATGAAAAACTTGTATCATTCAATCGGTTTGGAGTCTCAGTCTGACGGCACCCATTCACTGCAGAGCATCTATTGGTGAGCAAGTGATGTGATAATACATTTCTTCTTACATCTGTTCCAGTGAACAAACTCAGTTTTCAGCAGATTTCCTTTTGGTGAACTACTCCTTTAACAGAAAGCTGGTTTAGAATCTCAAAATGATCTTAAATCTCATTGCCATCTCAATATTCCCAACAGTCAATGTCGTGGACTTCTGCGGACAGACAATACAGGGGGACGGCATGATCGTAAAGTCCCACCAGGAGTCCCGGAAGTACTACTTTGTCTCCATGGGAACAGATTGCCACCTCACCATGCAGTCCGCCACCCCCCGGGACAAGGTGCAGTTCTACTTCCGCTTCTTTCTAGTCTACAGCTTGCTAAGAGTGTCCCCACACAGCCCCGCACCCCTCTTCCCAGAATCACCCAGGGGGTCCTCCTCATCTGGCCCGACACGGCCTGATTTGAGCTTAGAGCCAACCACCAAGGAGGAGCCTGAAGACCCCTGCCACGCTGGCTCTTACATTCAGTTCTACGATGGGAGGGATAAGTCCGCACCCCCTATTGGCCAGCCACTCTGTGGGAAGAGCCCTCCCCGACCGGTGTTGTCAACGGGCAACTTTTTGACTCTGCGTCTCGTGACGCGAGGAACTCAGCCAAGGGTGGACTTTGTTGGAGACTTCACTTCATTCAGGCTGGGTTAGAATGTGTTTGCATCTTATTGTTTTTCTTGAAGATTAATAGAATATCAACAATATGCTCATATTGTTTGTCTCTCTAGGTTTTAACCAATCAGAGTGCAGCGGACAGCCTTACTTCAACTGTCGCAATGGGAAGTGTATTCCCATGAGTCTGGTTTGTGCCGATGATAAAGGCATTGACAATTGTGGTGATGGCAGCGACTTAATTGATTATCCTGGTTGCAATGGTGAGTAAAGAGATTATTTTGAGAAGGGTTTTCCATATGGGATTTGTTCATGATAGATTTTGCTCTTGTTTTGTGTGTTTCAGGACCTCTATCTACACCCAAGCCTCCACAGCATCATGTTACCCAACCAGCACAGATGCTGAATGTTCACACTCAAACAGTGTCCACTTTAAAGAACTGTGCCACTCCAAATGCCATGCCTGATCCGGATTCTGTAACTGGTAAGTTCTCAAAAAATAAATAAATAAATAAATAAATAATAAAATTCTGCTACAATGTTAAAAAGATTCCATGAACAACTTTTAGAATCAGTGGAAAGAGTGTTGGACAAAAGGTTTTTTATAGTAGAAATTTTGGTAACACTTTACAATAAGGTTCTTTAGTTAACATTAGTTAACCACATTAGTTAACATGAACTAATAATGAACTGCACTTATACAGCATTTATTAATCTTTGTTCATGTTTATTTCAACATTTACTAATTAATTATTAAAATTTTGTTAACATTAGTTAATGCAGTGTGAACTAACATGAACAAACAATGAACAACTGTATTTCCCTTAACTAACGTTAATAAAGATGAGTAAATACAGTAACAAATGTATTAGTCATGGTTAGTTAATGTTAGTTAATACATTAACTAATGTTTAACTAATGAACCTTATTGTAAAGTGTTACCGAAATTTTTTTTATTAAAGTGTTTTTCACACTAAGGAAAAATTAGTTTAAAGGTCTTCTTAGAACTGTTGACTGAAAGTTTTTTTGGGGAACAAAAAATGGTTCTTCTACAGTCAAACCATAAATTATTCAGACACCAGCATTGTTTGGTAATTGGTCAACAAAGAATTTTTGGTTGATTGTAATCCATTACATACGGTACCTTTCTATCAAACTTATCTGATATTATCAAGATGAATTTGTTCTGACACAGTTTAACTTTGAGTTCTTGTCATATATTATTACTATTACTATTACAATTACTTTTACACTGTTATTTACTGAAAATCCTTTTATACTCTTAAAAATAAATGTTACACAGCAACGTTTATATGGCTTCAGTGGTTAAGAGCCTTTTTGGGTTCCTCAAAAAAACGTTTAGTAAAACATTCTTAAAAAAAAAAATCTCAGTTGGAAGAACATTTTAAAAATCTAAAAATCCTTTGCCCACTATATTGAAAATAGTTGCGGTAAACGTCTCTTGCTGCCTTCGATTATAGATAGAAAGTTATACAACTTTGTGATGTTATGGTGCATAAATGACAGCATTTTCATTTCTAAATGATATGTTCCTTTAGGAAAAGTCAGTAGTTTCTTTCTCATTTTGTAAAATTTTCTTTAACTTCAAAAACTTGCTTTAGAGGATTACCTGAATTCTCTATATTTAATTGTTGAAGGCCAAACTAACAAAACCAAGCACGTTACTGTCTGTTTAAGCCTTCACTAAATCAGTTTTACATGGTTGTGGGTTTGAAGTTACTAAATTAACTGTACAATATCCACCATTCTGTTTTAAGTGCATATTTAGGTCTTGAAAATGAATTTCAATGGATAAAAACCTGAAGTGGACAAAGATGGTTCAATGCACAAAAACCTAAATATAATGACTACTCCTCAGAACGGCAGCCCTTTTTGACTGTCCATAAATTTGGTTTTATTGCTGTATAATGGTGAACTCTGAAAGGCTAGGGACACAAAGCTAATTGAGGAGCACATAAATGTTCATTGCAAACAGTGAGCTGTAAATCAGCTGCTCGTTGAAACTTCTCGAGAGCACTAGTCTGCTAAGTAGTATTTGAACTAATAGCCGTCATTTACCTCCACATGCAATCTAAATTGCTTTTAAAATCCATAGGTGTTCGAACAATGGCACACTACTTGAAAGAACAGATTTCACAAAGAAAGCTTTAATGACTATCACTTTCATATTTTACTGTATAAAATGATCTTATAAGGAACACATAGTTGCCAAATTCAACAAAAAGCCTCTAAAACTATTAAAAATGGTTTACTTTTTGGAAATGAAGCTGGCAAAAATCGATATCTTCAGATTCGGCATTCGGCATTCCACAGACACCAATAAAAAGTTTAAAAGTTATAAGCAAAAATGTGAATTTTTTGTATCTCATGACCCATAGGTGGTACTGTTCCCAACTTTGAAATTAACCCTCAGAGCATGGTGATGATGAAGCATACCAAGTTTAATTTCAATTGATAAAATTTTGGCCAAGATATAGCCTCTAAACCAATTTTGGGTCAATTTGTGACATCATAACTTTTGAACAAGGATGAATAAAGAAAAATATTCAGTAATTTCTGTGCAGCTCTGTCCAAAGATTATCTGTGCCAATTTTGGGAAGAATTGGATCAATTTTCGAGGAAGAAAAGCAAAAAAACAGAATACTGTACTTTTCAAAATAGCTACTACTGTAATGGGTGGAGTCTTAATGTAAGCTATTGAATGTGATTAGCATGAGGAGAGGAATCAGGTGTACTAAGTTTCAGAATTATTTTTAATAATTATTTTTAATTATTTTATTTTTATTTTTTGCAGGTTTAAGAATATAGAGTGAGTGCTGATTAAATTTCAATCTCACTGGGAATTGTTGGTCCTGGTCCTTTAATGAAATTCTTTCTTCTTCAGATTCCCAGTTTTCCATTTCTCTGCTGGCGCTGTATGTGGTTCTGGGTGTGATGGCAGGAGGGGTTCTCATGTGCTGGTGCTGTTGGGCCCCTGGCTGGTTCTTTTGGCGCGTTAGTGTTTTTCGTTTCTTGCCCTGCTGCAACTCCTGCTGCGCGTCCTGCCAGCTCTGTGGACGGAGCTGCATGCAAAACAAGGACCACCGATTGGCAAAGGTTACACCGGAAGGAACCGCAACATCTGTGTCATCTACCACCACAGTGGCTGTGTAAATACCCTCCTCTGATATCTTATAGATACAGAAAAGACTCGTAAAGGGGATGATGAGGACAATATGTTAGGGAGTGGTATATTAGTAGAAGTCCTCCTTTTTTATTTTTTACAATGAAAAAGGAGCAAGAAATGCTGGGCAGTCGAGTGTTTTCAACTGGTATTTTTGTGTTTTCAAAAATTATAGAATGTAATTTGACAAAATCTGCTGTTTTTTGTTTTTAAACTGGATTTGTTATATATGTATATTTTATAGATACTGGATCTGTGGAAACAACATGAGCTGAGATTTCTAGTTTCTAGTTGGTTTCGCAAAGTGAAAAAGGAAAGAATTCCACTCTATATTACCTCAGTGGGATACAGCTAACACTAGGACAATCCAGCTACAAAGGACTGGAAAGTGTTTTATTATTAAAAGTTTCCAATAAAATGCTCATAAAGCTACCAGCGAGCATTATTATAGCTGCAGGTCTATGAAAGGACCTATGAAAGGTCACTATACTCTTCAGCAGTTCACAATATTGTGAATACGTTTGTTTTTGAATCAATCTGTTTGTTGAACATGTGTAGTGCTAGTGATTTGATTTTTTTTCTTATTAAATGATTAAATTGTGTATAAAAAACTGAATAGATTCAAGGTTATGCCAAAAAGTGCTAATATTCTATAAGCATTATTTTTTCTAAAACCAAAACCCTCTGTTTTCACTGACATAAAAGCTCAGAAACATAGACTACTGATGCCACTCTGTTAAAGCAAATGTAATGTGCAAGATAACTGCTGTAATGTACATAAAAAAAACTTGTAATGTAACTTGTAATGAAAATGTACTGTAGATGAGTTTGCTTTTTCTTTGTAACAGATTTAGGGAAATTTTGCATTAGATCACTTCCTCACCAATGGATGCTTTGCAGTGAATGTGTGCCATCAGAATGAAAGTCCAAACAGCTGATAAAAACATCACAATAATCCACACCACTTCAGTCCATGAAGTAATATCTCATGAAGCAAAAAGCTGTTTAAAAGAAACAATTCCATCAAAACATTTTTAACGTCAAACCATCCTTAATTCATAATATTTCTTTCTTTAGTGAAAAAGTCGTCGTCAAGAAAAATATGCTTAGAAGAAAACACCATCTACAAACAAAAACAGTCTGAAATAGTTTTTAACATATATGTGGGTGGATTTTGATATTGAGAGGACGTGTAATTAGATTATAGATTATAGTCTTATATTTTGGCCAGAAGCAATGGTTTAAAGTTAAAATGCCTTATTGATGGATTTGTTTCTTACAAATATACAAATACATGGTTTTAACTTCACAAAATGGACCGGAGTGGTGTAGATTACTTGTGGATTATTGTCATGTTTTTATCAGATGTTTGGACTCTCATTCTGACGGCACCCATTCACAGCAGAGGATCCATTGGTGAGCCAAAATACCAGTCTATAATTCATAATAGCCATTTTTCCAGTGCTTCCTCAATTTTTTTTTTTTTTGATGAAGAAATAACTGAGGGTTCATTTTTGGGTGAACTATTCTAGTTTTAACATTTTGACTTGCTAGATAAGACCGTTCTTCTTCAACTGAGATCATTTAGAGCCATTTAAAGCTTCATTTAAACTTCATGGGGACACCATTGAAGTCCACTATATGGAGACAATTTGTGATTTTTTTTTTGTCCACTGCAATAGAAGATAGTACAACACGTATCACAACTTTTGTCAGACATTTTGAATTGCTGTTGCTATAAATAAAAAATACAGTAATATATAAACAAGGTCGGTCATATGAAATTATAAAAAAGGGTCAAAGGTCATCACCCATGGTGGTTTGGATTCAACATTACACTGAATATTTAAAAAAACCTTTTAAAGAGAATATCAGGTGCAAAATTCACTTTTACATGGTGTTTGCATATAAATGTGTCTTAGCAGTGTGTGGACACAACCACCCTACAATAATAAAAATCTATTCACTCTTTTTTTTTAAATCCCAAAACAACCTAACATTCTCAATTATCAAGCTGTTTTGATTTTCTGAGCAGTATGACATCACACTGCTCAGGCCCCCGCCCACGACCGCTTATGGATTGTCCCGTATTAGCATATTTCCACCCTCAGCCAATTGTACGCTGTCCACCATTTTCTCCATGCTCAAGCAGCTGTAGCAATCTCTCCTAAGCAATGCAAGTGTTTTGTAGTTGGATGTAAAAATGAACATAACAGTCTTAATTTTCTCCCGACATCAGAGCAACGCAGTGGATTTGTTTTGTTTTTGATGGTAATGTGCCACCAAATACATACAAAATGGAAGTGAGGGGTGAAATGAGCAATTGCTCATTATCATTTAAAGAGACGCAAACCAAAACAGGTTGCTGTGAACAGAACTTTTTTTTGATAAGGTAAAGGGGGTGTTGTTTTACACAACCACTGAGGAATTTTTATTAAGTATTTTGCAGACATTTCATGAAATCCCTAAAGAATCCTACCAACTTGTAGAAAATAGGCTTCTGATTTTGTAAATTAGAAGCATTTGTTACTGGACTCATATTCAAATGCATTGTTCTGATATTTCAATTCACTGTACATCACTGTTGACAAATGTAGTCTGTATGTTGTAAGTCACAGGGTTAAAGACTTGATAAACAGTTGAGATACAAGTAAAACTGTAAATAGACAAATTCAGTCATTAAAACAATTTTAATGTGATGAATGTTTCAGATTCTCCTTGTGACTGTTTACAAAAGACCGAGAGAAAGTCTGGCAAGCGCCTCCATTTCAGACAGAGTCTGTTGCTTTTGTAACTCCTAGCAACCTTTCAGAGCAGATCCTCTTTGCTCAAAGAAGAATTTCCTATTCTCTGTTTGACCGATTTATATAATCACCAAACCCCTTGTTCAAACAGGCCAGAGACATTTAATATCTGACATTAAGGTGACCTCGATTTTTTTCTCAGAACCCAGGCAGTAGATCCTTTTCAGGCGTTGAAGGCGACAGCGATGGGTGTAGATTGTTGTTACAATGACCCCATTAAGACTATCCGTAAACGCTTTAAATTAACGGCGCTGCATTGTTCCCGTGGTATCTCTCTGACACAAGCAGTTGCAAACGTCATTAGTGACCCACTCACACAACGTGCCTAAATTGTTTGGCCTTCAAGGTGTAAATAAAATGAATGAGGGGATGTGTAAATATCACCTAAAACAGACAGAATTCTCTAAGGGCTAAAAATATACATTTTCAATCTGCTAAAGAATGCTGTTGGCTAATATTTGCTGGGGTTTATTGATGGCATTGTTTTTTCCTCAAAAAGGGACTAAAGCATTCCATCTAGAAACATAAAAACAATTTTTTAATCTGCTATTTGTCTTCCACTGATTTGTCTGTTTTGTATTTTTTCAGAAGTGCATAACACAGCGTCTCTATGCAAACAGGCCTGATTACTCAGCATTTTACTTAACCTAACTTAATTTAACTTAAAGGTTTGCCATCCAGACACCTTTAATCACAGTGTGATTCATAATCTAACTTTAAGGACCATTGTACTTCTTGTTTCAGTTCACAAAAGCTAATACATCAAGTGAAAGTGATTCTATAAACATCCCTTTTCTAGTATCTTCATCACTCGTGCGAATTACCTGCTTATGGAGATTGATTTTTACTTTTAGTTTTCTTACTCATGTGGTCAGTTTGACAATTTTGACCTCATTCTGAAATTGATTTGCGGTAATTGGTTAAATATCTATATTTTTTTTATGTAAAACTGAATTCTTCCACAGAAATGTCAAGTTGAACTGGCATTTTGCCCTTTTTAAGGTAAGTCTCATTACTTACTTCCCTCTCAGACACTTTCAGAGCACTGTCTATTGTTCAGTTTTAATCTAAAGTTTGTTCACAGTGTCTACAGACATAGTGAAATGGCCCTGTTCATCTATATTATCTTTTACCTTGTACTGGAGGTTAAATCGCAAGGTAAGCAATCTTAGTGGTTTCCATTTATCTTCCCAAATGAACACTGCAGTTTTGTTTTTATTATAACGAATAAAAATTTTATAGCTCTAGAACTGACTTTTACAAATGTTGGTGACACTTTACAATTTACGTTTCATTTGCTAACATTAATTATACATTATTGAGCAATGAACAATACCTCTAGAGCCTTTATTCATTTTAGCTAATGTTGATCTACATGTTTTCGAATACATTTTTGAGATCAAAAGTTCCATCTGTTAACATTAGTTATTGCAATGTGAACACATGAACATTGGTATTAACTAATATTAACAAAGGTTAATTCTGTAAAAATGTATTACTTATTGTTAGTCCATGTTAATGCGTTAACTAATGTTAATAATTTGTGACCCTGGACCACAAAACCAGTCATAAGTGTAAAATCGTTGAAATTGAGATTTATACATCACCAGTATTTGGCCGAGATACAACTATTTAAAAATCTGGATTCTGAGGATTCAAAAAAATCTAAATATTGAGAAATTCACCTTTAAAGTTGTCCAAATGAAGTTCCTAGCAATACATATTACTTTGATCTTTACCTAATATCCTAAGTATTTTTGGCATAAAAGAAAATTTTATCATTTTGAACCCTATAATGTATTTTTTACTATTGCTACAAATATACCCATGCTACTTAAGACTGGTTTTGTGGTACAGGGTCACATTTTACTTTTATTTATTTTATTTATTTATTTACTTGTTATTGTAAAGTGTTAATAATATTTTAACATTTTTTAAAAATAATCTTTTACTTCGTATTATAGAGTCAATAGTTTCGTAAAAGCTACACTTTAAAAATAAAGGTGCTTCACGATGCCATAGAAGACCCTTTTTAGTCTAAATGGTTCCATAAAGAACCTTTAACATCTGAAGAACCGTTCTGTTTCACAAAAGGTTCGTTGTGGCAAAAGAAGGTTCTTCAGATTATAAAAAGGTAAGAAAGAGATGGTTCTTTAAAGAACCTTTGACTAAATGATTCTTTGTGGAACCAAAAATGGTTCTTCTATGGCATCGCTGTGAAGAACCTTTTAAGGCACCTTTATTTTTAAGAGTGTATGTGGTCCAATTTTAAGTAATACTGGACTTGTATTAAATTAAAGGAGAAGTTCACTTTCAGAACAAAACTTTCCAGATAATTTACTCACCCCCTTGTCATCCAAGATATTCATGTCTTTCCTTCTTCAGTCAATAAGAAATTATGTTTCTTGAGGAAAGAAAATCAGAAATTATCTCCAGATAGTGGACTTCAATGGTGACCAAAAGTTTGAACTTCCAAAATGCAGTTTAAACGCAGCTTCAAATGGCTCTAAACGATCCCAGCCGAGGAAGAAGAGTCTTATCTAGTGAAACGATCGGTAATTTTCAAACAAACTGACAATTTATATACTTTTAACCTCAAATTCTCATCTTGTCTTGTCTCTGTGATGCGCATGTAGGGCGATTTTTGAAGTAGGGGAAGAAAACAAGGGAGTTTTTCAATATACTCTGTATAGACCGTATTGAACCAGAAAAAAACAAAAACAAAAAAAAACATGCAGTTCACGCAGACTTAGAAAAGACAAGCACTTGAGGTTAAAAAGTATATAAATTGTCAATTTGTTTTGAAAATGACCAATCGTTTTGCTAAATAAGACCCTTCTTCCTCGGCTGAGATCGTTTAGAGCCCTTTGAAGCTGCATTTAAACTGCATTTTAGAAGTTCTAACGTTACATCACACCATTGAAGTCCATGTCCTGATTTTTTTTCCTCAAGAAGCATAATTTCTTATTGACTGAAGACAGAAAGACACAAACATCTTGAATGACAAGGGGGAGAGCAAATTATCTGTACATTTTTGTTCTGGACGAGAATTTCTCCTTTAAGGACATTAACACATGCAACACTTTTTTATTTATTGTTTACTGTTATTTATTGTTACATTTTGCTGAAAAGGTGAATTTGCGTGTCCTATGTTTGTTATAGGATTGCCGAAGGCCAAGCTGACAATAGTTCCAACATTTGCTACTGATGAAGAAGAGGTGCAGATGGTCTGTAAAGGTTATGAGGATCAGCACATGTCTGAGTGCATGTTTTACCCTGCCGGACAGGAGACATTTTCAAAACCAAGTGCATCGTGTGACTTCTCCATTAACGGCACCGACCTGATCGCATGGTCACAAAATCAGGAGAGTTCATATGTCAACATATACTGCTACTATACTGTGCATGGCGTAAATGAAACATCACCTCATTCAGACAGAGTCTCAGTAAGGGTTAGAGGTAAGCTGTTCACAAACTATTTGTAATAGACAGTTAAAGTGTTTTTTTTTTTTTCAAAGCAGATGTTTCAAAGCAGTTTTTGTTTTTGTAAGGTTTGACTGCCATGTCATCTTTGCCACCAATCACACAGGGCAGCCCAACTACAATGATTCTCAATGGAACCTTTCAAGGTTGGAATTATAATTGAAATTCCAGATTTTCTCATTTAAATAACTTAATGATTAATATAGTTGTGACATAAGAAAATAATAGGAAGGAGTTCAGTTTTTGAAAAGGAGTTTATTTTCTTGAATTGATATTTTTTTAATTGATATGGTAAAGTGGGGCGAGGCATATGGGAGATTGTCGCCGCTCCCTTTTTAATTAGCCAATAGGATTTAGTTTATGTCACAGGCATGAGCCTTGTATTTGCATTGAAAAAAGTTTTTGAAAATGAAAGTAAAAGACAAAATTTGTATGTATATTTTTGCTAAAATTTAATTATGCCAAATTTTATATAGATACCCTATCTACAAATAAGTTAAATAAGTTCTTCAAGGCTTTGTAAAGCCAAATTGAGTCTTTCTTATTCTAGCACTCTCTATTATTAACTGGTCCTGGCAATTTCATTATCATTTAAACATTCATTTCAGCAAATTTGTCCACTGCGTCAACAACAAACACAACAACATGTGAGTTGCCTTGATTGATTTTTATTACCTAACAACCAACGTAATTCTTTTTCATTTTGTACACATACCTCCTTTTAATTTTTAATTTGTTTAACATGTACTGTAACTCTTGTTCTGTTGGTTCAATAGCTTTGGCTATAACATCCAGTACTGAAATCATAATAGATCCAATAACAAGTAAGTGTTTTTTTTGTTTTGTTTCTCATAACATTTTGATCAGTTGGCTTTAAACTACTCATCTAAGGCCTGGTTTCACAGACAGGGCTTAGACTAAATCAGGATTAGGCCATAGTTCAGTTAGGACATTTAAGTAATTTTTATAAATGTGCCTTAGAAAAAACATTACTGGTGTGCATCTTGAGACAAAACAAAGGCACTGGCATGTTTTAAGATCAATCAGTGCAAGTTTGTTTCAGTTGAAACAGCTCAGACTTACACTTTAGTCTGGGACTAGGCTTAAGCCTTGTCTGTGAAACTGGGGGTAAATGTGTTGTGTTACTACAGATATGTCCAGTCCAAGTACTCATGACAGCCATAGTCATAGGTTCACAGATCCTGCAAATGGTGAGTCCTCAGGTCGTCTCCTCTGATTTGTAACATTACTGTAATTATGTTAGTAACATTTGATTGATTTATTTACCAATCCTCAGCATCCTTGGAATCGACTACACTTATTGATACTACAGAACATGCATACAAACGGTAGAGAGGTCTTCAAACTCTACATTGCCATCATCATCAGTCTTTTTCAATTATTTTCCAGTCTTTTTGCATTTCAGTTTTCACAGACACTAGTCCATATCGCGATTTGAATTAAGTGACAGACCAACTTTTGATTTATTAATCCAAAAATCGACGAATTCTGTGGTATTCCGCGCTATAGTAAAGTCGGTTTTTATGAATGGACTGCGCGATCCCGTCCGTGTTTTCGCAGAGGAGACATTGTAAACGCGCGATCATGTAGAGACAGAAATGACATACCTTCGTGTAAATAGGATAAATAACATAAGGCAATTTAGTTTGTTTGTTTTATGAAATTCGGAATTTTGCATGCCTTTACGTTTGGGGGGGCAGTCACAGCATTTAGGGGGGCATTGCCCCACCTTGCCCATGCCTATATCCGGGCCTGCCTAACAACCAACGTAATTCTTTTTCATTTTGTACACATACCTCCTTTTAATTTTTAATTTGTTTAACATGTACTGTAACTCTTGTTCTGTTGGTTCAATAGCTTTGGCTATAACATCCAGTACTGAAATCATAATAGATCCAATAACAAGTAAGTGTTTTTTTTTTTTTTCTCATAACATTTTGATCAGTTGGCTTTAAACTACTCATCTAAGGCCTGGTTTCACAGACAGGGCTTAGACTAAATCAGGATTAGGCCATAGTTCAGTTAGGACATTTAAGTAATTTTTATAAATGTGCCTTAGAAAAAACATTACTGGTGTGCATCTTGAGACAAAACAAAGGCACTGGCATGTTTTAAGATCAATCAGTGCAAGTTTGTTTCAGTTGAAACAGCTCAGACTTACACTTTAGTCTGGGACTAGGCTTAAGCCTTGTCTGTGAAACTGGGGGTAAATGTGTTGTGTTACTACAGATATGTCCAGTCCAAGTACTCATGACAGCCATAGTCATAGGTTCACAGATCCTGCAAATGGTGAGTCCTCAGGTCGTCTCCTCTGATTTGTAACATTACTGTAATTATGTTAGTAACATTTGATTGATTTATTTACCAATCCTCAGCATCCTTGGAATCGACTACACTTATTGATACTACAGAACATGCATCAGGTAAATACTTTAAAATGTATATTTCTGTATATATGGTTTTAAAAATTCTCAGTTCACATCTAAGATTAATAAATTGACTAATTCATCTCTTAATCAGATGTGAAGTAGAACGTGTTCAGGCCAAACAAGATTAATTAACATGTTGAATATAATGCAGATATGCTAATGGTCAGTTTCTTCTTTACAGTTTTTCCGGTGATGACTGAAGTCTCTGAAATCAAAAAGTACTCAAATACAAGTAAGTAACTTTACTCAGAGGATAGGTTATTCAATGTAGCACATTCATTAGAAACAGTGCATTCAGTGCAACAGTGCAACAGTGTATTTCTGGTTTATTTTTCTTATCTTTGTCTCACACAGAAATGTTTTTCTTCATTGCTGTGGTTGCAAGTGGTGGAGGAATTGTACTGACTGCACTTATGGGCATCTGTTTGTACGGATGTACACGTAAGTGTAAAAAACTAATATGTCTTCTATATGGCTTATATTTTTAACATTTTGACAGATGTTTCTTTCATTGCAGGAAAGTCAAAGGCTGAGAGGTAAGGATGTATCTGAGTATATTTTGAGCACATACAGTCAAGCCCGAAATTATTCATACCCCTGGCAAATTCTGACTTAAAGTTGCTTTTATTCAACCAGCGAGTTTTTTTATTATTAGAAATGACACAGACGTCTCCCAGAAGATAATGAGATGATGTACAAGAGGCATCATTGTGGAAAAAATGATTACTTTATCTTTTATTTACATTTGAACGAAAAGTGGCATGTCCAAAATTATTCATACCCTTCTAAATAATCAATAAAAAAAGCCTTTATTGGCTATTACAGCAATCAAACACTTCCTATAATTGCTGACCAGCTTTTTGCATGTTTTCACTGGTATTTTTGCCCATACATCTTTAGAGATGAGCTCCAACTCTTTCAGGTTGGAGGGTCTCCTTGCCATCACCACCACATCTTTAACTTCCTCAACAGATTCTCAATTGGATTTAAGTCAGGACTCTGGCGGGGCCACTGCAAAATGTTAATGTTTTTTTTTTGTCTGCTAATCATTTCTTCACCACTTTTGCTGTGTGTTTTGGGTCGTTGTCATGCTGAAATGTCCACTGGTGCCCAAGGCCAAGTTTCTCTGCAGACTGCCTGATGTTGTTGTTGAGAATTTTGATGTATTGCTCCTTTTTCATGGTGCCGTTTACTGTGATTAGGTTCCCTGGACCACTGGTTGAAAAACACCCCTAAACATTAGGTTCCCACCACCATGTTTGACAGTGGGGATGGTGTTCTTAGGGTTGAAGGCTTCTCCTTTTTTAATGCCAAATGAAGGCTACATCATTGTGGCCAAACAATTCAATTTTTGTTTCATCTGACCATAAAACAGAAGACCAGAAGTCTTCTTCTCTGTGCAGATGAGCATTTGCAAAGGCCAAGCAGGCTTTTGTGTGCCTTATCTGGAGAAGTGGTGTCCTCCTTGGTCTGCGTCCGTAAAACCCTGCGTTGGACTGTCTGCTTGAGATGTTGCCACCAACAGAGCCCAGATTCATCAGGATGGCCTTGGTGGTGATCCTCTCTTACTCTTTCCTCCTGGCCAGCACAGGTGTCACTTTTGGCTTCCGACCACGTCCTCTGAGATTTTTCACAGTGCAGAACGTCATGTATTTTTAATAATACTTTGCACTGAAGCCACTGGAACTTCAAATCATTTAGATATGGTCTTATAGCCCTTTCCTGACTTGTGAGCAGCCACAATGCGCAGCCGCAGGTCCTCAGTGAGCTCCTTTGTCTTAGCCATGACTGTCCACAAACCAACAGCAAAGAGCTTCTGTTTTTCACCTGTTGAGTTGATTAAAACAGCTGTTCCCACTGAATCAGGGTAATTAGAACAGCTTGGACTATTTAGAATGGTATAGAACTTTGGATTTTCCATAGACTGTGACAGTTTGCAAAGGGTATGAATAATTTTGGATATGCCAATTTTTCTTTCAAATGTAATTAAAAGCTGAGAATTTTTTTTCTACAATAATGCCTCTTGTACATTGTCTTATAATCTTTTGGGAGAAGCCTGTGTCATTTCCGTTAAAAAAAAACTTGCTGGTTGAATAAAAGTAACTTTAAGTCAGAATTTGCCAGGGGTATTAATAATTTTGGGCTAGACTGTATATGAAATTATTAAAGAAATAGTTCACCAGTGGAAAAAAATAAAGAAAGCACAAATTATATTTGTGAAATTGACTAGGATTTGGATCGAGTTCAACAGTAAAAAACAGGGTAAGTTTTAACCCCCAAAAATGTAAGCCACTTCCTCAAAACATAAGGTTTTGCCAAGGTTTGCTGAAATGTCAGTCTATATTGTAGGACTTGTTTTACCAACGGCCAGTACAGATTCAGTAAGTATCAGTTTACATTTGTTAGAATGGTTAATGGGATAATTTTTATATTTACCGCTGTTTAATAGATCACTCTTTGTTATTTAGCCTGCAGATGATGATCCAGTGCTTTACTCAACCATTAACTTCATGCAACCCCCCTCTCAAACACCAGGTAAAGAGTAAAACGAGTCCCCTCTCTATATTATGTTGCCTTCATTTTGTTAGTTCTCTCAAACTCTATCGTGGTCATTATTTGATATCTGATGTGTCATGTTATGCAGGAAACAGTGAAGAACCAGTGCAAACTGGGGTGAGTAAAGCACTTGGTTACACATTACACATTATTTATGTTCATTTTAAAATTAAATTTTCCTACAGGTTGAACTGAATCATTTGTATTACACCATCCTCACCAAACCAGCCATCTCCAGTGACAGCAGGACAGTTTACAGTCAACTGAAGGTCCACTGAAAGAATACAACTCTGTCTGCTACCGTTTTAATTTTCAAAAGGATTTAAAGCCTTTTTAATGTAAATGTTAGACTTCTGGTTTTTAATTTCCATATCTTAACCTTTCAAAACTGTGTCATAAGTTCTGTCTAAATTCAGTACTTGCATTTTCTGTAGTTTCACACTTACAGTTTAACCAAATCAGAAGGCACACTGCATTAATATGCATACATTTAAGCAACAGTAATTTCATAACAATTGTTATATAGTGTTATTATGAATGGACACAAGGATACTCATATTATGTCCTATTGCTTTGTGTGATTTTTTTACCTGATGTTTATTATTTAAAGCACCTCATTTTTATGTTTCCTTCTTTTGTACTTTTCCCCTGTTCAAAAGTATGTCTCAAATCTCATTGAAGACTGGAACAGGAATGGAACAGGAATATAATATATTAGGATAGAAAACGAATTTTAAATTGGACTAATATTTCACAATGTTACTGTTTTTACTGTATTTTTGATCAAATAAATGTAGCCTTGGTGAGCAGTTTTTAAAACATTTTAAAAAGTCTTACCAAGCCCAAACTTTAAACGGAGGTGTACTTTAATACGCTCTCAACTTGGCAAACCTGCAGAATACAGCCTGTATTATACAGACAATAACTTAGGTATAGATGACAATAAGACTGATACATGTATCCGATCACTGTGGATATGAGTCAGATGACAGCGCCCTCTACTGTCTAAAACATGGATTTACAGTGATATATGCGACAAGATGGCCGTCTTCTCATTAAACGAAAGTTTTATCACTACTGCAAACATTATGGTACATTGAGCTATAGCACATATAGGTTATATAATGGTCCTTTAAAATAGGAAGCAATTAAAACCTTAAATATTATTTAATATATTCACCTTTTTCTTACATAATCCGCTGTTTTGTACAGCTAAACATAGTTGGATGCGGATGAGACCAGAAGCCAGACCCATAAAAAGTAAGATTACATCACTGTAGCATTACATCACTTGCTCATCAATAGATCCTCTCCAGAGAATGGGTGAAAACGACAGATTATTTCCATGTTTTTGCCACAAATATAAGTATTATTATGTACGGAAAGCACATACTCTATTTCTCCCACTCTCTCTCCCTCAGACGCACACACATACAGTTTTCACACAAGTTAGCATACATGCTAGTGTTGTTAGCCTGCTTTGACGTTTAACAACTTAAAAACTACATGACAATTCTCACACGTGAGGTAACAACGGCATGGTCTTGAAGAAAATGAACTTATGCTGCCTTCATGTGCTATAGTAATTATGGTAAATACCAAAATCCGACATCTAAATTGCACATGAACACCCACTCACGTTGTAATTTCCACTGGAAAGCTCGAAATTTATGATACCCGAGTTGCCGAGATGGGATAAACTTTGACCTTTCAACATGGCGGACAGCAACGAAACTATGCTGAATGATAAGCATTGCATGATGTTAAAAGTTCTCTGCTGTTTAGTTGGTTAGTTTGTAGCACCCATAATGCTGGGGCATAAAGGATTTTAATAACGTCGCTATTTAAACGTAGAGTTGTCTTTAAAAATACCGTTAAGAGAAGATGCTAGCTTGTGGTGGCTCGCCTCCAGTAGGTGTCACGATGCAGGCAGGAACACACGAACAACGACGTAAATAAAAGACGTATATTTAATAAATCCAACGGAATACAGGCAGACACAGGAACACCAGGGGAAAACATCCATATAACATTAAAGACCGACCAGAGTACTGGGAAAACACACACCTTAAATAGACAGACTAATTACAAACACAGGTGCAGACAATAAGGGAGAAACCAAACACACTCAGAACTGCGGGGGAAAATGGGAAAAACCAACAAGAAAGTCCGGGGGTGTGACAGTAGGGTGCTGTGCGGTACAGTGTTCTGAAGGAGGCAATTTTCTCATGTTATTTTATTTGGTCTGTTTTACCAAAGTAGCATGTGTGGACAAATTGCGAGTCTGCCATGTTTCTCTTCACTACGACAACAAAAGCACCTGAACACGACACACTGGTAATTTCCACTTCACAAGTGGAAAGCATCATCTTTCCCATATCACATGAAGACAGCATTAAATTTCACTATTAGTAGAGCTACCGCTGCCGATCACTTTTGAGAGAAGCATAGACTTGAGAGAGGTAATTCTCTGTTTGTAAAACAAAACTTTTAAAACAATGTATATGATTTTTCGGGCAGAGAACCTGGGGAGGTTTGAATATTCTGAAGTGCACTATGAAGAAATGTGAGTGTTTTTAAACTGTATAACCACACTTTAAGGTATACAAGTTTGTTTGCTGAAAACTTACTATTGTCGTTTTGTCATTTTAGCAGAATCAAGGACAGCTCAGCTAATAAGCATTTTGATTAGTCATTCATAAAAAAATAAAGAGCTTTACTTTGCCTATGTATTGTAATGCCCTGCTCTTATTAAAGACTGGGGTTCATTTTCAGGAAGGAACTACTGAGAGCACAAACAGGACCATAAACAACACATTTAACCCCATACTGCACACATGTCTTCTCATCTTGGTCATTTATCAATTAATTTTTTTCAGGACTATGTACACTGTACATTGTAAAAAAAATTCCACTGACTTCAACTTCAACTTCAAACTTAAGTTTAGTTGCCGCCTTATTAAAAAAAAAAGTACAATCAAATTAGTTGTAGTAATTTCAACTGAAATTAGATTAACTGACTTTAAAAATTTAGTTGATTCTTGTTTAACTAAAAAAATTAATTTGAAATTGGTATATATTAAAGGGGTCATCAGATGCCCATTTTCATATGTTCATATGATTCTTTAGGGTTTTAATGAAAAGTTTATAATACACTTTGGTTAAAATTTCTCAATAGTAGTGTAATGAAACACCCTTTTACCTTGTCAAAATCAGCTCTGCAAAAAATCAACTCACTTTATTGCATGGTCCCTTTAAATGCAAATGAGCTCTGCTCGTCCCACTCCTCTCTGCTGTGGGATTATGAGCCATAATGTTTACTTTAGCCGTGTTTAGCGGTGAAACTTGCCAACAAGCACATTATTAAGAAAGGCCATTGGCAAAGATGCATAAAAAACCCTTATACTCACTTCTGCTGTGGGTGACGCTGTATCAGGAATGATTCGCGTGAACATAGACGCATGGCGCTTTCCTTTAAAAAAAAAAAAAAAAAGTAACGTTAACGTTATCCTCTGGATCTTTCATCCGATGACCCCTTTGAACAAAACATTTTCACCGTTTATCACACTAGTGTGCTTCAATGTTTAATCAGGAAGCTTTAAAATTTAATTGCTTTTAAATGCTTGTATTTTGTACAAAATTGCACAAAGTCACACTTGACAAGTGAATGGGGAAGATCACAAAAAACTTTATTTTAAAATGCTTTTATTTTCTGATAAGGGGCACAAAGTAACGTATGCTGTTCCCTGTTAAATCTGACCATAATGACATACAAGGAAGAACAAATTAAGATTATTTCCATTATAATATTTCATTCACATTAACAAACACTTTTTTCATTTTTGAATCACATCTTTTGGAGCACAAAATGTGCATCTCTTCCTTTTCTCTCCATGGCCTGTGACAGTTGAAGGCATGGTGTTTGTGTGTCTCTCACCAGTGTAGCAGAAGGCAATGCTCGAGGTACTACTCACAATAGTTTGTATGCATGGATGTGTGTGTGTGTGTGTGTGTGTGTGTGTGTGTGTGTGTGTGTGAGATAGTGTAAGTATACATGCATCCACACATGCACAGGTCCAAGGCCTTTATGTTTGCAAGCACAACATGCTTGTGAACAATATAGTTGTTTCTCTTCCTTGTATTCTTCCCCATTCACTTTCAATGGCCGGCCATTTTTGAGTGTGATTTTGTGCAGTTTTGTACAAAATTAAATCTTTTAAAACATAAAAGCACAATAATGTGATAAACAATGCAATTTTTTTTTATAATTTTTTGTTTAATATTGTAAAAATTATTCATAAAAAATATTTTCTTCACAAGGTAGTACACTTGCTGTCTATGTCTATTTCATCAAAAATAGAAGAGCCTTTAAATAGAAGAGGTCTTGTTTTTGCAGCTCTAGCTTTGCTTAACCACAGTTGTGTCCTCACAAAAGGAAGGACCTCAACATTTCAGGCAAACAGGGGCGCCGCTAAGGGAGGGAAAGTTAGGACAATTCTAAGGGCCCACGCCCTTTAGGGGCCCCCAGAGATCTGCTTTGGTGTGGTAGGCGGGGCCCAACCTCATATTTTGTCATAGGGCCCAAAATTGCGAGCAGCGCCCCTGCAGACAAATACAAACTAATCCATATAATACTCAAATATGAAAATGATATTCAGAACTTCCCTTAGCATTAGAAAAATAAAATGTTTGTGATCTCATTTATTAAGTTAAACATCCTTTAAGTAACTGATCATTCTAGTATATCGTGCTTAATGTTACAGAGGCATATTGTTCCATTTGGTTTATAGGTTTCCTTTCATCGCTTTCTACTTCCTCATGTACTGATGTGGTGTGTGTCTGTATGTCAGTCCATCACTCTTTCATGTCACGCTGACATGGTGCTGCTCATCCCCCTCATCTTTACATTTTTTCTGGAGGTTCAACCTCAAAGTAAGTCACAATTTTCATTTTTAAATTCAATTTGATCTCATATCCAGGGTCTGTTATCCTCTGCTTTAGAATAGTAAGCACATTTGTCTTTAATATTTGCACTGATTTTAGTTACTACCAAGATTTACAGTATAGTACAATCAATATTTAAAGCCCAAATAACAACTGCATAACATTTAACAATTACAGACAAAATATGCACAGCTATACTTGCTATATCAAGCAATTTGTGGATAAGAGGAAGTGATGATGAAATTATACTTCAGTGCTTTTGCATTTACACTATTTTAAAATGTATATAATACATGTGTATTTGTATAAGTATAAATTCTGGTATGTCTAAATAGCACATGCTGTATGTTCTTCAGCTTGTCAGTTGCAGTTGTTTTAGTTCTTTGTTCTGACAGAAAAGCTAATGTTAAATTTAGGTTCTTTGCAGGGTGCAGTGTTCTTCTAGCTGCATGCATGAATTAGACGCATGTTGTCAGAAATAACTTGTAGGTGATATATCACAACACCACTGAAGAATATTTGAACTGTTGCCTCTAATCTACATTGTTCTTTCTCAACATTTGACTTGAAGGACACCCATTGTCTAACACAATATTCAAGGGCCCCATTATTGGCTATTTTCTCTGGTATTTCTGCTATATTCATGACGATGCTGCTTGTTTTCAAAACTTTTATTAACAGAAACTGGAAGTGTTGATATATTAAAAAAAAATGAACGATGAATAGCTTTGTGATAAGATTCAAGATTTTGATTTGTTGTGGTATTTATTAACATGTCTTGATTGTATTGTGTTTTTAGTATATGATTTAAGTTATATGTATTTTTTAATATTTTAGATTTTTTGGAAGTTTGCGGAGGCCCTCAGTGGGCCCTTCAAAAACCACTTCTCTTTTATGGTCAAAGCAAGTTACTTTTGTTCACATTAGTTCAATTAGTTTCTTGTTTTAAAATATGAGCCTTTATAATGTAATATTTTAGAGTTTTATTCTGACCAATGAATTATCCTTGTGTTTAGCAGCTTATATTTACATTTTATATTTGATGTATTGTTATTTGAAGGTTTACTGTATTTCTGTTACAGCATTTTCTGATCTGTCCCAGCTGATAGCATCTCCAACATCAGTGGAGAAAGACACAAGCACAGCACAATTGAAACATGATGCACATGATGTACCGTCTGGTTTGAGTCAGAGTAAGGGGTTTGTTTTTGTACTGTAAAATATTACAGTAAAATCTCACTGTTTAGCACTGAGCATCGTTTATGAGTGACTTTTCTTCTAAGATATGACTGTGTGTGATTGCAGATGAGCGGCCAAACATTAGTGTCATCCATCAATCTGAACGTGGCCTATATAGAGTTTTCTGTGAAATACCAGGATCAGATAATGGTGGTTATGCTTGTTTTCTTTCTCTTGGAGATAAATATCCACAATTTAAGAAGACACAGTCTTATGAACTGTCTGGAAAAACACATTGTAGTTTTACAGTCATGGAATATGAATTTTCAATTAATCTGAAGTCAGTCAAGAATAAAGTAGTGAGCTGCAGTTATTCTCCAGAAAAAGCACCATCCAAACGATCGTATAGTGAGAAGTTCAACCTAACAGGTTTGTAATGTTAGTGTTATCTTCACATTTGTAAATTAAATATTAATTCCAGTTTGTAAAATCTCATTTTCTTCCTCGTTCCTAGTTTTTTTCCCTGTGCAAACTCCTTCACCACCAACAACAACAACAAGAACATTACGTAAGTTCATCATTTATGATTATTGACTTCTGTGATGATTATTTGATATCTTGCCAAAGTTTTCTTTGCAGATTCAACACCAACACAAAACTTTTTTACAAGTGCTACAACAATAGAGCCAAAAAGTGAGTAAACTAAATGCAACAACATTTGTGACAATTCCTTCTTTACCAACAACTTTGAATAGTAACTTCTTAATATTTCAGCAACTCTGGCTAGAGAATCCAGTACTTGTTATGAGACCACAATGAACTCTACAACTGGTGAGCACCTTTATTATTAAGATTTAATTTTATGATTTTGCAACACCACCAATAGAATTTAAAGAGACTGTGATAAAACAATTCTCACAGTAAAATCCAGCCCTGAGGATGCGTGTTGGAGTTCTGATGAGATTTTTTTCCCTGCAGTCACGAGGATCTGAAACACTGAGTTTCATTTTGTATTTGCCCTCAAAATTGAGGAACAGTTTGTAGATTCAGCCACAGTCCTCATGACATTAAAGACTTCATTGCGTAATATAGCATTTAAAGAATATAAATATATATGGAAATATAATAATCTGGTTTAGAATAGCTAAACACAGGTCAAGAGGCAAAACAAATGAATGTTATATAGATTTGAGGATGTGAACTTTAAGGAAGTAGATCATTATTCGGTCATTCTGAGGTGAAGTAGTCAGATATGACTGTTCTTCTGCGTGACTGCCCTCAAAACGACGAAATATCACATCCTCGGCAAGAAAGATGTACAGTTATTCTTAAATGTAATGTATAACTACATGCTCAAAGTAGTTGAGAAACTAAATCAGTGAGAAAATAAGAAATTGTGGAAATAATAAATATGTTTATTTACTATTTGTTTGATGATACATTATAGAAACTACTCATACCACGTCACAAGCTGTCAATGTCACATGGAACACGACAGTGGGTGAGTTACTGCAATACAATGTAGGTTGTTGTAAAAACATATGCTGTTGTTAAAGGTACACTATATGTCTTTTTGTCTCATCCTGAATCACCATGCACCTATAATAGGTGTTTATATTCAGACTATTTTATGCTATGTGTGCACACCAAACGCGAAGCGAATATTCTCATTGCATTGTCACTCTGGATTACTCGCAGGATATTTTCACTCACACGAACAAAATAATTGTGTAATGCTTTCCTCCACTTTCTGATAGGCCTTCAACCAGACGTCTCAAACTTGATATGTCAATAAGTTTCTCGCTGATTGGCTTGCACGACAATGCGGCATGCATATTTTATGCTTAGTTTAAATTTTTCAACTTGTCCGCGGAACAGTTTTAATTTTAAAGATTTATTTTTTGCCATTTTTGCCTTTATTTTGATGGAAGAGAGATAGGGGGTGGGATCGGGAAAGGTCCTCGAGTTGGGATTCGAACAAGGGATGTCCAGAGCGCAAGACACTACCCTGGTGGAAAAAACAGCTAAAACCAGCCTAGGTTGGTTGGCTGGTTTTAGCCGGTCAACCAGCCTGATTTTAGCTGTCATAGCTGGAAGGCAGACTGGTTTTAGAGGGGTTTTGGCCAGGCTTGACCAGCTAAAACCAGCTACTTCCAGCTTAAACCAGCTAAGACCAGCCAACCAGCCTAGGCTGGTATTAACAGTTTTTTTCAGCAGTGTGAATATAATTTTATGTGTATTTCTATGTTCATGCGATGCGAGACACTTTCTGTGTGTAAGCTTTGCTGTGTGTGTGCTCAGAAAACTGAATTAAGTTATTTTTTGCAGCGTCAAATTTATCCATATGTCTGCTCATCTCTTACTTCCAGACATTGACATTTTTTAACATTTTATGAGACATGCAGCAAGTGTATGTTAACTTATGTACTGCCAGATAGATCAATACAGTTCAAATGAATGTATCTGACCTCCAAACCATGCAGCAGATTCGTTCTGAAATAATTTCTTCCCAAATCGTCCCCCCCTGTCATCGTTTTTATTTGTTGACGGAAATGTCCATAGAATTTCGTCATAGTTTTGGTTTTTCAAAGCGTGTTTCAGTTTGTTATTGTTTTGTTTTTGTCAGTGAAAAATGTCATTGACGAAAATTATGACGAAAATTATTTGTCAACGAAATTAACACTTGGCGTGGCAGACGGACCTTTCTTACATTTCTGGGTTTCTCATAATGGAAGTCGTCATAGTAGGGTAAAATCTGAGAGCAGTGCATGGGAGAGTACCACAAATATATAATTTTTCGCATTCCCATTTGCTCAAATAGCAAAAGAAAAAGTGTTTTCATGACTTTCATTCGGAAAAAGGAGAAAGACTGATGTCGGCAGTTGGATTTTACTGTCTCTCCCATAGACGCGGCATTAGAAACAACCTCACATTAGCACTAACTAGTTTTTTTGTAACTTGATGAAAATAATGATATAATACAAAGTATAGTGTTATAAATACATAAAAAAATCTAAATATTAAAAACTTTTAAGGATTTATGATGATAATGACTGTTGAAACGTGTCATCACAGTCTTGTGAAAAGGGTCCATCTTGCCGCCCAGCGTAATCTACTTGCATGAATAAATAAATTCACTCTTGGTGTGGACATACCATTAAACCGAGTGAGACACCAACTACTGCGGACTAGCCAAATACCTGCGTGACAACTAGGGATGGGACGATAAATCGATTAGTGGATCGATTCTTCCTGATGAAAAAACAGCTAAAACCAGCCTAGGCTGGCTGGCTGGTTTTAGCTGGTCAACCAGCCTGGTTTTAGCTGGTCAGCAGGCTGGTTTTAGAGGGGTTTTGTCCACTTTTCCAGGCTGGTCAGGCTCGGAAACCACCAGCTAAAACCAGCCTGGCCAGGCTGGGAGACCAGCTAAAACCAGCTAATTCCAGTTTAAACCAGTTTAGACCAGCCAACCAGCCTAGGCTGGTTTTAGCTGTTTTTTTTTTCAGCCGGGCTGAGGTTTATGTGCGTGTAAGGATTTGGAAACAAGCAGAGCACGGCTGTTTGTAAAGCAAGCAGTGTCATCTGCTGTTCAGAATTGATTTGAGAAAGCATCACGATGTGTTCAGAAAATCTCAGAATCGATGCTGAATCATTTCTCGATTCACGTTGCAACGATTCATTGTCCTATCCCTAGTGACTAGCCATATAAAGTACATAAACAGAGCTTAGTAGCTCCGGCTAAAATGTTCTTTCGCAAGACACGTGCTGTATTGTTTATTAACCACTAGAGCGCTGAAAGACTACATACTAGTGTACCTTTAAAGAAATAGTTCATCCAAAAATAAAACTTTGCTGAAAATGTATTCAAGCCCAGGCCATCTAAGATGTAGATGAGTTATTTTTTATTATTATTATTAAACTTTATTACGGACACATCATGGTCCAAAAAAAGTACACAAATAATACAACAAACTAAATAACAAAAACGATTAATAATAATAAAAAAAAACAGGCAGGATCCACAACATCACATATTTACATACAAACTAGTTCGCCAATGTTTCCACATATTGGAGAAAAATCTAACAGACTTGCAGAGTCTGATAACCAACACATACACTTGTACATCAGATTACGCAACACCGCAGAGTATGTTGGCACACCAACACTAACAAACATTTGGCTTGCACTGCTCCATCGTGGAACCTTAAGCAGCAGCCTCAACCCATCATTATATGCTACTTTAAGTTTCTGAATGCTACTCTTTCTGTAACGCCACCACAAATGGGCAGTATACATAGGGGTACAAAATGCTCGAAAAAGTGTGGTCTTAACCAATCCTGAGCACATACTAAATTTACACATCAGCATATTGACTTGAGCGTATAGCATACAACATTGTCTGTAAATGTCAATATCATCAGACATACAGCTACCCCATTTCACATGCTTAAACTGATGAGCATACCAAAAAGCCAAAATTCTTAATAAAAACTCAGGAACCCCTCTTTTACATAATTTACAAAATAATTTTTCATGATTTACACGATCAAAGGCTTTAGAAGCATCAATAAAACAAACCAACATTGTAGAATTATGCCTGTTATACAAATCTAAAATCTCCTTTAAAGCAAAAATACACATATCTGTGCCATGTTTAGATTTAAAACCAAACTGGTTATCAGAGGACAAAACAAACAGTTCTAACTTATTTAGCAAAGTCCTCTCAAGGACTTTAGTTAAAATGCTCGGTCGATAATTGTCCATGCTATTTATTTTGCCAGCTTTATCTTTAATAATCGGCACCATTATAACAGACAAAATAGAATCAGGTAGAATACCATGCACTAAAAACCCAGTAAAACAAATAGCAAGAAGAATACAAAGTTTCCTACTTCCTAAATGTTCAGCAAATATCTTATCCATATCACATGCCTTATTATCATTTAACATCACAACTGCATCCAAAACTTCTTGAGGAGAAACAGTCACATCTTCATTATAATCAATATTGCCCACCACTAAGGATTTACTCTTAACACAATTAAACACTTCATAGTAATGTTTTTGCCACAAGTTAGTAATTTCCTCTGAACCGCTTACACCATTGATATTTGTTGGCAAGGAGTTAGTTTTTTCATCAAAGAGATTTAGGGAAATGTATCATTACATTACTTGCTCACCAATGGATCCTCTGCAGTGAATGGATGCCATCCAAATGAGAGCTGGCAAAAACATTGCAATAATCCACAAGTAATCCACAACTGTCCAGTCCATCAGTTAGCATCTTGTTAAGTAAAAGCAGAATATTTGTAAGAAACAAATCCATCGTTAAGACATTTTACAGTCTCTTCTAGACAAATTAGTCCTCCAATAATATTAAGTGCCTTTTCTGAATTACGAGTGAATTATGCACAGGTCAAGCAGTATTTACAAGTTCAGCTCTAACATATATGATGGTAAATTTTGAAGTGCAAGGACAACAGGGTTATTCTGGAATATGGATTTTATTTTGAACGGAAGTGATGGTTTGAACTTAAAACATCTTAATAATGTATTTTTTTCTTATAAACATATAGTTTTTCACTTTACAAGACATTAATTGATGGACTGGAGTTGTGCAGATTACTTGTGAACTTATTGTGATGTTTTTATCAACTGTTTGGACTCTCAGTATGGTGGCACTCATTCACTGCAGAGGATCCATTGATGAGTAAGTGATGCTACATTTCTCCAAATCTGTTCCAATAAACTTATCCACATCTAGGATGGCCTGAGTGTCAGTACATTTTCATTTTGGTATGTCAGAGTGTTTAAAAATGTCTATTCCTGCATGTCAACCTTTTAGTTCTCAAAGTTTCAACTCCTGGTAAACATTCTGACCATAGAACATCAATAACAAATAAGTATTAACAATCCGGTTAAATAAATTAATCACTACAAATAAAAACTTTGCAAATGGTGATCAGTTGGTCTGATTTTTCTTCTTAAGACAAAAAAACATGGCTCATCATGATACTGGCAGCCACCAGCGGAGGGGTTTTCCTGGTCGGACTCATGGGAATCTGTTTGTGCTGCATCAGTACGTTACCTACACATGCAAATACACCTTTTTAAATATCCAGTTTGCAACACAACACATTAATGCACTTGCATGATGTATTTTACTAGGACAGCAACCAAGGAGGAAGAGGTGAGACTTCTTTAGTGTGCATGCTGTGAGTGTTAACACCATAAAAACAGAAAATATTTTTTGTATACAAAATATATGTATACTTTTATTAGGTTAAGCCCTATGAATACTTCTGTAGCAGTCATTTCCCAGACCCCAGGTAAATCATAATCATTACTAATTATTATGTCATGCATATTATGAGCAGGATATGTTCAAAGGTTTAATGAGAAAAAATTATACTCTGCGATAGTCCATTATTATAAAATGTATTTCTAATGTATCAGATGATGTTAATGCCAATGAGGATTGTTCTGAAGAAAATGAGGTGAGTATTAAGACCTGTGACAAAGATGCAACCACCATCTTATTTATTTTTTAATTTGCTTCTCTTTAATTTCTTCATGTTGTATATTTATCTACTTTTTATCCTCTACAGATGAAACTATACCATGTGTACTGCACCATCCCTGACATCTCCACAAACACTCATGCGTTATATAGTCTGGCACAAATGCCAAATCATCCTCTGCCAGTTTAATTTTTCATTTATTATATTATAGTACTTAAACTAATTGACATTAAAAAGTATGTGGATGTTTCATTTTAAATCAAACCATGTTTTTTCAAATAATCAAAAACAAAAAGCAATATCAGAAAAAAATGATGTCAAATATTGTAGATCTATTAATGGCTATTTATTAACTAACTTATCTGACACATCAGTGGTTTCACTGTATGTTCTGTGGTCAGTATGTAAGGCACATTGCTGTACATATTTACCCTGTCTCTCACTTCTCTCTTAGACCTTTTTCTGTTTCTCAGATCAGTGAGAATGTGTCACTTAAAACGAACATTTTAACCACATGGTTTTAGTCATTACATCCTTGTATTTGTACATTGTTGCTCTTTGATAAAGAGGTTTGTTTCAAACTCATATTATTTATCTGTATCTATACATAGCCACAATGGTTGTTAATAGGTGAAAAATAAATTAAACAGCATTTTACAATATTTCATGTAGGTGTGATCTTATCTCATGTTGTTTTTATATGTTGTAAAAAGTTTTCATTTTATTTTACCAAATCAGATCAGTATATGTGAAGTTTAACCATGAAATAAGGTAGACCTCTTTTTGCCTCCTTTCAAATTTCATTAAACTGTAAGTGTACATCTTTCTTTACCCAAACATAAGGTATATAGAATTGCAATTTATAATAACTATAACAAAATTAGATTAACAAAACAATTGACTAGATGCAATTTGACTTACAACTCTTGCTTAAAATTTTGTGTGCAATACAACATGAAAAAAAAAAAAAAAAGTTTTTGATTTAAAAACAAATGGAAACTAACTGGAAAATTAAGTTTTTAAAGAGCCAGTAACTTGTTTGTGGTGTTCTGTAGTGTAGACTATAGGCCGTCATAGTGGTTTAAAGTCACCAGATGTTTATTTCCTTCTAGCCATTGTTTTATTCTGCAAAGCGACAGCAAGTCTATTTCTGACAGCCAAAAGTTGCATGAAATAAAAGAAGAATACATGACCAACCCACAACTTTTCCCACTGATGTGTTAAAAACACATTAAAAGACAAAATTTAAATAGTAACAATGGTTAGCTAAGTTGATCCGTTTACAGTGTAATAACAGATTATTTTAGTTGTGTTTCCAAATTTTTTTCTGGCAGCTTTGATTGGGTAGTTGATTTAAAATTTGTAGGCCTAAATATTAGGTCATGTTTTATTTTAAATGCACCTTGTGAATCATCTTTTCAGTTTCAACTGCGACCTCTACTGTTGAAGCTTTGACAACTTGTCATGTTAGAATTAAAAGGTTCTATCTGACATTTTTGTCAAAATTGAGTTATTGACATATTCTATTCTATTTACATTATTGGATGTTTCTTTTGCTAACTGTGTACATTTTAGGCCTTTTTTTATAGGAAACAAAAAGGGTTCCATCTACAGAATTTTATGGAAAAAACTTTGAAGCTCAATATCTCGAAAGTGCTCAGAATGCAGATAGAACCTTATAATAACTATTAAAGTAATTTGTTATGTCCAACTAAAACATGTTTAATTTGTGACCCACTGTTTGAACAGCACTATACTGAAGTAAAGAATTGCTTACATGTTACAATGCACACAACTGTCATGATCACATTCGTTTTCATAAAATGGACTGCAGAAAGTATATGGTTTCCTGTGGTCTGATGTGTTACTTCCTAATTCACCTATTGTGTGAGTCTCGTCTCTCACATTCACCGTGATGGAGTTGCTTGTCTTCATCATTTTTCAGCTCCTGATGGAGGTTCAGTCTTACAGTAAGTGATCTGTGTTGTTTAATGTTGATTAAATACTGTATGTTTACATTTGTAGTGAACAAAGAGTCATTGTCTAAATAATTCCAGCATGATTGACCTATTCTGGGTTGTTGCAGAATATCCTAATGTAAAAGTATCTCCAGATGTCATAAGAGAGTCCAGCTCAGTGAAGTTCAGCTGTGAGAGACCAGCAGATGTTATAGTGAATCAGTGTTATTTCTACACAAACAGCGAAGAGAAGAATATAAAAGTCAGTCCATCATGTGAGCTCAAGCTCACTGGTGCTGAAGTGCTCAGATGGGCAGCTGTAAAATCACCTGAATCACTCGACATTTACTGTTACTACACAATAAATGAGCTAGGCTTTAACATACCATCATCAGATTCTGATCCTGCCACAGTGACAGTTCTAGGTGAGATATTTCACTGCTGTTCTTCTGTGTTAGAAACTGTTGTTGCAAAGATTTTAATAGCTGTGGATTATTTCTCTCCAGATTCACTTGAGAAACCCATCATCAGTGTTAGTAAAGATGATGACTTGCTCTTGATAGCATGTGAAATACCACTTTCAGTCAGAGCTGATTTCATCTGTAGTCTCCACACTGAGGATGATAATCTTCTGTATCAACGTGTCTCTCAGAGGAGTCAGTCTGGAGGGAATCTTTGCATGTTTGATTTAAGTCATAGTGAACTTTCGAGACAATCAGTGAACAGGAGACAGCTGACCTGTGTTTATTCACTAAATAAAACTGAACCTGAGATCAGATCACCACACAGTGACACATACACCATCACAGGTGAGTTATCATCTGGTATCAATTTTAAATATATAAGCACAGCATTAGCCAGTATAATTTATTATGTAGGCCAGAAGAATATTATGAAATCACAAAGGAAGATTAATTATTTAAAAGATACAAATTTAAGTCAGTATTTTTAAGAAATAAACTAAAATGAGAGAAATTATAGGAATAGGCTGTACAACACACTGAAAGGACAAATATACTATATTATAAATATCGTATACATATAACTTAACTTACAAGTTGCTGCTTGTTAGAGGTCAGAGAGACAGAAAACTTGAATTCATCAAATCAATTTTCAGTTGTTTTCCTTTCAAAATTATATTACAAAAGAACTGAAAGTTATAGTTTTCCCAACTTTCTAACTTTCAAAAGAAACTTTGCTTTGAAGTTTGCAAATAATGTAAACTGACTTCCTGTAATTCTGATCAATTGTCTCTGTAGTTTCAACATCAACCACCACTGAACAAATGACTACAAAAACCATGAAAAGCAGTGAGTAATTGATTGTTTAAATCAGTTATTCTTACTATATTCTGAATGTCTGAAAATTACAATCATTTGTTCCAAACTCATGATTACTTATTAATATTTTAATGCGTCTTTTTCTAATACCATTAGCTGTGTCCACTTCTGAAACCACAACATACAGTAAAACGTAAGTTACTGATAACAGCTTTTCTGGTTATTCTAGATTAAATTTGAGAAACGATTGCCTTCTTAAAAGAGTTTCCCTTTGAAATTTGTTATTTTTATATCAGCAGACTTCCAATCCAAGACAAATCAGCCGATCAGTAAGACAAAGGAAACCATGAGTAAGTTCATCCACTCTTGCATTTGTGAATATCACACAATATACACTTGGTTCATTTTGGAGCTATAAGCCATTATCCTGTTATCTGTTTATCATAGTTAATTTTACAATGTTTAGTTCATTGCAATGTAAAGAAATACATAGCAGTCCTCTGTAAATACAACTTAATGTTTTCTCACTGTAGTTTCAACAGCAACATCCGATCAAAAAACTTCACAAACGGACACTGTCATTTACACTTCTGAAACCCCAGTGTCTCGCAGCACAGGTAATTATATATATATTTTTATATATATATTTTTAAATATATAAAAAATGCTGAGTTACGGTTAGAGCACGGCTAAAAAAACTAATTAAACATAATACACATAAACTTATTAAAGTTTTGGTTTTGTTTGGACACAGATATATGGTTTATAGTGCTGGTTTTCACTGGTGTTGCTGTAATCTTGTCTGGACTCATGGGATTCATCTGTCTCTGCTGGTTTGCAAGTATGTATTTGTATAATATACGTATAATTATATGTATAAATAAAAAACGAAACATTTAATGCAGTAGCTCATTGTTTTTTAGGAAGAAAAGGAAAGAAACAGTAAGTTTTTTTCATCATGCATTCAATTCAGTAGTCTGTGATATGTACTATAGTTTTCTTTTATTGATTCATTCTTTTTTTTTTGTAAAAAAAATACTTTTTGTAGTCTAGGAGCTGTATGTGTATGCAATATGCTAAGTCTTATCTGATGTTTGATATTTGATTCTCAGAAATAAAATTAGGTCAATAAAACCTGATGGGACCAGCCAAGGAACTGGTATAGTGAGTGTCACTATAATATATACAATAATACATATTTATTAAACCGTAATTAACAAGACTAATAAGGTTGGATCTTTATTATTTATTATGTTATTTAGAGTTGTTCTGGACCTGCAGAGAAATATTCTCTGACAACTTCTGTACCAGCCACATCTCAAGCTATATCTGGAGGTATATGAATGTCATTCTCAGGAAATGTTAAAAGTGTAACAGATGTCACCAAGCAAGCCTAAAGTTTTGTGCAGTGACCACAGCTACTCAGAAACTGGTGCTCAACCCATTTCCTCTTTCAGGTCTTCAGAAGATCGGTTTTATTAGCCACATCTTCTCTTCAACAAACATTTCACATCAAAATGAAAATCATTTACCATAAACATCTTATAAAAGTAGTGCAAAGAACTTAAGCTCTCTATCCCAAGTATTCAGAAGTCATATAAAGATCTTTCCCCCTCTTCCTGCAGATTTCTGTAGTGATGAAGTTTTTATTTAAGTTATCAGGGTCACCCTCACCATGATTCCCTAAAAAAAAAAAAAAAAATTCCACTGGCTTTTAGGATCTTGCAGAAAATAAGCTCTATGGACAATAAACGTTTATGTTTCTTACACATTTGGTCACACATCAAGCTTTTTAATGTGAAGCCATTTTACATTTGTCCTCTTGAGCTTTTTGTTTGACCCTCTTCATCATGCTGTTCTTTCAAAGGCATCGAAACCCCAAAGTCACATCAGGACAGCACAACAGATCCCACAGACACTGGCTCTGTCATTACATCTGTAAATCCCACTTACCAGCCCTCAGGTAATGAAATGTTTCTATAGGTGTTGAGAAAAAGTGAGCTGAAGAAGGACAAATACTATATTTGTGACAACAGTGATGCATAGAAAGAATGTGAGAAGAGATGATTATGTGCAAAGTGTCAAAGCTTAAAATACACTAAAGCTTTATGACAAACAGCTTGTTCATCAAGGTCAACACAAGTTCTTAAATTGATCTGACTGGTTTAAACGCTTCTGCATTGTATTACAGATGTTTTGGCCAATAAACAACAGAAACAGGTAAATCCAGAGGAAAATGAAGTATGTGTGAACACTGCCACACACCAAACAAACATAATTGTCCTTCATGATACAGCAGAATACAAACACATTTACTTCACATTTATTTCATGTGTGTCTTTTGTATCTTTCTTCTTTCTAAAGAATGTTTATCACCTGTACTGCACGATTCCTGACAAACCAGTTCGCTAAAATGCAGGAGGTGAAGCCTTTGGTAAAGACGCATTGATGAGTCTGAAGTCTGGTTTCATTACTTGCAGATAAATACAGTAGTGTTTATTTACATTATCAGAGTTTGGTTTGGAATATATTGTTACCTCAGTGAATATCCAGAGTTGAAACCTGCTACCTTCATTTGCTTCCTCAGATTTGATGGCAAACTTTAGGCTTGATGAAAGTCTAGTGTGTGCGAAAAATGTGTGAAAACAAACCTCATTGGTTCTCACAAGTCAAAAGCACTTTTGAGTTTCCATTCATAATATTTGATGTGCATAACAAAGTAAAAATGCAAAAATGTAACAAGTACTTTTCAAGTTGAAATCAAATGTAAGGAGTAAAAAGTACTGTTTTTCTTCAGAAATGTAATCAAGTAAAAGTACAAGTAGTTAGTATCGCATAATACTTAAGTGCAGTAATCAACTAAAATACTCAAGTATTTTACACCCCTGGCTGTCTAACAATTTTATATTCTTGTTCACACTCTATGGTATACATGTAAATGCTGCATTGTACACGACTGTGAGTGCGGTCTAACGCTCTGTACTTTGATCTAAATAAAACTGCTCAGTGCATTAAATGGTTTTCTGTGGTCTGATCTGCCACTTCCTACCTCACCTATTGTTTGAGTTTCATTCCGTCTCATACACACTGTATTGGAGATTGACATTTATTAATTTAGTGACTTACAACTGAGAAATACAACAAGCAAATAAACACAAGAAATGCTCACACTACAAAGTTTCAGGTATCGTTCAGATTAGTAAAAGATAGAACTTGTGAGATTAAGGAAAGTGAAAGAAGTTGTGCAGCATGCTCCATTAGGAAGGGCCTAATGTAAGAGCTGTGTGTCATCAGCATAGCAATGGTAGGAGAAACCATGGGTCCCAGTGATGTAATGTATATTGAGAACAGGAGGGGTCCAAGAACTGTTCCCTGAGGAACACCATTGACCAATTGCTTTGGGTACCTCCTCTCCCCAGGCATTCCTGAAAGACCTGTTAAGACTCAAACCAGTGAAGTGTAGTTCCTGTGATGCCCAGTGATGAGAGGGTGGACAGAAGAATCTGATGATCCACGCTAATCGAAGGCAGCAGATAGATCCAGCAGAATGAGAACTGGGATTTGGAATCAGTGCTTTATAAAAGTGTTTATTGAGTTTTTGAGATTGAGTCACAGTCCTTTCCGAAGAAGGGAGGGTTCACAGTTAGAAACAGTAAGACTGGCAGTTCAGAAGTCTGACTGAGTGAAGAAACTGTTTATGAGTTTGTATGTTCTGGGGCCTCATTTATAAAACTTTCTTACGCACTGATTTGATCTTAGAGTGTTCGTACGATCAAATCCACGTCTAAGTACAGATTTATAAAAACCGTCTTTGACGTGGAAAAGTACTTATCTCCACGTCAGATTCCAGCTTGGCGTACGACCGTTTCCTTGTGGTAATGCCTGGCATTGCAGATAGTTCAGCCTCACTATAATTTGATTTCTTGCGCTCCTTTGTACTTGCCATTGTCACAGAGTTTTTGCTTTAGGAATGAGCTCATTTTATATGTTAATTAATTAAGCAGGGGCGTTTCGACGGCGGAACATTCAGCTGCACACAATTCCACGATCATTTGTGATTTATAACCGAATGACTGGCGTACGCATGGATTTCGTGTGTACGTTCGTTTCTCTGAATCGCTCTTACGATCAAATCAGAAAAGTTCTTAGATAAAATCAAGGATGGTTTCTACGCAAGTCTTTATAAATGAGGCCCCAGGTCTGAATGGTTCTAGATAGGAAGGGTGAGAGGAGTCTTTTCGTATGGAAAAGCATGATTTGATTTTAGTAGTACTGAATAGGTGTGGAAAAAAGAAAACAGTGTAGAAACATGTTTGTGTTTCCAAAATATTGGCCATATTCTGCTTTCTAAAATAAAGAATTGAGAAGTTCTAGAAATTAGCATTATTTCCTAAGAATTCAACAGACTGGCCAATTATTCCTTACATAAACCTCACAATTGGGCCTTTAAAACTTTTTTTTAGTAAAGGAATGAGTCAATAGTATAAATTTGGGACGCTTTTGGAATGTCAGATATATAACGGTTTCCCTGGCAACGCCACTTTATCAGATACAATGAAAGTCATTAAAACTTTTCTGAAGATTTCCTTCAGAGAGTATTACTTTTATTTTTTTTATTATTTTAACTACAAATTTAAATGAAACTGCAAAAATCATCAAAAAAAGTAAGTAAGTTTGCATCCTCTACTTGGATAAGTAAGCAACATTTAAAACAAAGATATACAGTACTACAAACTGATGCTCAATATTTAATTACAGCTTCAGATGCATAATATATTCATGGCTGTACATGTGGTCTTATGATCTACACTTTCAGCTACATCTACAAACTGCGCAATATATTAAAAGATTTCCTGTGGTCTAATGTTTTAATCTTCTCATTGTTTGAGTCTTGTTCACACGCTCACTAAGATGAGTTGTTCATCTTTATTGCTTTTCAGCTCCTAATGGAGGTTCAGCCCTGCAGTAAGTGATTTATGTTCTTTATTTTTGATTAAATAATACTCTATGTCCACATTTATGGTGGAAAGTAGTGTCACTGTCTAACATATTTCAGCATGTCTGATTGTTATGTGTGAAGTTTTAATATGAATATACAAACACATCAACAATCTGAAATATTTGGTTACAAAAATCAGGCTAAGTGACTATAAATTGTGTTATATAATAATATTCTTGTTAATGTCAGTATGTACACAAAAACAAGCGAGTAACCTTACATCTCAACGTACGTGAAGTGCTAGTGAGGCCAGCAGGGGGTGCTCAGCCTGTGGTCTGTGTGGGTCCTAGCGCCCTAGTATAGTGATGGGGACAATGTCAAAAAGCACCGTCCTTCGGATAAGACGTTAAACCAAGGTCCTGACTCTCTGTGGTCATTAAAAATCCTTGGCGTCCTGGCCAAATTTGCCCATTGGCCTCTGACCATCATGGCCTGCTAATCATCCCCATATCTATTTATTGGCTTTATCACTCTGGCTCCTCTCCACCAGTAAGCTGGTGTGTGGTGGGCGTTCTGGCGCACTATGGCTCCTGCCAAATTGAGAGCATCTAATTCAGTAATTCTGTAATTCTAAATTAATCTGAGCTGTGAGAATCCTGATGATCTGAAGTTAAAGATATGTGTCTTTTTCTTAAATGGAAGAGAAAATGAAACTTAGCTCATCATGTCAGTTCTCACTCACTGGATCTCAGATCAGTATTTATTTTTTAATTCATATATTGATATTGCTGATCTACATAAAGCAGCTAAACTAATCATGTTTCCCAAGACCAGGGGTCACCACACTCGGTCCTGGAGGGCCGGTGTCCTACAGAGTTTAGCTCCACCAGCCCTAATCAAACACCCCTGAACTAGCTAATCAAGGTCTTAATAGGTATACTTGAAACTTCCAGGCAGGTGTGTTGAGGCAAGTTGCAGCTAAACTCTGCAGGACACCGGTCCGGCCCTCCAGGATCAAGTTTGGTGATCCCTGCCCAAGACCAAGCATTTGTCAAATCTGTGAGTGCCTCAACAGCGACCTCTGTTGGTAAAACTTTGACAACAGCCACAAAAACATACACCTGACATGCAGCTCTTACTCTGCTTTCTTCTCATAGTTTTGTAACTACAGTCTGAAATGTTGTTGATTCTGTTATAGCAGCCTCTACTCTGCCTGATACTACCAGAAACTCAGAAACAAATAATTTTTTTTTTGAGAGAATAAAGTCTAACACTTCATGAAAATAAATAAATAGACAAGAATCATCAGCATGTAATGTTTTGTCGATTAAGATTTAATATTCAATATTTATTTAATAACTGCAGCAAACAATTGTCAGATCAACAAACAAATGAATTGCTTGTCTGCTTTATACCTACATCAAGCAATAAACAAGTACGTAATAGTGACCACAGAGTAAATAATTATTTTTACAGTATTCATTTTGATATCATGATCTACTTTATTCAAGCCTATTAATAGTACATAGTTAGTGCATCCATTTCTGCTCTCTGTTAGCATGATCTACATTCATCTTCATAGAACTGACTGCACAATGCATTAAATACTTCCTGTGGTCTGATGTGCTACTTCCTAATTCATCCATTGCCTCATTCTGTCTCGTTCACACTCGCTGTAATGGAGTTGTTCGTTTTCATACTTTTTCAGCTCCTTATAGAGGTTCAGTCTGAAGGTAAGTGATCTCCATTGTTTAATGCCAATTATATTCTGTAGTCTGTTGCATTTGTAGTGAACAAATTAGACAAGTCATTGTATTTCAGCATTATTTTTCTCACATGACGTGACTATTTAGTACAACCTACCTGACATTGTGTTTGTACTATAGCATGTACCTGTATATAGTACATTTTATCAGCAGCTGTCCTATTCACAGTTTTTTAAAACCCAAAATATGTGATTAATATTGAAATATTACTGTACTTGTAAACATTGCCACTGAGATGTAATGATCTGTTTTGGGTTATTTCAGAACCTCCTACTGTAAAAGTATCTCCAGATGCCATAAGAAAGTCCAGCTCAGTGGAGATCAGCTGTGAGATGCCAGAAGGTCCTCCTGTGAATCAGTGTTATTTCTACCCAAACAGAGAAGAGAAAAAAATAAAAACCAGTTGGAGTTGTAAGCTTGACCTCACTGGTGCTGAAGTGTTTAGATGGGCAGCTGTAAAATCACCTGAATTAATTCACATTTACTGTTACTACACAATTCTGGGAACTGATAAACCATCACCTCATTCTCCTCCTGCCACAGTGACTGTTCTAGGTGAGATATTTCAGCATGGTCTCATTGTTTATATGTAGGTATGAGTACATAACATTTAAAGGTACAAAACATACATTTTTGTAAGTTTGGATAGATGCTGAAACATACAGTATGTACATATTGACTACTAAAATGTAGAAGTTGTTACATATATAGAGCTGAAGTAAGAATTATGAATCTTTTATATCATTTAGAGAATTTGTATTGCTGCATTTTTTCCATTTTAAAGATACATTTAGATCCCTTAAGCATATGTCAAAACCTTTACAGTTTTATAGAGAATATAAAAGTAATATTAATATAACATATTGGTGAAAAAAATGTACAGACTGTGTAGGCCTGCAATAGCAATTATATTATCAATATAGCATTAAAAAGATATTTTGAGTCACTAATCCTACTCCTAAACCTAACCATAATCATTTCCTAAAATATGTTGAATAAAAGCATTACAGGCAGACTGGTGTAAACATCATTTATTGATTGCCATTAAAAAAAAATATCACAAGCAGTACCAAAAGTAGCCCAAATGACAGTGTGTTGATTATGACTAGATTATCATGATTTTTACACAGTAGCAATAAAATAGACAGAATGCAAATAAAAGGCCTGTGACTGACAGCTAGTTTACATGGGCATGTCAACCAATTTTTTAAAGGGTTGGTATTATAGTGCTGATGTATTTTTGAACCAACTAACGCCAGGAAACATCACACATTATAAAAGGAATACGTTAAGGACACAAGGGAGGGAAAACAAGAATTTACAGAATTTCTAGATGAACATCATATTTTTTTAATTCATTAGATCTTCATCAGGCTAAGTTGAGAGCATCTACTTCAGTTATTCTGGAAACAGAGAGAGTTGAGCTGAGCTGTGAGAATACTGAAGATCTTAAGATGAAGATGTGTGTTTTTATCATAAATGGAAGAGAAAGTAACTCAAAACAGAGCTCATCATGTCAGCTCTCACTCACTGGATCTCAGATCAGTATTTGGTCTGGAGATCATAGTTCATCTGTGATGATAACCTGCTTCTACACTGTGAAGAAGAGACAATCTCATCACTCTGATCCAGTGACAGTCCAGAGTAAGTTTTTTATTAATATATTCATGTGAACCAATATTAGTGAGGTGATGTCAAGTTACATCTCCAGTATGTGATTATTTTGTTTTACCATCAACAAACTTCAATTTAAAATGTGCTAATAATACTAATAAATTGACTATGTACTTCTGATTAACCGTCTCTGCAGTTTCAACATCAACCACCACTAAACAAACTACAACAATAGCCATAAAAACCAGTGAGTAATTTTGTTCGTAAATCATTTATTTTGACTCCATTCTGAATGTTTTTAAAATTATAATTATTCTTTTAGTTTCAGGATTGTTTGTTGAACATTTACTATACTGTACATCACCACACAATTTCTTTTCAACAGCTTTAGCTGCAATGTCCACTTCTGAAATCACAACATACAACAAAACTATAAATTACTGATAACACCTTTTCTGGTTATTCTATTATGCAAACATTTATGCAAAAATATTCTCTTCTAAAAAGCAATTCCCCTTGCAATATGTTATTTTTATTATTAGGCCTAGATTCCAAGACAAGCCTGTCAACAAGCATGACAACTGAAACCATGGGTAAAGTTCATCTAATCTTCCTCATTGGTAAAAGTCACTGTGTATAGAATTAATGTTGGATTCATACTATAACTATATGCTGTTTTTTTTTGCAGTTTACAAATCAACCCTCACTCTTCCTGGTGACAGTACAATGTCAGAACATAGTAAGTAAGATTGGAATAGAGTACATGACTTTTAAATACACATATCATACACTTGATACACAAAAACTGGCAATCATACACTACCAGACTTTCAAGTCCTTCCAATCACAGCACACTGTACACAGAAACACATACCTTGTGGCTATGAGATGCGTGACCAATGAAATGTGTTCTTAAACTGGCTCATTTATATACACACAATATACAGTCAAGCCTGAAATTATTCTGACTTAGCGTTACTTTTATTCAACCAGCAAGTTTTTTTTTTTTTTTTTTTTACCTGAATTGACACAGGCTTCTCCCAAATGATATTAAGACAATGTACAAGAGGCATCATTGTGGAAAAAATATTTCTCAGCTTTTATTTACATTTCAACAAAAAGTGGCATGTCCAAAATTATTCATACCCTTTGCAAACTGTCACAGTCTATGGGAAAATCCAAAGTTCTATACCATTCCAAATAGTCCAAGCTGTTCTAAAGCATCCTAATTACCCTGACTCATTGGGAACAGCTGTTTTAATCAACAGAAGCTCTCTGCTGTTGATTTATAGACAGTCATAGCTTAGACAAAGGAGCTCACTGAGGATCTGTGGCTGCACATTTTGGCTGCTCACAAGTCAGGAAAGGGCTATAAAACCATATCTAAATGTTTTGAAGTTCCAGTGGCTACAGTGCAAACTAAGTATTATTAAAAAATACAAGACATTCCGCACTGCGTCCATGGACACAGACCAAGGACACCACCAGATAAGGCACACAAAAGCCAGCTTGGCTTTTGCAAATGCTCATCTGGACAAAGAAGAAGACTTCTGGTCTTCTGTTTTATGGTCAGATGAAACAAAAATGTAATTGTTTGGCCACAATGATGTAGCCTTCATTTGGCATTAAAAAAGGAGAAGCTTTCAATCCTAAGAACACCATCCCCACTGTCAAACATGGTGGTGGGAACCTAATGTTTTTTTTTTTTTTTAGCCGGTGGACCAGGGAACTTACTGGTTGAATAAAACTTGCTGGTTGAATAAAAGTAACTTTAATATATGTAATATACTTTATTATATATCGTCATGTTTTTTGTTACGGTCTTTAGTTCAGCACAGTGAAGATATATACAAATACTTATCTTTGTTTGTTGTTTCCATGTTAAATAGAAGATGTTCTCACTGCAGCTTCAACAGAAATATCCACCCAGAAAGCTTCAGGAATCGACACATGTGAGTAGAGTTTAGAGTTTAATTAAAAAAACAGTACCCGAAAAAAATTGTGTTCATTAATATAACTTTTTATTAATAAAAATTGTGTTTATTAATATATATATTAATATCCATTAGTCCAACATAAGTCGATCCATAATGGCTCCGGGGCAGTCGGTAAAAGCCTCCTTTAGCGATCAGATGTGTTTTTGTAAAAACAATATCCATATTTAAAATGTAAGAATCACTTTAATCTAGTTTGCTGCTTTGGGAAGGGGCGCAGCAGGGCGGAACGCGGTCTACGCTGTTTGCCAATCGCAACACATTTGGTTTTTCGGAAGGTGGAACCCGGAACTAATCGAGCCATCTGTGCCAGCCTGGGGAGAAAGCTATTGTAATAATGTAAATTGTGTGAAAAATAATGTGTTTTTCGAACAACTAAGCATGACAGCATGTTTAACTACACCCCAAAAACAAAATAAAGACTTTGTAAAGGAGCATAATAGGACCCCTTTAAAAACCCTTTGAATATTAATTTGCCGTTTATTTTAAATGAGTGAGAGAGTAAACGTGAGTGAAGTTTTTAAATGAAAGTTATGAAACATACACAAGCACACAGAGACATTTTGTCCATTTCACTTCATACTGCTTCAGGTGAACAACAACAACAACAATACAGCTTCTGTTGCAGCTGTTCCTCACACTGTTCACACTCAAGCTGAAGGTCATTCATTCACTGACAACATGAAACTGCTATTCTGAATATTTGTACAAAAACAAACAACTCTTGAAATGTCATCCTCTCAAGATCATACCATTTTGTATATGAATTTAATGATGAAAAAAAAATATTTTATAATTATTTTTGTTTTCCACTTTTGACAGGTTACTTTTCCTGACAGTGCTATCAGATAGACAAAACAGATGTCTGAAATCATTATGCAGTAGTTCAGTTTTTACTCTAATATGATTTAATCTGAGATCTTTTCTGTTGCAGCTGTTCCTCACACTGTTCACACTCACTCTGAAGGTTGTTCATTCACTCACAACACAAAACTGCTGTTCTGAATATTTGTATAAACCAAAACAAATCTTGAAATGTCATCATGATCATATCATGGTGTATATTAATTTTAAATAAATGTAATAAAAAAAACGCAGATAATTTATCAGATTTTGTACAATTTTGTCTTCCCTTATTGCAATATAAACATTGATAATTTTTTTCTTTTGACAGGCTCATGGCTTTATTTCTGTCTGGGCCGACAGGATTAATCTGTCTATGCCGCTTTACCAGTAAGTACAATGTACAGGTTTATTTGTTAATGAACTGAATTCCATGATAAACATATGATAGTAAAGTCTGTATCTCTGCATGTTTTGCTGATGTTCTCATAGAGCTGAACTACACCTCCTGCCAGATGGATATAAAAATTTTAACTTCGTATATGTGCTCCTCAAGTCATGAATGACCCACTTCATTTATTTTCCTGTTCTATTCAGTTGTTGTACTACTATCGCTAAAGTATTAAATAATAAATCTACTTCTTTCTTCACATATTTGACCATGCACATTGCTTTAACATGCACACATTCTAACAGTAAAGTTGGTGGTTGAAAGTTGAACTGCAACAGTTTCAGAAAATTACCATGGTTTGGATCAATGAGCTGCTGAACTACGAGATTTTTTTCTGCATGCTTTTATGCATTTTTATGCTTCCATATGATTATTGGATTCGATTTTTGCATTAAGGAGCAAAGAATAAAGTGACCACTGAAAGTAGGCTACATCTATGTGTGTAAAATCACTAACCTATTACCTATGGTATGCTATAAAATATAGATGAACATGAACAAAAATGTGTGAGGTTACATAAACAGAGAATAACAGTAGGTAACAGTAGCCTAACTGCTTTACTGAAGGAATGATGTATCATCTCTGATCCATCAACTGATTCAGATGAGATATTTTCACTGTTGTTTTTCTTTTTTATAAACGGTTATTCCAGTGTTTTTAATGCCCATTTATCCTCAGATGCACATACAGCATACAGCTGATCTGAGTTTATTCACTCAAGATAAAACCTGAGATCAGATCACCACACAGTGCCATATACACCATCAGAGGTAGTTGAAATAACTTGTGCTTTTAAGTTGAAATAACTTAAAGCAGCCACAAAACTTACGTTTTTAAATTGAAACAGGCACAGATTTTTTTACAGTGATAGGAGCAATTAATACATTGTGAAATTTACTTGCAGGTCAACAGTCTTTCCGCTGAAAGTCATTTAGAAATCTGTTCAAATATCTGTGTAATAATCTGAAAATCTAATGATTGACTTTGGGGATCATGGAAAAGTCATGAAAATTCTGAATATATCATCAAGAGACTGTTTGGACAAATGAGGTTTCTTTACCCAGCTATTTATAAAAACAGAAACCAAGCAAATAAAATGTCCTGATCATTATTCTTTTTATCTATTTTTTTTATTGAGTTGAAAGCGTCTGCTTCATTTATTCCGGAAACACAGTTGAGCTGAGCTGTGAGAATACTGAAGATCTGAAAATGGAGATGTGTTAACTTACTAACATGAATGGAAGTAACTCAAAACAGAGTTCCTCTTGTCAGCTCTCACCTACTGGATTTCAAACCAGTATATATATATATATATATATTACTTCATATATTGATATTGCTAATATACATAAAACATCAAAATTAATCGTGTTACCTTTGAATATTTGTATTTGTCCAACAGCGTCCTCTGTTGGTGAAACTTTTGACAACAACCACAAAAACTTGTGCATTTAAAAAACAAAACTAAAATAAAACTAATAATAATTACCTGACAAGCAGAACTCCGCTCTCTCGCTTGTCATATTTCAATATTGCAACTATAGACTGAAATATTGTTAACTCTAAGTTGTTTTTATAGCAGCCTCTGCTCTGCCTGAATCTACCAGAAAGTCAGAAACAAGTACATTTGTTTTATGTATGAAAGGATAGAGTACTACTAATTCAGGAATTTAAAAAAAAAAAAAAATAGACAAGAATCAGTTTCTTGACATTGATCATCATAGTTGGGATGTCAATAATCATTCATTAGTTTAGTTTGCAGTGATGTTTTGTGTCTTATGATTTAATATTCTGTATTTATTACTACAGCAATTATATGACAAACAATTGTCAAAACAAATGAAATGCTTGTCTGCTTTTGTGTATCAAGCAGTAAACATGTACCTAATAAAGTTACCACTGAGTGAATAATTATCTCCACAGTATTTATTTTGATGTCATGACCTAGCTTTTCTTCAAGCCTTTATTAATAATACAGTCATTTTTTTAGCACATTTAAATATTACTTTACAAAACAACCTTCCATCTTTAGTATGAGTTTGAGCACTACATGCGTCTCTGTTAACCCCATGCTCTCTGTTAACGTGATCTACATTCATATTCATAGAACTGTCTGCACAATGCATTAAATACTTCCTGTGGTCTGATGTGCTACTTCCTAATTCACCCATTGCCTCATTCTGTCTCGTTCACACTCGCTGTAATGGAGTTGTTCGTTTTCATACTTTTTCAGCTCCTAATAGAGGTTCAGTCTGACGGTAAGTGATCTCCATTGTTTAATGTCAATTATATTCTGTAGTCTGTTGCATTTGTAGTTAACAAATTAGACAAGTCATTGTCTAATATTTCAGCATTATTTTTCTCACATGACGTGACTATTTAGTACAACCTATCTGACATTGTCTTTGTACTATAGCATGTACCTGTATATAGTACATTTTATCAGCAGCTGTTATATTTAAATTTTTAGAACCCAAAATATGTGATTAATATGGAAATATTATTGTACTTGTAAACATTTTCACTGAGATATATTGATCTGTTTGGGGTTGTTTCAGAACCTCCTACTGTAAAAGTATCTCCAGATGCCATAAGAAAGTCCAGCTCAGTGAAGATCAGCTGTGAGACACCAGAAGGTCCTCCTGTGAATCAGTGTTATTTCTACCCAAACAGAGAAGAGAAAAAAATAAAAACCAGTTGGAGTTGTAAGCTTGACCTCACTGGTGCTGAAGTGTTTAGATGGGCAGCTGTAAAATCACCTGAATTAATTCACATTTACTGTTTCTACACAATTCTGGGAACTGATAAACCATCACCTCATTCTCCTCCTGCCACAGTGACTGTAGGTAAGATATTTCAGCATGGTCTCATTGTTTATATGTAGGTATGAGTACATAACATTTAAAGGTACAAAACATACATTTTTGTAAGTTTGGATAGATGCTGAAACATACAGTATGTACATATTAACAACTAAAATGTAGAAATTGTTACATAGAGCTGAAGTAAGGTAAAAAATTATGAATCTTTTATATCATTTAGAGAATTTGGATTGCTGCATTTTTTCCATTTTAAAGATACATTTAGATCCCTTAAGCATATGTTAAAACCTTTACAGTTTTATAGAGAATATAAAAGTAGTATTAATATAACATATTGGTGAAAAAAATGTACAGACTGTGTAGGCCTGCAATAGAAATTATATTATCAATATAGCATTAAAAAGATATTTTGAGTCGATAATCCTACTCCTAAACCTAACCATAATCATTTCCTAAAATATGTTGAATAAAAGCATTACAGGCAGACTGGTGTAAACATAATTTATTTATTGCCATTAAAAAAAATGTCACAAGCAGTACCAAAAGTAGCCCAAATGACAGTGTGTTGATTATGACTTGATTATCATGATTTTTACACAGTAGCAATAAAATAGACAGAATGCAAATAAAAGGCCAGTGACTGACAGCTAGTTTACATGGGCATGTCAACCAATTTTTTAAAGGGTTGGTATTATAGTGCTGATGTATTTTTGAACCAACTAACGCCAGGAAACATCACACATTATAAAAGGAACACGTTAAGGACACTAGGGAGGGAAAACAAACAAAACAACTTTTTTTTCATTTTTTTTTACAGAATTTCTAGATGAGCATCATTTTTTTTTATTCATTAGGTCTTCCTCAGGCTAAGTTGAGAGCATCTACTTCAGTTATTCTGGAAACAGAGAGAGTTGAGCTGAGCTGTGACAATACTGAAGATCTGAAGATGGAGATGTGTGTTTTTATCATAAATGAAAGAAAACGTAACTCAAAACAGAGGTCATCATGTCAGCTCTCACTCACTGGATCTCAGATCAGTATTTGGTCTGGAGATCAGAGCTCATCTGTGACAATAACCTGCTTCTACAGTGTGATGAAGAGACAATCTCATCACTCTGATCCAGTGACAGTCCAGAGTAAGTTTTTTATTAATATATTCATGTAAACCAATATTAGTGAGGTGAGGTCAAGTTACATCACCAGTATGTGATTTTTTTGTTTTACCATCAACAAACTTCAATTTAAAATGTGCTAATAATACTAATAAATTGACTATGGACTTCTGATTAACCGTCTCTGCAGTTTCAACATCAACCACCACTAAACAAACTACAACAATAGCCATAAAAACCAGTGAGTAATTTTGTTCGTAAATCATTTATTATGACTCCATTCTGAATGTTTTTAAAATTATAATTATTCTTTTAGTTTCGGAATTGTTTGTTGAACATTTACTATACTATACATCACCACACAATTTCTTTTCAACAGCTTTAGCTGCAATGTCCACTTCTGAAATCACAACATACAACAAAACTAGTAAGTTACTGATAACACCTTTTCTGGTTATTCTATTATGCAAACATTTATGCAAAAATATTCTCTTCTAAAAAGCAAGCCCCCTTGCATATGTTATTTTTATTATTAGGCCTACATTCCAAGACAAGCCTGTCAACAAGCATGACAACTGAAACCATGGGTAAAGTTCATCTAATCTTCCTCACTGGTAAAAGTCACTGTGTAGAATTAATGTTGGATTCATACTATAACTATATGCTGTTTTTTTGCAGTTTACAATTCAACCCTCACTCTTCCTGGTGACAGTACAATGTCAGAACATAGTAAGTAAGATTGGAATAGAGTACATGACTCTTAAATACACATATCATACACTTGATACACAAAAACTGGCAATCATACACTACCAGACTTTAAAGTCCTTCCAGTCACAGCACACTGTACACCGAAACACATACCTTGTGGCTATGAGATGCGTAACCAATGAAATGTGTTCTTAAACGGGCTCATTTATATGCACACAATATACAGTCAAGCCTGAAATTATTCATACCCCTGGCAAATTCTGACTTAAAGTTACTTTTGTTCAACCAGCAAGTTTTTTTTTTGACCGGAAATGACACAGGCTTCTCCCAAAAGATAATAAGACTATGTACAAGAGGCATCATTGTGCAAAAAAATATTTCTCAGCTTTTATTTACATTTGAACAAAAAGTGGCATGTCCAAAATTATTCATACCCTTTGCAAACTGTCACAGTCTATGGGAAAATCCAAAGTTCTATACCATTCCAAATAGTCCAAGCTGTTGTAAAGCATCCTAATTAACCTGATTCATTGGGAACAGCTGTTTTAATCAACAGAAGCTCTCTGCTGTTGATTTATAGACAGTCATAGCTTAGACAAAGGAGCTCACTGAGGACCTGGGTAGGGTTGCACCAGCCATTCGTAAGTTATTACTTAAATTGGAACGTAAAGTCCACACTAGAGGCTTAGTAACTACTAGCTAGTTTGTAACTAAATCTATACATTATTTGGTTGCACCAGTTGTTCGTAAGGCAGGACTTAGCTAGTAGTTCGTAAGCTCTCCGTAAAGTAATGCGTAGTCGCATAATATGACGCTTACACTAAATCATCCAACAGAAACTTTCAAAATACACGAGCAGAACTTGTTTAAATGCTATAAATTGTAAATTATCCTTAATTTTAACTTCTTTTGCCTCATATATACTAACGAAAAAAACAAGTTTCCATTAAAAACAAAACAATAATAACATTAGTTTATATGTAAGCTATTTTTTTGTCCAGGGTCACATTTGTAAATAACATTCAGAGACTAATTGAAATAAATAAGGATTATAAAAAATGAAAAAAAGAAATTCCATTTATTTATTATTTCATCTGACATGCGCAACACGAAGTGCACTGTAGATGGGGTGTTAAAGACGCGCTAAAAAAGAAACAATTACCTTTATTCACATTTTGTTCTCTCTCTTAATATGTATGTGAGTGTAAATGTCAGCAGCATCATATATGCCTAAATGATTGAAGGTTGTCGGTTAAAAAAAGAGCATATTGATGCAGTTCACTCAGTCTGCTATTTTATTCCAACCGTTATTCCTGACCAGACGCTTCCGTAAATATTTAGTTTATACGTAGAGTTACGTTGAAACTAAGTTTAATGGTGCAACTAGGCTAAGTTGTAACTTACGCACAGCTGGTGCAACCGGCCCCTGTGGCTGTACATTGTGGCTGCCAGGAAAGGGCTATAAAACCATATCCAAATGTTTTGAAGACCAAGGACACCACCAGATAAGGCACACAAAAGCCCGCTTGGCTTTTGCAAATGCTCATCTGGACAAAGAAGAAGACTTCTGGTCTTCTGTTTTATGGTCAGATGAAACAAAAATGTAATTGTTTGGCCACAATGATGTAGCCTTCATTTGGCATTAAAAAAGGAGAAGCCTTCAACCTAAGAACACCATCCCCACTGTCAAACATGGTGGTGGGAACCTAATGTTTTGTTTTTTTTTAGCCGGTGGACCAGGGAACTTACTGGTTGAATAAAACTTGCTGGTTGAATAAAAGTAACTTTAATATATGTAATATACTTTATTATATATCGTCATGTTTTTTGTTACGGTCTTTAGTTCAGCACAGTGAAGATATATACAAATACTTATCTTTGTTTGTTGTTTCCATGTTAAATAGAAGATGTTCTCACTGCAGCTTCAACAGAAATATCCACCCAGAAAGCTTCACGAATCGACATATGTGAGTAGAGTTTAGTGTTTAATTAAAAAAAAACAGTACCCGAAAAACATTGTGTTTATTAATATAGCTCATTATTTGACTGTTTCAGCAACAAAGGTTGTCATTTTCCCAACATCTCCCAGAACAGGTAACTTACTGCTTTTCTACATGCTAGAAGACTGCCATATTTATTTTTATTATTTATTTATTTTTATTTTAAACACTGCTGTATAGAATAATCATGCATCAGTTAAGTAGCTTATGATTTCATTTAAGGTCTTTTCTGTTGCAGCGGTTTCTAGTATTCATACTTCAACAGCTCATCCTACAGATCCACTCAAATCACAACACACAAGTACTATTATTATTTAATTTTTTTCTTTGCCATATTTTATTTTATTTGACTTTTTTAATCTATTTCAAATGTCTATAAAACATTTGCTTCTTTCCATTCACACAACAAAACAATATACTAAATATTTTCTGAATTGTTTTGTGTATCTAAAGCACACACATTAAACATAATAATACACATAAACATGGATTAAAGTGTTGGTTTTGTTTTGACACAGATATATTGTTTATAGTGCTGGTTTCCACTGGTGTTGCTGTAATTTTGTCTGGACTCATATGTGTGTGCTGGTTTGCAAGTAAGTAAACTTTAAAAATATCCATTCTTTGGGCCTTGTGCATGAAACAAATAAAAAGTAAATCAAACTTGTGTATGTTAAAGAACTTGAATCATTTGTAATTAATGTGCATTTGCATTCTAGCAAATTAGCATAATCCCCGCCCATGAATTACAACTATGTGAATTGCATACAGGAATGTTGTGTGATCTTTGTATCCTTATGCTTCTCCACTCCAGACAGAAAGTCAAGATACTTGGCTATATGGGCAAACAAACTCAAGAAATATTATATAGTGTTATCAAAATGCAATGTCACAGAACACTTTCATGAATGAGGCCAAATATACTTTATTTTGTGAACTTCATGCTGTTCAATTCAGAGATTATCATGTAATGTAGAATTGAACATATAATGCAGTTGCTCATTGTTTTCTAGGGAAAAGAAGAAGAAAACAGTAAGTTTTTTTTTTGGTCATGCTTTCAATGCATTAGTCTATGATATATATTGTTGTATATTTTTGTAGTCCAGAAGCTAAATGTGTATGTTTTTGAAATGATGCCATAAAGATCAATATTTGATTCTTAGCAATAAAATGAGATCAATAAACCTGGATGTGCCCATTCAAGAATTTGGTATGGTGAGTATTTGTGCATTTACAATATTTTAAATCACTATATCTGAAAAGGGCCTTGATCTTAATTATTAATTATGTTATTTAGAGTTGTTCTGGGCCTGCAGAGATATATTCTCTGATCACTTCTGTACCAGCCACATCTCAGCCCATATCTGGAGGTAAGAGAACATCATTCTCAGGAAATGATCACAGATAAATAAAAACATAGTAGCTAACAGACGTCACCAAATGATCTAAATGTATTACACACAATGTGCAGCCACCGCAGTGTCTGGGACTATTTCCCCTTTTAGGTCTTCAGCAGATAAGCATTATTGCGTTACTAACCACATCTTCTTTTAAAGGAACAAAATGAAAATTGTTTACTAACCTCTACATGCTGTTACAAAACCATAAGACTTACTTTCTTTAAAGCACTATTTTATATAATTTACACTGTTTATTTACTGAAAGAAGCAGTTCTGAAGGGTTGTTGAGCTTCTAAAATTAAAGAAAAAAAAAGATAATCTCTTTAAAAGTAGTCCATACAACTTCAGCACTATATATCACATCTTCAGCATTTATATGGAGATCTTTCCCTCTGACATTAAGATTTTGCAAATGCACTCATTTAGTCATGGTATTTGTTCTGATGAAGCCATTATGGATTTGTTCTTTTGTTTTGGATGGTTTTCTATTGGCTCTGGTTGACCCTCTTCATCATACTGTTCTTTTAAAGGCCCCGAAAACCCAGAGTCACATCAGGCCAGCACAACAGATCTCACAGACACCAACTCTTTTATTATGCCTGTAAATTCTATTTACCAGCCCTCAGGTAATTAAATGTTTTTCATTCAAATGATCATACAGAATAATGAAGAATCAATTCTTTGTTCTTTTCACATAAGAGTTGTTAATGTAGACCTACTATAAAAACACATGGTGGTTTCACAACTCAAAACTTTCTCTCCAATCCAAAAACATCATTTATGATGTTTACATTCAGAAGGTGAGAAACTTAGCCTCCCAATCATGAAAAGCTAATAAGCAGGAAGCTGGACAAAAATTAAACTCATCAAAATACTGTTGCCTAGAATGAGTTAGAGAAGAGATGATACTAAAGTGCAAAGCTTAGACTACCGCTTTATGACAAAGTGCTTATTCAACCTATTTTTTTTTAAACACTCCTGCATTGCATTACAGATAATTTGGTCAATAAACAACAGGAAAAGGGAAATACAGAGGAAAATGAGGTATGCATGAACACAGTCACAAACAAACATATATAACCATCCATCTTGAACAGAATATAAGCACATTTACTTGTGTGTCTTTAAATAATAATTGTTCTTCATCCTTAAGAATGTTTATCATCTGTACTGCACGATCCCTGACAAACCAGTTCGTTCAAATGCAGAAGATCAGGTCTACAGTTTGGTGCAGTGATGAATCTCATGTCTTCATCATACATCCACTATAAATAAAGTATCATTACTTGCAGATAAGTAGGTGTTTATTTTCAGTATTCAGTGTTTGGAGTGGAATATACTGTCACCTCACTGAATATCCAGAGCATCTTCTCTTGCAAGCCCCATTAGGGCAATACCACATGGTAAGAAGAAAATTGGGAATTTTATAACAGCTGTTTTTTTATTGATTTTTAAGTTGAAAATCATGTTCTGGAATGTTTTTTGATGAGTGGTTTCAAGGTGTACAGTAGATCTAAATTATGGAATCTTTATATAATTTGGTTATTAGCTGTCCTTTTGGAGTGCTCTTTTTGAAAAGAAACCTAAATTAACCTTAGTGAAAGCTTGTTGAATATACAGCTTTGTGAGAACAATCCTAAAACTTATACTAGAATTTATATTTATAAATATTTATCTTCAAACATGTTTAAGGCCTATGAAACTATTATTTCAAATCTTCTTGTTCACGTTACTTGTAAATGTTACATTGCACATGTCTGTGATTGCGGCCTAAAGATCTGCAATTCATTATACATTAAACTGCTCAGTACATTAAATGGTTTCCTGTGTTGTGGTCTCCCACTACCTAATACTTCACCCAAAACACAAAAACCTTATGTATTTGTTTTACTGTACAGTATTTACTGTAGTTGAAAGTCAAATTTGTCATTTTTAGTACACTGCATGACAATGGATAAAAATCAAATAATCGAGTGCAGTAGACAGTAACAAGGGTTAAAAGACAACAGGAAATATGGACAATAAATGCTGACAATACAATACTACTGTCACGGTTGCGGGGGATGAGGAGCCAGAGGGAAACACGAGGAGCCAGGAGTAACAAACAAACAAAGTATTTAATGAGACTTAACAGGAATCCAGGGGAACAAACAACCAACATAACGTTTAAGGTTGTATCAGCGATTTCTAGCCTAAAACATAAAGTGTCAATTTCAGCTGACCTTTCTTCACGATCCGCTCACTGCCTGCCCCATAAATTGTCTGTGAAAAAACCGCGTCTCTCTGGTCAGCCTAGGGTCCGAGATATGCCAAAAAACAATCGGCGCTATCAACACACCACAGATAACCAAACAGTGTTCCAACCAATCAGCGTCAGGGGTTTGGTGTTGTGGACTTTCCTACTGGTGCTGGGATGTGAGGGAGGCGGAGCGAAAGTCCACAACACCAAATCCCTGACGCTGATTGGTTGGAACACTGTTTGTTTTTGTGTGGAAAGGTTGGTAGTGCCGATTGTTTTTTTGGCATATCTCGGACCCTAGGCTGACCAGAGAGACGCGTTTTTTCACAGACAATTTATGGGGCAGGCAGCGAGTGGATCGTGATGAAAGGTCAGCTGAATTTGACACTTTATGTTTTAGGCTAGAAATCGCTGATACAACCTTTAAGACAGGACAAATGCAACTCTGGAACAAATGACTTAATAAAGGCAAGCAGAGGGGTGTGGTATATTAACAAGGACAGGTGTAGACAATCAAGGTAGCGAGGGGGAAGTCCAAATATGGGCAAAAGGGGAAACCAATACAAACTGAACAATAGGGGGAGACACAGGAAGAACCAAAACATTAGAACATCAGGGGGGATTTACAGTTAAATATGGTAACATATAAAGTATAGCAGCAGTGGGATATGGTTGATTTGTATATATACTAGGTGTAACGTCAACAAAATCTCAGCTATCTTGTGCATTTCGAATTAAAGCCATTTTTAATTGATAAGACACCTCAGATACCTGTCAGCAATCACAGGGGGTCTGCTTCAAATAAATACATTTTATATTTATATACACTGACTGTACCGTCAAACACTTGCGCTTTATGACAAATGCATGTTTTATTCATATACACAATCTTTAGCAGCAACCGCGGGCAGTTTGTGTCAAATAAATACATTTTCTGTTGATATAAAGTTGGTTCAGATACCCGTCCATGATCGCAGGGGTTCGGTTTAAAATTAATACATTTTGTATTTTTGTACTGTAATGTCAACTACGTCTCAGCGATCTTGTGCGTTTTGAGTCAAATCCATTTTTAACTCATAAGCAGTAACTTTAGATCCTTCAAACACCTGTCAGCCATCGCAGTGCACTTGTGCATTTAGAATTAAAGCCATTTTAATTGATAAACACCTCAGATACCTGTCAGCAATCACAGAGGGTCTGCTTCAAATAAACACATGTTATATTTATATACTGTACTGAAGCCTCAAACACCTGTCAGCCACCGCAGGCAGTTTGTGGCTAATACATTTTCTGTTGATGTAGAGTAAGTTTAAATACCCGTCTGTGATCACAGGAGTTGGTTGTCAAATAAATATATTTCATATTTTTGTACTGTAACATCAACTACGTCTCAGCAGTCTCCTGCATTTTGAGTCAAATCCATTTCTTTACTCAAAAGCAGTAACCTCAGATACTTGAAGCACCTGCAATGGCTGACAGGTGATTGATGTCAAATGCATTTTATATTCATATACGCAATCTTTAGGTACATATTAATCAATACTGTTCAATCTAGCATTTTAGGTTTTAGTTGGAATTTTACAGTATGAAATTAAAAATAAGTTCTGCTAACTGAATAGTTCACACAGTGCAAACAGCTGTGAGTGTGACGTCATGAACATCTTAATCTTAATAAAACGGACAGCACAATGCATGTGGCTTCCTGTAGTCTGATGTGTTACTTCCTAATTCATCTACTGTGCACGTCTAGTCTTATTTCCCACACTGTGATGGAGTTACTTGTCGTCATAGTTTTTCAGCTCCTGATGGAAGTTCAGTCTCACAGTAAGTGATCTCTGTTATTTAATGTTGATTAAATACAAGGGCAGATGTAAAATCACCCGTGTCACTCGACATTTACTGTTACTACACAATAAATGAGCAAGACTCATTCATACCATCTGATCCTGTTTTAGGCGAGATATTTTACTGCTTTTCTTCTGTGACAGAAACTGTCACTGCAATGTTTTAATAGCTGGATCATTTGCCTTTAAACAGATTCACTTCAGAAAGCCATCATCAGTGATAATGGCGATGATGTCCAGCCCATCATATCATGTGAAATACCACTTTCAGTCAGAGCTGATTATATCTGTAGTCTCTACACTGAGGATGATGCTCTTCTGTCTCAACGTGACTCTCAGTGGAGTCAGTCTGGAAAGAATCTTTGTATGTTTTATTTAAAACATAATGAACTCTTGAGACGATCAGTGAACAGTAGACAGCTGATCTGTGTTTATTCACTCAAGACTGAACCTGAGACCAGATCACCTCACAGTGACACATACACCATCAGAGGTGAGTTACCACGGTTACATATATTTGTTAAGAAAAGCACATGATTAGAGACAGCTATATAATTCCAATTAGCCAGTATAATTCTTTATTTTAATTGTAATTAGCCTGTTTGATATATTATGTAGGGCAAAAGGATATTATGAAATCATTGAGAAAGATTGACCAATAAAGAAAGTGAAGTCAGTATCTTCAACAAACAAATACGAGAAAATTGCAATGATAAAAATCTCTCTCTCTCACACACACACCGGACATTCAGTTCAAGCGACCGTCTAAAGCAGTTTTTTTTAAATCACCAAACGGACATAAGTGTTTAGTTTAGTACAGTGTTAAGATATATATGTATGCCAGTCTTTGTTAAATACAACTTAAGATGCTCTCACTGCAGATTCAACAGCAACATCCACTGAAATTGACAGTGAAACCACGTCTAAAACCCCAACCTCTGGTAGAAAAGGTAACTTATATAGTTATATATACATACACACACACACACACACACACACACACACACACACACACACACACACACACACACACACACTTCAACAAGTCGGTTTGCATAGGGGTCATCCCAGAAGGAAGCTTCATCTGAAGTTGGCTCACAAGAAAGCCTTCAGTTTGCTGAAGACAACCTGTCCAAAAGCATGAATTACTGGAACGATGTCCTTTGGTCTGATGAGACCATAAGTTAAACTTGTTTGGCTCAGATGGTGGCGATGCCCTGGTGAAGAGTATCAAGAAAATTGTGTCTTACCTACAGTCAAGCATGGTGATGGTAGCATCATGGTGTGGGACTGCAAGTGTGCTGCTGGTACTGACTGAGAAGCTGCAGTTCATTGAGGGAAACATGGATTCCAGTACTGTACTGTACATTCTGAAGCAGAATATGATGCCTTCCCTCCAGAAACTAGGCCAAACGGCAGTTTTCCAACACGATAATGACCCCAAACACACCACCAAAATGACAACTGCCTTGCTGAGGAAACTGAGGGTGAAGGTGATGGGGTGGCCAAGTATGTCTCCAGACTTGAACCCTATTAAACATCTTTGGGGCATCCTCAATCATAAGGTGGAGAAGCACTATGTGTCTAACATCCAGCAGCTCCGTGAGGAGTGGAAGAGGAACCCAGCAACAACCTGTGAAGCTCTGGTCAAGTCCATGCCCAGGATGAGAAAGGCAGATAACAATGGTGCCAACACAAAATATTGACACTTTGGACAAGTTCACTACTCACTTGTACTCACTTTTGTTGCCAGTTATTTTGACAATAATGGCTTTATGTTAAGTATTTTTCAGAGGACAATAAATCTATAATGCTATACAATCTGCACGTTGACTACTCTAAAACAGTGTTTCCCAAACTTTTTTTCTGGGGACCCACATTTTAAAGTCGATAAATCCTTGTGACCCAATAAACATTAAGCCCATATAGTTCATATATCAGATGAGAGAATTTATGCATTAACAAAATATGTATGACCATATTTAAGGTCATGCTTCCACTTAACTATTTCAAAGAGATACAGATATTTGACAAAGCACTTTTTTTTTTATTTAAGTAAAATGCAGATTTGCAGAAAATGCTGTTTACCACAAACACAATATTTATCCGTTATTTTGATTTGAAATCCACAAGTGCTTTTTCAGCATTGTGATCCTCTTTTATCACAGTACACTAATACAGTAACTTGACTTCTAGATTTGTACATTAAGTTGCTCAAGCAAGTTGCAACACATTTAAACACAACACAGGGAGGCTATAGCTTCCTTTTCTAATTGAAATTGGGCTATCAAAAAATATTTTAATTAAAACTTACCACAGACAGAAACAGTCGGCTCTCAAGCTTTTCTTTGGCATTAAATCTTTATTAAAAACAATGGTTTAAAGAACTTTTCTGCCTGGACAAGTGCACGTACAGTATTATGTTGCCTTTTTCTTTAAAACAGCACTTTTCCTTATTTTAAACCTAGCCACGTGTTGACTGTGAAAAAGTGGACTTCATTTATATGCATTTATGGGACATTTTCGTGTCAATCCATGTTCATTTTTACAGCGAACAATGCACTGTCACTTTAATTCAGCACATGCAGCGCTTGCAGCGCACCAAAAAATAGACTCTGCCGAAATGATCGCTGCTCTGCTGCAAACGCACTGCTTTTGGGACGCACTGCTGGACAGCAACCGCGTGCAGCGTGAACGCTCCAATCCGACATGGGTGCGGAACAAAATACGCAACGCATACGCACTTCAGGCGATGCAGAGCGCAGCTAAAGAAAAACAACAAAAAAGAAAGCAGAATAAGAAAAAAACGAGCTCCCTCGTGCGGCTAATAGGTGAACTACACATATAAATTTTAATCAAGAGACTCAGCGCACTGAAAAATAGTGCTCGACTTGGCGACCCATACAATTTGGGAATGACTGCTCTAAAATATATCCAAGTTGTATTTCCAAATTATTGTCCCTTGAGTAGATATACAAAAATGCATTACTCATCATGCATTAGTCAAGTGTGATTTCACTTAAGGTCTTTTCTGTTGCAGATGCTTCTGATGTTTCAATGGATCACACTGAAGGTCCATCCACCTCACAATACAAAGATATTAATTTTCTTCCATATTTTAATTGATTTCACTCTTGCTTTTTCCTTCAAATCTCATTTGTAAAACTTTTCCAGTCAACATGTATTAATACTGTATGTCACTTCCGTTGTCAGGTGGACTGATGTATCTAAAACAACCATATTAAACATAACACATGTTAACATGAATTAAAGTGTTGGTTTTGTTTTGACACAGACACATGGATTATAGTGCTGGTCTCCACTGGTGTTGCTGTAATTTTGTCTGGACTCATGGGACTCATCTGTCTGTGCCAGTTTACACGTAAACATTTTTATGTCAATTTCAATTTTTTGTATATGTACATAAAAACATATAATGCATTAGCTTATTGTTTTGTTTTTTAGGTAAAAAAAGAAGAAAACTGTAAGTTTTTCATACATTCAATTCAGTAGTCTTTGATTGATTGATTTTTTTTATTTTTTGTAGTTCAGGAGCTGTAGATGTTTAGATTCTTATCTGATATATGCATGTGTGAAAATATGCCATAAACATCAATATTTGATTCTCAGAAATAAAACGAGACCAATAAAATCTGATGTGACCAGTCAAGGAACTGGAATGATGAGTGTCAGTATAATATTTACAATAATAAATATTTATATTAAAACATAATCAATAAGAATGGTCATAAGGGACTTTATGATTTAATTATTGATTATGTTATATAGAGTTGTCCTGAGCCTGCAGAGACATATTCTCTGATCACTTCTGTACCAGCCATATCTCAGCCCATATCTGGAGGTAAGAGAACATCATTCTCAAGAAAATTAAAAGTGTGATCTTTTAGTTAAAAACACTGTTCAGTGACCACAGCTTCTCTGCAACTGGTACTACACCCATTTCCCCTTTTTAAGTCTTCAGCAGATCAGCATTATTAACCACATTTTTCCATAAAGGAACAGTTCACACAAAAGTGAAAATAAATTGCCAAAAACAATTAATAAAAGACAACAAACAACTTAAGGTTTATAATCCAAGTCTTCAGAAGTCATATAAGGATCTTTCCCTTTCATAAAATTTTTGTAGGACAATCCAGATATCAGCATCACCCTCAACAAAAAAACAATAAGATTTTGCGACTGGCTTTTGGATTACAGAAGAAAATAAGCTCTATGAACAACAAAAGCTTTTGTTTCTTAAGTGTTTTGTTCACAGTGATAATCATCACAAATGTACAATTTTTATACATTTTGAAGCCTAAATACAAACACCGGTAATAAAAAAAAAAGTATAAAGCAAAACACAGACTCTGAACAAAGTACACCATGGCCACATGACTTCAATGTTTAACCAGTAAGCTTTCGACAACTCTTTCAGTCTTTTTAAAAAAACACAAGGGGTGTTACTGATGCATTTTATGTGATGCATCTTCACTCACCAACTTGAAGCTTTTTAGGTGAAGCCATTTCACATTTGTCCTCTTGCTTTGTATATTTTTGACTACTTTGTTTGACCCTCTTCATCATACTGTTCTTTCAAAGGCCTCAAACACCCAGAGTCACATCAGAACAGCACAGCAGATCCCACAGACACTCGCTCTGTCATTACATCTATGAATCCAATTTACCAGCCCTCAGGTAATGAAATGTTTCTTTCATTAAAGTGGTGGTCAAACTTCTTTTTACACAAGAGTTATTAATATAGGCCTACTATGACACTGAAGTTTTTACATCTCAGCTCTCTAATCCAAAATCAGCATTTTTGATGCCCAGATTTAAGTGTTGAGAAACAGTGAGCTAATATGGAGGAAGTGGGACAATTACTAAATTTGTCACAACACTGATGCACAGAATGAATCAGCACATTTACATTAGTCAGCACATTTAAAACTAATTTGACTGGTTAAAATGTTCTGCATTACAGACGTTTTAATCAATGAACAACAGAAACAGAGAAATACAGAGGAAAATGGGGTATGTGAACACTGCCACACATCAAACCCATACAACTGAACACCATGAACAGAATACTAACACATTTACTTCATGTTTGCCCTTAAGAATGTTTATCATCTGTACTGCACGATCCCTGACAAACCAGTTTACTCAAACTCAGAAGATCACGTCTACACTTTGTTGAAGATGCACTGATGAACCTCATTGTTTGTGTTTATTATGTACAGCCACTATATAAAGTGCCTATACTTGCAGATAAATAAATGAAATACACTGCAAGCTATTGAATATCCAGAGTAGAGAAGTTGTACTTCTTAGTATTCTGTATAAAAATACTAGCTTCTGCTCTCACAAATATAGAATAGTGATTCACATCCTGTTTTAATATTTCTTTCCAGTGTATATTTATCTTCGGGAACTAGCCTTTTTTAATATACATAATAGTTTCCGAAAAGCATGATCCTTCCCACGACACTGAATAGCAGGTCAAATGGGCATCAGACAATCCAAGCAAAAGACACAAGCACTCCCTGACATTACTGATATTGCTGAGCTTCCACACATTTAGAGTGTATTTTATGTTTATTTTAATGCGTTTAATCATTTTGAACATATCCATAGAGAATATGCAGTCACATCAAGGCTCCTGGTATATTGTTTTTGTCTAGTGACTAGCGTTTATTTGTATGAAAATGCTTCCTTTTCCCTCATGAGTTTTGATGTTGCACTGTTACATAAATTGTGAATTATGATTTTGTCATTGTGATTTTTTTTCTTTCTTTTTCTTTTTTTATTGAAAGTCATGTTCTACAATGTTTTTCATGAGTTTTCCACGGATTTATTTGTACAGTAGTCCTAAATTATATAGACTCCTTATATCAGGATAAAATCTTGTTGAAAATACAGTTTTGTGAGAATCATCCTGAAACTTATACCAGAATTTAAATATTTTTCTTTACACATATCTTTAAAGGGGTCATCGGATACCCATTTTCCACAAGTTCATATGAATCTTTAGGGTCTTAATAAAAAGTCTGTAATATACTTTGGTAAAAAATTCTCAACAGTAGTGTAAAAAAAAACACCCTATTACCTTGTCAAAATCAGCTCTGCAAAAACTCAACTCATTATATGGCATTGGCCCTTTAAATGCAAATGAGCTCTGCTTGCCCCGCCCCTCTCTGCTGTGGGATTACAAGGTGTAATGCTTACTTTAGCCTCATTTATCGGTGAAACTTGCCAACAAGCAGATTAAGAAAGGCCATTTGCAAAGATGAATAAAAAAACGATTTTAAAAAGGGGATATTACTTTTAAAGATTAAAAAAATACCACTGGGTGGATTTTTATCATTGTAGGGTGGTTGTGTACACAAACTGCCAACACATATTAATGTTCAAACAACATGTAAAAGTTAGTTTTGCATCCGATGACCCCTTTAAATATGTTTAAGGCATCTTAAACTATTATATTGAATGTTCTTTTTCACACTCTATAATAAACATTACATGTAAATGGTATATTTGCACATGTCTGTGAGTGCGGTCTAATGATCTGGACTAACTGCTCAATGCATTAAATTCTTCCTGTGGTCTGATCTGCCACTTCCTAATTCAGCCAGTTATATTTTAGCTTTTTCACACTTGCTCTAATGAAGTCTTCAGTTTTTCAGCTCCTTATGGAAATTCAGTCCTACAGTGATCTCTGCTGTTGATTGTCATGTATTACCGTAGTTTAAAGTCAAATTTATTGTAATTTTTAGCAAACTAAATGACAATGGCTAAAAATGAAACAATAGTGTTTAGCAGACAGTAACAACAAGGCCCAAAAAACAGCAGTAAAAACAGACAAAAAACACTCGCAGTACTACAAGGTACATAGTGTAAAAACAGAACTGACAGTTAAACCATTTGTGGAAAGCGTGAGAGGAGTATTTTCTGATAGAAACTGCTTTCTTCACACACCTAGAAATATAAACAGGGTTCCTATATGAAGTTTGGAAAAGTATTAAATTTATGTGTAGAAAATTTCCCTATTTTGTTTACTAAAATATAAAATTGAGAATTTCTAAAGAAATAATTTTATCATCATACATAAAGTTGCAGCATATTATTAACAATTTCACCTTCATTCTTTTGGTGTGAACACTCGCTGTAATGGAGACTTTCATCTTCATAGTTTCTCAGCTCCTGTTGGAAGTTCAGTCTGAAAGTAAGTGATGTCTATTGTTGATTAAATATGATTGTCAACATTTGTAGTAAATCAAGTTAAGTTTTAAAATTCATTAGCCTGATTGCAATAACCCAACTAAACTAACATTTGAGTTCCTAGAAAGAAAAAGCCTTTATTAATTGGATTTGGAATTGGGAAACCCTCCTTGGTACAGTCATTGACTGCATGCACCATGTGATTAAGGAGTAAGTTAAACTTCTGCGCATGCACGCTTTAACTGCGTGTTATAGTCCAGGTCCCCAACCCCTATAGGGGGGCGTGGGAGCTGATATAGTTTGAGGCAGAGACCTGTGCGGGATGGATTTTCAGCTCAAATTTATTGTAATTTTTAGCAAACTAAATGACAACGGATAGGAATGAAGCAAAAGTGTTTAGCAGACAGTAACAACAAGGCCTAAAAAGACAGCATTAAAAACAGACAAAAAATACAGTACTACAAGGTACATACCGTAAAAACTTAACTGACAGTTGAACCATTTGTGGAAAGTGAGAGGAGTATTTTCTGATAGAAACTACTTTATTCTCACAACTAGAAATGCCTATGCAGTATGGAAAAGTATGAAATTAAGTCTTTTTATTTGAATTTCTAAATAGGATTTCTGAACTGTGTGTTTTTATTTTGTTTTCTAATATATAAAATTGAGAATTTTTAAAAATACATTTATCATCATACAAGCAGAGCTTTTTTCCATGAGCATATTTAAATTCTTGTTAGAAACAATTTAACAAAATAAGCATAGTGTCTTGTTAAATTTGTATTATTTTCTCTTTCAATTGTCTAATCAATTAGCAATTCAACCGCTTGACTTTGTGTGCATGTTTTATACATTAATTAGCAAACATACACTACCGTTCAAAAGTTTGGGGTCAGTACATTTTTATTGTTTCTTTTTTTTTAAAGAAATTAATACTTTTATTCACCAAGGATGTATTAAGTTAATAATTAAAAGTTTATTTTAATTATTTAATTATTTTATTTTTTATTAATTTAATAATAAATAACTTACATTGTTATAAAATATTTATAGTTTGAATAAACACTGTACTTTTTGAAATTCATGAAAGAATCCTGAAAAAAATAAAATAAATCACAGGTTCCAAAAAATATTTGGCAGAACAACTGTTGATATTATCCAACATTGATCATTCTAATAATAAGTCCGCATATTAGCATGATTTCTGAAGGATCATGTGACACTTAAGACTGGAGTAACAGCTGACAAAAATTCAGCTTTTCATCACAGGAATAAATTCTATTTTAAAGTATGTTAAAATAAAAAAAACATTATTTTATATTGTAAAAACATTTTGCAATATTACAGGTTTTTTTCTATTTTTATTTTTTAATCAAATAAATGCAGCTTTGATGAGCATGAGAGACTTCTTTAAAGACTATTACAAGTCTTACTGACCCCAAACCTTTGAATGGTAGTGTATGTACCTAGTAAAGTGATAATAAAGTGAATGATGTTCTTTTGATTTCATGATCTAGTCTTTTCAAGTGTATTAATGGTACAGGTATTTTCGGCAAATTTACTTTTATAAAAAAAATACCTTCTTTTGTTTGTAAGTCTTTGCCCCAGATCTGTTGTCTGTTCAAGTAAAGACAGCTGTACATGTGGTCACACGATCAACGTTCATCTAAATATAACTGACTACACAATGCGTTAAACAGTTTGTGGGCTGATGTACCACTTCCCATTGTGAGAGTCTCATTTTCTTTTCTCACACTCGCTGTAATGGAGTTCGTCCTCATAGTTTTTCACCTCCTGATGGAGTTTCAGTCTTACAGTAAGTGATCTCTTTTGTTCAGTTTTAATAAAATACTCTGTTAACATTTGTAAAACAAGTTTAACTGTCTAACATATTTAAGTATGTGTGATCAGTACATATTAATACAACTGCACACACATGAACCTGCAACCTCTTTGCTTATTATAATCACATTAATTTTACTTTATGAAAATTCATTAACCTGATTGCAATAGCCCAATAAAACTAACAATTGAGTTCCTAGAAATTTAAAGCTTTTATTAAGGGGATTTAGTCTTGTACACCTTTGGAATGTCCACTGTAATATTCATTTACATCTGCACATGTTCATATGAAGGTAATTCTTTGTGTTACCTGATTGAGAAATTGTGAAAAGTGCTGCTATTGAAAATATATATTTTTAAAAACTGAGTGAAACATGAAAATGATACATGTAAACATGATCAATAAGGAGATGTAATGACTAATTGATCTGTTTTGTTGCAGAGTATCCTAATGTAAAAGTATCTCCAGACGTCATAACAGAGTCCAGCTCAGTGAAGATCGGCTGTGAGACGGAACCACATGTTATCCTAGTGAATGAATGTCATTTCTACACAAACATAGTACTGAAGAAAATCAAAACCAGTCCATCATGTGAGCTCGAGCTCACTGGTGCTGAAGTGCTCAGATGGGCAGCTGTAAAATCACCTGGATCACTCAACATTACCTGTTACTACATTATTGGGGGAAGCGCACTCATGCCATCATCTGATTCTGATCCTGCCACGGTGACAGTTCTAGGTGAGATATTTCACTGCTGTTCTTCTGTGTGAGAAACTCTTATTCCACTGTTTTACTGACTAGATTATTTTACTTTAAACAGATGCACTTGAGAAACCCATCTCCAGTTAGTGATGATGATGTTAGGGATGGATTGGATATTATTTGTAATGACACTTTTGATAGACTGTAAAAGTACATATTACTACTACTAAGATACTTATATGCATAGTAAACTTTAGGGGTGAAGAAGGTACAAAGGTGTTACTTTAAAGGTACTGCTCCAGTGACAAACAGTTGTCCCTAAAAGTACATCACTAAATTCATCAAATCAATTGTTAATACTGATGTGCTGTTGTTTTCCATCCAAAATCACATGTTACAAAAGTATTAACGTTTTTTAATTTAAAGGACCTGTACCTTCAACAAACAAGCTTTTTTTTTAAGTTTGTAAATAATGTAAAGACTCCCTGTAATAAATTGTCTCTGCAGTTTCAGCATCAACTACCACTGAACAAACTACTACAGCCATGAAAACTTGTGAGTAATTGAGTTTGTAAATCAGTTATTCATACACTATTCTGAATGTCCTCAAAACAACAATCATTCTTTCAAGCTCATGATTATTTACTATACTGTACATCCGCAGCTAAAACAACAAAAAACAGTAAAACTGGTAAGCTACTGATAATTTTCTGATTATTCAAGATTAAATTTAAGAAACGACTTCTTGTTAAATTCACTCATAACACAAAACTGCTATTCTAAATATTTGTAAAAACTAAAACATTATATTTTCCCCCTATTTTTGTCAGCATCATATGTGGTATATTAATGTAAAATTAATTTAAAAACAAAAATCTACACATAATTTATCTGATTCAGTGCCATATAGGTATTCCCCAGTTGCAATAAAATCATGGATTAAAGCCATATTTTTTTCTTTCAACAGACAGGCTTTATTTCTGTGTTGACTCATAGGATTCATCTGTCTGTGCTGATTTACCAGTAAGTACAATGTACATAAACTGAACTGGTTTAGTTGTGCATAAACTGAACTCCATAGAAATATAATAATAAAGTCTGTTTTGCTGCAGGTTCTGTTGATGTTCTCACAGATGGATGACCGTTTTACTTTCTTCACTTTTTGCCTCACTATTTTGATATATACTGACCAGCAGGCTAGGTAGAGTCTGTTGAGTTATTAAATGTGTTAAATGTAGCTAAAAATGTCTTCAAGTCATCTGAGAAGTTCAGTGATGCAGATTCAGTATGAGAATAGCAATCGTTGCAGATCTGAGACTTAAGAAATATGAAATCTAATATATATATATGTATATATATATATATATTACACTCCTTTAATTAACTATTGGAATATATACATGTACACAAGTTCCAACAAAGCATATTATAAACAATTAAAAAAAATTACCATAGTGCCATGTTTAACTTGTATTATTTTATCTGTCAATCTTCTGATAAAGAACTGAACTGCTTGATGCTGTCTGCATGTTTTATGCATTGAGTGAACATGTACTTAATAAAGTGATGATAAAGTGAATAATGCATCCCACAATCTGATTTTTGATATTATGATCTAGTCTTTTTAAAGTGTATTAACTGGCACATTTATATACCCTTTAACAAAACCTTCCTTCTTTAAGTGTGAGTCTTTGCCCTAGAACTGCTGTTTGTTAAAGTGAAGACAGCTGTAAATGTGGTCACACGATCAGTGTTCATCGTCATTAGAAAATGACCACACAATGCATTAAATAGCTTGTGGTCTGAAGTGCCATTTCCTAATTCACCCATTGTGAGAGTCTCAATCTGTCTCTGTTGTCACACTCGCTGTAATGGAGTTGTTCATCTTCATCATTTTTCAGCTCCTGATGGAGGTTCAGTCGTATAGTAAGTGATGTCTGTTGTTTAATTTTGAATTAATACTGTATGGTCACATTTGTAGTAAAAACGAGTTTAATTGTCCAATATATTTCAGCATGTGTGTTTAGTACATTTTAGTGCAACTACACACACATGAACGTACAATCTCTCTGCTTATTATAATCATATTAGTTTTACTTTAGCCATGTCATGAGAATTCATTAACCTGATTGCAATAACCCGATTACACTAACATTTAAGTTCCAAATAAGCCTTTACTAATTGGATTTGTTCGTGTAAACAAACTTAGAATCATTTATAACCAATACTTGTGATTGTCAACCATGTTTCTGGAACACATTTTGCATTTCTTCTTTGTCTGACACACTTATTTTATAATACATAGGACATTTAAGGAATGAAATATGATGTTTTGCAAAGACTTCCAATATGTAAAAAGATAAAGGCAAATATGATTTCTTGTGTCATGATTACATTTTCTTACATAAATGAAAAGAAATGAACATTATTAATATTTCTAATTCTCTCATGACCTACATTCTACAATTCGTTGTTTGCTTGGGTATTGTTGCAAAGATATTTATTAGCTTGTTTCAAGGTTAAACCAAAAACATGGACCGTAGTTGGAAAATTATAGATGTAAACATAATCAATAAGGAGATGTAATGACTGATTGATCTGTTTTGTTGCAGAGTATCCTAATGTAAAAGTATCACCAGATGTCATAACAGAGTCCAGCTCAGTGAAGATCGGCTGTGAGATGGAACCACATGTTATCCTAGTGAATGAATGTCATTTCTACATAAACACAGTACAAAAGAAAATCAAAACCAGTCCATCATGTGAGCTCGAGCTCACTGGTGCTGAAGTGTTCAGATGGGCAGCTGTAAAATCACCTGGATCGCTCAACATTTACTGTTACTACATTATTGGGGGAAGCGCACTCATGCCATCACCTGATTCTGATCCTGTCACAGTGACATTTTTAGGTGAGATATTTCACTGCTGTTCTTTAGTATTAGAAACTGTTGTTCCATGTTTTTACTCACAATGGATTATTTTACTTTAAACAGATTCACTTGAGAAACCCATCATCAGTTAGTGATGATGATGTTACACCCATAGGGCGCTTTAGGATGGAATGGATACTATTTGACCCTTTCAGACTATAAAAGTGCATATTACTACTCTAACATACTAATATGCATATAATATCCTTTAGAGGTGAAGAAGGTACAAAGGTGTCACTTTGAGGGTACCACTCCAATGACAAGCTCTTTTACCCCTAAAGATACATCACTTACTCATCAATTGTTAATATTGTTTGTGCCGTTTTTCCCCCTGCAAAACCACAAATTACAAAATGACTAATAACTTCTTTTTTTCCTCCAACAAGTAAGCTAAGGTTTAAAGCTTGATAATAATGTAAAATGACTTCCTGTAATTCTGATAAACTCTCTCTTCAGTTTCAACATCAACCACCACTAAACAAACTACAACAACCATGAAAACCTGTGAGTAACTACATCAGTTATTCTGAATGTCTTCTAAACGACAATCATTCTTTCAAGCTCTTGATTTTTTTTTTTTATCATTCTGTGCATCACCACACAATGTCTCTTCAACAGCATTAACTGTAATGTCCACTGCAAAAATGACAACACACAGTAAAAATGGTGAGTTGCTAATAATAGCTTTTATGGATATTCTAGAGTAAATCTGAGAAATGATTCCCTTCTGAAAACTGATGTTATTTTTATAATAGTAGAGCACCAATCCAAGACAAAATGCCAACCAGGGGTGCATTTCCTAAAAGCATCATTAGCTAACTATGGTCACAGATTCCACTGAACTCTATTGGTATGACGGAACTTGCGACCATACTTGCTTTTGGGAATTGCACCCTTGCACAGCAAATAAACAAATTGGATTCAAAAGTTCAAATATAGCTAGGAATTATTATCAAAATCTATTGTTACACCAGTAACTCATAGTCGTATTTGCTTAATGAAAGCAGTAAAAACACAGAGATTTTAACAAAGACAAGTCTCATGATTATGCTGCTCATTCAACATGATTGCAAACTTATGAAATTATAATTTTTTTTTTTATTAAAATTCTATCCATTTTTAAACTTTGCTGGCTAAAACTATGTTTTTAACAATTGGTTACACATCCTAACACATCCTAATAATGTAAAATGACTTCCTGTAATTCTGATAAACTCTCTCTGCAGTTTTAACATCAACCACCACTAAACAAACTACAACAAACATGAAAACCTGTGAGTAACTAAGTTTGTACATCAGTTATTCTGAATGTCTTCTAAAAGACAATCATTCTTTCAAGCTCTTGATTATTTTTTTTTATCATTCTGTGCATCACCACACAATGTCTCTTCAACAGCATTAACTGTAATGTCCACTGCAAAAATGACAACATACAGTAAAAATGGTGAGTTGCTAATAATAGCTTTTATGGATATTCTAGAGTAAATCTGAGAAATGATTCCCTTCTGAAAACTGATGTTATTTTTATAATAGTAGAGCACCAATCCAAGACAAAATGCCAACCAGGGGTGCATTTCCTAAAAGCATCATTAGCTAACTATGGTCACAGATTCCACTGAACTCTATTGGTACGATGGAACTTGCGACCATACTTGCTTTTGGGAATTACACCCTTGCACAGCAAATAAACAAATTGGATTCAAAAGTTCAAATATAGCTAGGAATTATTATCAAAATCTATTGGTACACCAGTAACTCATAGTCGTATTTCCTTAATGAAAGCATTAAAAACACAGAGATTTTAACAAAGACAAGTCTCATGATTATGCTGCTCATTCAACATGATTGCAAACTTATGAAATTATAAATTTTTTAAATTAAAATTCTATCCATTTTTAAACTTTGCTGGCTAAAACTATGTTTTTAACAATTGGTTACACATCCTAACACATCCTAATAATGTAAAATGACTTCCTGTAATTCTGATAAACTCTCTCTGCAGTTTTAACATCAACCACCACTAAACAAACTACAACAAACATGAAAACCTGTGAGTAACTAAGTTTGTACATCAGTTATTCTGAATGTCTTCTAAAAGACAATCATTCTTTCAAGCTCTTGATTATTTTTTTTTATCATTCTGTGCATCACCACACAATGTCTTTTCAACAGCATTAACTGTAATGTCCACTGCAAAAATGACAACACACAGTAAAAATGGTGAGTTGCTAATAATAGCTTTTATGGATATTCTAGAGTAAATCTGAGAAATGATTCCCTTCTGAAAACTGATGTTATTTTTATAATAGTAGAGCACCAATCCAAGACAAAATGCCAACCAGGGGTGCATTTCCTAAAAGCATCATTAGCTAACTATGGTCACAGATTCCACTGAACTCTATTGGCACAACGGAACTTGCGACCATACTTGCTTTTGGGAATTGCACCCTTGCACAGCAAATAAACAAATTGGATTCAAAAGTTCAAATATAGCTAGGAATTATTATCAAAATGTATTGGTACACCATAGGGCTGGGCGATATGGCAAAAATGTAATCTCGATAATTTTTTCCACATATTGAACGATAACGATATATATTTCGATATAAGCTGTTGATGTTGCCAGCTTTAAAATAGTATCCCAACAATGACTAAAGCCACAAAAATGAAAGGGTTCATTAAATTACATTTAAAGTATAGTTTATTAACAAAAACAGATTACAGATTTGGCCTTAAAAATTAAAACAACTTACTAAAATAAATTAAAAAAAATAAAAGTTGTAACAGAGTATGGTAAATGAGAGTAAATGTACAAAATGTAAACAAAATTATTGTAAAAACATAATTTGTAACACAATTATTTATTTATTTATTACTATTATTAACACAATTGTTTATTTTCTCTATAATAGGTTGAGCTATTTAAATTAGAGGCAACCACTGCATTTTGAAACAATCTACAGTATAAATAACAAAAAATTACGACAGTTCTTTCTTAATCGTATTAAGTGCAGACAATTCAGCCATAATCTAAGTAGGCTACTCTCTAAATATTCAAAGTGCAAATAGAGACGGATATTTCAAGCATGATACAGAGCTATAGACATACACAACCTATCATAGCCTACATAGTAATAACAGCCTAGATATGTCATGTAGCCTAATTTGCGTGCATTGGGGGGATTAAAATTGCTTTTGAATGCGCGTGCGTTTTTTGCTTTCGGTTTCAGTTTTAACAATCGCGCCAAACTCTCAGCTGAGCTAAGAGTCACTTTTCAGGTAGCCATACCACTTAAATAACGGAATTCGTGCTACCTTTTTGGTCGACAATTTCAACATCTTTGGATAATAACTCGAAGTTAGTTTCACTTTCGTCGCTGCTTCCTCTCTCTCTTTTTTGTCGTCCTGGTGTTAAGTTTGCTTCGCAAAGTGCGGTAGGAAATGAACTTTGCACTTTGACGTGCACACGCACGCTGTACGCTGATTGGCTGTTGTCGCATATTTCTACTGTGTGATTGGCTCTTAGATTAATCCATATCGAGCAAAAAATGTCTAGAGCCTATCATCGTTATTAACATACATTTTATCGCGATTCGATATGATATCGTTTATCGGCCCAGCCCTAGTACACCAGTAACTCATAGTCGTATTTCCTTAATGTAAGCAGTAAAAACACAGAGATTTTAACAAAGACAAGTCTCATGATTATGCTGCTCATTCAACATGATTACAGCTTATTAAATTATAATTTTTTTAAATTAACATTCTATCCATTTTTAAACTTTGCTGGCTAAAACTATGTTTTTAACAATTGGTTACACATCCTAACACACAACAAAAATAAAACAATCCATTCTCATTTTTTGTGTGCATTATTTCAATTGTCAAGTGAAGTGGTGTATCTACAGCATCCATATTAAACATGAATATACATAAACATGGATTAAAGTGTTGGTTTTGTTTAGACACAGATATGTGGTTTATAGTGCTGGTTTCCACTGGTGTTGCTGTAATCTTGTCTGGACTCATCTGTCTGTGCTGGTTTGCAAGTAAGTAGTTTAAAGTGTATTAATTTATTTATTTATAATGCACAATTTAAAACAACAGAAATTCAACCAAAGCGATGCACATGAATATAATGCAGCTTTCTGTTTTCTAGGTAAAAAAACAAGAAAAAGGTAAGTTTTTTCATGCATTCAATTGAGTAGTCTGTGATATATATATTTAAGAATATATATATAATAAGAGTATGTGTAGACGTTTAGATTCCTATCTGATATACAGTGCCTATAGAAAACATCATACCCCATTGAAAACATTACTTTATTTGTCATACAACCTAAAATCAAACCCCATTCCAGCTTTATTTACAATTTTAGTCTTAAAACATCAAGCTAATGAAAGAAAAAACAACAGTTCTACAAATTAATAAAAAAACAAAAAATAGAATAACAGGGTTAGAAAAGTCATCAGCCACTTTATTTAATAATTCGTAAAGCCACCTTTTGCTTTAATTACAGCCATCAGTCTTTTTTTGATATGTCTGTACTAGCTTTGCACACCTTGTTTGGGGAATATTTGCCCATTCTTTCTTGCAGAGCTGCTCAAGTTCAGTCAAATTCTGTGGTGAGTGGCAATGGACTGCTCTCTTCAAATCCATCCACAGATTTTCAACTGATTTGGCTCTGACTTGGCCACTCAAAGCATTCACCTTCTTATTCTTATTCCATTTCGTTGTAGTTTTGGCAGTATGTTTAGGGTCATTGTCATGTTTGAAGGTGAATGACATGCCCATCTTCAGCTGTCTAGCAGAGGGACACAGGTTTTTTTTCTCAAGTATTTGGCTATACTTGGCAGCATCCATTTTCCCTTTTATCCTGACCAATCGCCCAGTCCAAGCTGAAGAGAAACACCCCACAACATAATGCTAGGTATGGTGTGTTTTGGGTGGTGTGCTGTGTTTGCTTTTCGCCAAACATAGCGCTTGGAGTTCAGTCCAAAAAGGTCAATTTTGGTCTCATCAGACCGTAGCACCTTTTGCCAGAAGGTATCAGACTCTTCCAAATGTGTTTTTGCATAGTGCAAATGAGACTGAGTGTGACACTTTTTTAGGAAAGGCTTCTTTCGTTCTGTGATAGTTGTCACATGCACAGATTGACCAGACCCAGCCATGGAAGCCTTGGAAGTCCTCCAAAGTTGCCTTTGGCCTCCTGGTCCACTCTTAAAAATAAAGGTGAACCTTTTTTGTCTAAATGGTTCCATAAAGAACCTTTAACATCTGAAGAACCTTTCTTTTTCGCAAATGGTTCTTTGAGCAAAAGAAGATACTTAAGATTTTTAAAAATTAAGAGATGGTTCTTTAAAGAACCTTTGACTGAATGGTTCTTTGTGGAACCAAAAATGGTTCTTCTATGGCATTGCTTGAAGAACCCTTCAAATCACCTTTATTTTTAAGAGTGTAGCTTCTCTTATCAATGTCCTCCTGACTCTGTCGTCCACTTTGGACGGACGACCTGATCTAGGAAATGTGCTGGTGGTGCCATATGCTTTCCACTTCTTAATGATGCTCTGAACAGTACTCCGAGGGATAGCTAAAGCCTTTTTGTAGCCTTCTCCTAATGTGTGCTTTTCCACAACTTTATCCCAGAGGTCTTTTGAAAGCACTTTCCCAACCATGGTGAATTCTTTGCCGTACCAAAAATTCTAACAGTGGAATCTTCAAGAAACAGCTTGTTTTTATTCTAAAGTTATCAACACCCCTACTTTTGATGTCAGGCGGGTCAATTAGCCTGGTGTTTAATCTGGAAGTTGATTGCTTGAACCTGAGCAAGTTTATAATAGTACTGTATACTCGAAGAGGCTGATCATTTTACCCAACCAGGTTTTCACAGAGTATGATGATGTTCTATAGGTATGCATGCATTAAAATATGTAATAAAAATCAACATTTGATTCTCAGCAATAAAACAAGATCAATAAAACCAGATGCGCCAAGTCAATTAACTGGTATAGTGAGTATCTGTGCATTTAAAATCCATAAAATAACAAACATATTTATAATATATCACAGCGAGTAAGAATGGCTGAATAGAACTTTATCTAAACTATTGATTATGTTATTTAGAGTTGTTCTGGACCTGCAGAGACACATTCTCTGATCACTTCTGTACCAGCCACATCTCAGCCCACATCTATAGGTAAGAGAACTTAAATCGCTGGAAATGATCTCAGATAAATTAAAAACAGTAGCTAACAGACTTCACCAACTGATACTTACAGTTAGAAGCACTGATCAGTGACCACAGCTTCTCACAGCCATTTCCTTAAGCTCTATGTTCCAAGTTTTTAGAAGTGATGGCAATGAATTTTCCACAACAACCTCTGTAGTCCCATTTAACCACTTGATAGCAACCACTTTTTTCAAGAGAAATAATAGCTTTAACAAAAGGCACACAAAATGTGCTCTTTTATATTGTTGACTAAAATGTGAAAATATCCTGAGCTTGTGTTAACCACAGACCTTATTTAAGTCTTTTAACCAAAAGACCATTCATAAACCCATCGACTTCAGGACAGTGCTAAAATGCTAACTCACATAAAGATTTTGGCCTGTTGGTTGTGTCACTGATGTTAAATAAAACATGATGCATAAACACACAAAGTTTGAAGCTTTAAGTGAAGCAATTTCACATTTGTCTTATTATTTTGGGTGGTTTTCTATTGACTCTTTCTTTCAAAGGCCTCGAACACCCAGAGTCACATCAGGACAGCACACCAGATGCCACACTACATTTTATGTCTGTAAACATAATTTACCAGCCCTCAGGTATGGAAATGTTTCTTTGTCATATCACAAGGAATCAAATTGCTCTCTTTCTTTTCACATTAGAGTCTGAGAATAAATTATTCTGCTGCTGTGTTAAAGCTTAAAATACAAAAACGTTTTATGACAGAGACCTTGTTCATTAAGGCCAACACATGTTCTTAAATCTGGTTTAAACAGTTCTGCCTTGCATTACAGATGTTTTGATCAATGAACAACAGAAACAGGGAAATACAGAGGAAAATGAGGTATGTATGTGTGAACACTGTCACCAAACACACATAACCTCATAACTGTTCATCATGAGTGGAACACTAACACATTTACTTTCTTTCTTTAATTCTTTCTTAAGAATATTAATCACCTGTACTCCACGATCCCTGAAAAATAGTTCACTCAAATGCAGGAAATCAAGTCTACAGTTTGTTGAAGATGCACTGATTAATCTAAACTCTTGTTTTATTATGTGCATCCAGCAGGGGTGCCTTTAACCTATGAGAATCAGGTTTAATTTTCATATTTTTTGCATTGTTCAATTCAATTCAATTCAAGTTTATTTGTATAGCGCTTTTTACAATACAAATTGTTGCAGAGCAGCTGTACAAAAGTTTTAGGCTACTACAATATATTTAGTAGCTTATTAGTGGTGAATACTGTATGTTGAGTCGATGTACATATGATGTAAATGTTAAAATCAGTAACTGTGTAATCAAAACAGATGATGAACAGTAATTGCAGTGGTTATGTGCTGTAATCAACTTGTAGGAAAATGATGTAGTGCTGTATGTTGTTTCAAGGCTGGCATCATCTGCAGTCATCTGAGGGGTTTGTGACCTGTATTGAAAGGATCTTCAATTCTGCCTAAGAAATAGAAAAGTTACTATACAATAAAGGCTGAACTAAAAAGTCACAAACATAATTTCAATAAATTTTCAAATCTGTTAAAATTAATGTGCCGAGTGTTTTATAATGGATGCTGGCTGAAGAGACATGTTTTAGAGAAGTTTGCATTTTAAACTTTGAAACTGCTGTATGTTACATGATCCATGTTTACGTTTCAGTACAAAATTATTCCTTATTTCCACTTCACTCATGTCCAGCTCTTCATAGCATGTGAAATCAGAGCCTATTTCATCTGTAGTCTCTACACTGAGGATGATGAGCCCGTCTGGGATGAAACCACAACATAAACTGGAATAAACAATCCTTTGCACATTTTAATTTACAAGATTACAAGTGAAAGCACAACTCCTAACAGCAACAGCTAAATGCTCAAATAAATAAACAATACAGGCTTTACCTCCATGACCAATAAAAAAAAAACAAGAGGTAGCCTAACCATAAAACAGCATTTATGAAAAGATATTTTAAAACAATATATAAAATGACAAAAGGGTGCACACAACAGGCAGTCAAACTAGCATACAACAGGAAAGCAACTTCATCAACAATAGAACACTACTGCAAAAATGAAACACTCACAACAGCAAAACTACAACCATGAACACTGCACACAACAGGTCGTCATGCCAAAATGCAATTCAACAGGATGCTTTCCTTTATACTCACATGGCTTCTCCCTTATTTCATCGTTCCATCTTTCAGACTGTAACTTGAAAAGTGATCAAAGATTCTTGAAAGAATCTCAATTCTCTAACTGCATTCTCTAACAAAAAGCCGAAGCACATATACATTGTCCTCCCCTTCAAACTGTCAATGAATCAAAAGGTTTAATGCACACTGTGGCAATGAATATTTGTTTCAGGTTCAACAACGACATCTACAGGTAAGACCTTGACAACAGCCGTGTTCAGTGCATTATCTGGCTAATATTGTATGATTTAACCTGAGATCTTTTCTGTTAGAGCTGTTCATCCTAAAGGTTGATTATCTGCCCATTCATTATTTTCATATTAATACCTTTTATTTGTAAAATCGAACATTGAATTAAATATTGTCGTCTAGTCTTTCATTATAAGTTCCATATGGTACAGTCATTTTTGCAATTTAAATGAAGATTAGTTAATTTTGTGTTTGGTTTTGAATCTGCATACTAGCATTCTACTCTTAATTTTTACATATTCTATCTTTATATGACAGAGATAGCATGTGTAGCATGCTAATATGTAATTTCAAATTCAACCTGTGGGTACAAAAGATGTTTACATATGCCCTATTTCACAGTGCACATGGCTATAATTGTAGTCTTATGATCTACACTTTCATCTACATAAACAGACTGTCCAGTATATTAACATATTTCCTGTAGTCTAATGTGGTAATGCTCTTTTTTGTGAGTCTAGTTTTGTCTGTTCTCACATTTGCTGTAATGGAGTTCAGCTCTTTCTGTGTGCTCTTCAAAACATGGATGACCTGCTTACTTTCTTTTTTTTTTTCTCTCTCATACACGTTTTTTAATATGCGAACAAATCCCAACAATAAAGTTGACAGCTGAAACTGGAACTGCAACAATTTCATTAATTTATCAGTGACTTTCTGGATTTCACTGTATTTTTTATTATCATTTTTAACAAAAATTTTTTTTATTATTATGTACTTAATGATCATTGACCATCTGAACTGCTTGATTTTGTTTGCATTATTTTATGCAGTTGCTGTCATGATTATCTGATTAGAGTTTTTGTATAAAAACTGAACATAAGTGTCCATCTAAAACTTGTTTAATAAACTTGCAACCCACTGTTTGAAAACCGCTATAGTACAGGTTCACAGTGAACACAACTGTGAGTGTGACATCATGACCACTCTCGTCTTCATAAAACAGACTGTAGAAAGCATATGGTTTCCTGTAGTCTGATGTGTCACTTCCTAATTCATCTATTGTGAGAGTCTCATCTCTGTTCTCACACTCGCTGTAATGGAGTTGGTCATCTTCATCATTTTTCAGCTCCTGATGGAGGTTCAGTCTTACAGTAAGTAATGACTATTGTTTAATTTTGATTTAATACTGTATGTTCACATTTGTAATGAGCAAAGTGTCACTGTCTAAAATATTTCACCACGCTGATCAGTTGACCACATGTGAACCTATCTGACGTATTCGTTTTGCTATAGAATATTTTGCATATACTTAGCAGTTGTCTTATTTACGTTTTTAGAACCCTAAAATATGTGATTAATTTCAGAGTAGTAATATTTTGATATTAATCACATATTTTGGGTTTTATAAAAACCCAAATAAGATAACTACTGATTATACACAAAATATATGTGTCTGTATACATTGCCAGTTTAGAGATGTAATGTAGTGATTGATATATTTTGGGTTGTTGCAGAATCTCCTACTGTGAAAGTATTTCCAGATGTCATAAGAGAGTCCAGCTCAGTGAAGATCAGCTGTGGTACACCAGCAGATGTTACAGTGAATCAGTGTTATTTCTACACAAACAAAGAAAAGAATATAAAAGTCAGTCCATCATGTGAGCTCAAGCTCACTGGTGCTGAAGTGCTCAAATGGGTAGCTGTAAAATCACCTGTGTCAACCTACATTTACTGTTACTACATAATAAATGAGCAAGGCATTAATAAACCATCATCTTATTCTTCTCCAGCCACAGTGATGATTCTAGGTGAGATATTTCACTGCTGTTCTTGTGTTAGAAACTGTTATTGCAGTGTTTTTAGTAACTGGAAAAGTTCACGTCTTTTCAACAGCATTTACTGTTATGTCAACTTCTGAAACAACAACATACGGTAAAAATGGTAAGTTACTAATAACACATTTTCTGGTTAGATAATTTTACATTTGAGAAATGATTACCTTTCTGAAATGTTATAACACCTTGTGATGTACTGTTTTAGATAAATATTAGTAAACCTCAATTTCAGCAAAACTGCCAACAAACATGATAAAGAAAACCATAAGTTCACCCACTTTTCCTTAATGGTACAAGTATATATATTATATAGTATAATTTTAAAAACCTGCACATAATTTATCTTATTTAGTACAATTATCTACATTCATTCCCTTAATGCAATATAAACACGGCTTAAATATTAATAAATAATAACATTATTTAATTACATATTTAAGTAATTAAATGTATAATTTAAAAAAATAATTAAAAAAACATCTTTTGACAGGCTCATGGCTTTATTTCTGTCTGGACTGATAGGATTGATCTGTCTGTGCCACTTTACCATCAGTAAGTACAATGTACAGGTTTAATTGTGCATAAACTGAACTCCATGATATAGAAACATATAATAAAGTCTGTATCTCTGCAGGTTCTGCTGATGTTCTCACAGAGCTGAACTACACCTCCTGCCAGATGGAAACAACATCTCTACTAACTTCCCCAGTGTGCTCCTAAAACATGGATGACCTGTTTACTTTCTTATACTTTCGCTCACACACTGCTTTTAACATGCACACAAATCCCAACAATAAAGTTGACATCTGTAACAGGAACTGCAAAATGTTTTTGTCTGTATTTTTTATTATTGCTTTTAACTACAATAAAATTAATTCATTAACATCTACTATGTCTACTATATCATTGACCATCTGAACTGCTTGATTTTGTTTGCATTTTTTCCATATGATTATCTGATTAAATTTTTTCATTAATGATCAAATATTAAGGAGCAAACTATTCATGGTATGTTTAAAAAAAAAGGATAAGCAACTTTCTTGGTGGCACAGCAAGTAAAAGCAACCTAAGTGCTTTATTGAAGGAATGATGCATTGACACAGCAGTTGAGATTAATATTGAATCAGAAGCAGCTGACATGGTTTCGGAGAGTTCATCAGTCAAACATTTATCAGACTGGTGCAAACTTGTCACTTCTGAGTTTGTGAGTCTTTTGAACTATTCATTAAAAGAACCAACTCATTAGAGTCATTTGCTAGAAGCACTGTGGGAAACACTGGTAAAATCTGTAAATCAAACTTTCAGGTCCAAAGAAGATGATAAAAGTACCCAAAACATTTCCAAATAACAAAAGGTCTTTACTTAACTAAATAACACAGGTAAATACTGACAATGAGCAAATAAAACTTGTGAGCATAGTTTGAAAACTGCTATACTAGAGTACAGGTTCACAGTGAACACAACTGTGAGTGGGGCATCATGACCACTCTTGACACCATAAAACAGACTGTAGAAAGCATATAGTTTCCTGTGGTCTGATGTGTAACTTCCTAATTCATCTATTGTGTGAGTCGGGTCTCTGTTCTCACACTCGCTGTAATGGAGTTGGTCATCTTCATCGTTTTTCAGCTCCTGATGGAGGTTCAGTCTTACAGTAAGTGATGTCTATTGTTTAATTTTGATTTAATACTGTATGCTCACATTTGTAATGAAGTGTCAATTCTAAAATATTTCAACATGCTGATCAGTTGGCCACATGTGAACATGTGTGATCTGACATATTTGTTTTGCTGTAGAATATTTTGCATATAATTAGCAGTTGTCTTATTTAGTATTTAGTAATATACCAAATAAGATAACTGCTGATTATACACAAAATATGTGTCTGTATACATTGCCAGTTTAGAGATGTAATGTAGTGATTGATCTATTTTGGGTTGTTTCAGAATCTCCTACTGTGAAAGTATATCCAGATGTCATAAAAGAGTCCAGCTCAGTGAAGATCAGCTGTGAGACGCCAGCAGATGTTATGGTGAATCAGTGTCATTTCTCTGTAAACAGAGAAGAGAAGAATATTAAAGTCAGTTCATCATGTGAGCTCAAGCTCACTGGTGCTGAAGTGCTCAGATGGGCAGCTGTAAAATCGCCTAAATCACTCAACATTTACTGTTACTACACAATACATGAGCAAGACATTAATAAACCATCATCTGATTCTTCTCCATCTCCAGCCACAGTGACGATTCTAGGTGAGATATTTCACTGCTGTTCTTGTGTTAGAAACTGTTATTGCAGTGTTTTTAGTAACTGGATCATTTGTCTTCAAACAGATTCATTTCAGAAACCCACCATCAGTTATAATGATGATGATGTCCGGCCAACCATATCATGTGAAATACCACTTTTAGTCAAAGCTGATTTCATCTGTAGTCTCTACACTGAGAATGACACTCTTCTGTATCAACGTGTCTCTCAGAAGAGTCAGTCTGGAGGGAATCTTTGTATTTTTTATTTAAATCATAATAAACTCTTCACACGATCAGTGAACAGCAGACAGCTGATCTGTGTTTATTCACTCAAGACTGAACCTGAGATCAGATCACCACACAGTGACACACACACCATCAGAGGTGAGTTATCAATACTGTTATCATTATAAAAAAAATAAAAAATTGCATATGATTAGAGACCCCTGTATAATTTATATTAGCCAGTATAACTCTATGTAGGCCAGAAGGATGCTATGAAATCACAAAGGGAGATTGGTCAATAAAACAAGTCAGTATCTTCAATAAACAAACTAATATGAGAAAAATTTAATAAAAAATATGTGTAATAAGTCTGAATATATATGAATGAATGAATTATATGAATGTACCTGTGAAGGCTTGACTATCTTCAGAAAAGATTCGATGGAATTTCGTTTTCATCTTTGCTCCATGTACTATCTAATACATTTGTGTTATTATTCGGAATACTGCTATGTCCATGGAGGGAAACAGCTCTAATTCAGCTTTTCCATAAGCGCCACTTGCTGTCATAGAGTGGATTTACACAGAGGTACAGTTATATTCAGACTGTGTGCATTTTTTTTCTGGCAAAAAATTGACCAAATTTGCATGCCCCGCTGTAAATTTTGACCAGTTGAAGTCTTAATTCTTGCACCAATTCTTTTCAGACAAGCACTAAACCACAGTGTGACTTTAAAAAGTAAATAATCTGATATATTTAAGGAGAAAGGAAGAGCAGCTTGAGCTAATAATGTAATCAAAGTTGAGATCAGAAAGCCAGACTATGTCTGACAAATCTACAGAAGCTGGAATTTATCAAATTAATTGCCAATACAGATGTTTGTGCGGTTGCTTTCCCTTCAAAATTACATTACTAAAACACTTTAAAGGACCAAACGTATAAATGTTTGTAACTTTATGAAGAGTCACTTTCCTCTAATCTGAGATCTCTCTGAACCTATTAACTATATTTTTGTTGGTCATTAGGCCCTCCTCAGGCCATGTTGAGAGTGTCTGCTTTAGTTATTCTGGAAACAGACACCGTTGAGCTGAGCTGTGAGAATACTGAAAATCTGAAGATGGAGATGTGTTACTTCAACATTATTGGAAGAGAAAGTAACTCAAAACAGAGTTCATCATGTCAGCTCTCACTCACTGGATCTCAGATCAGTATTTGGTCTGGAGATCAGAGTTCATCTGTGACAGTAACCTGCTTCTACACTGTGATGAATGGACAAGTTCATAAACCATCTGATCACTCTGATCCACTGACAGTAAGAGTCCAGAGTAAGTTTTTGTTAATATGAATATGTTGAAATAACGAATTCATTTACAACAGTAAATAACTATACATACTTGTATTTGTTGTGTGATAGTCTCAACAGCGACCTCTACTGGTAAAACTCTGGCAACAACCACAAAAACAAGTCAGAATATATTTTTCTTAATATATTTATGTTAACCAGTATAACAAGTTACATCACTAGCATTAGACATAATGGTACTTTGTGTTTAAACTACCTTTACATTCAACAAAAAACTTTGTTTGCAAATCATGTAAACTGACCTTTAATTCTGATAAATTGTCTTTGAAGTTTCAAGATCAACCACCACTGAACATACTGGTAAGTTACTATTAACAACATTTCTGGTTATTGTAGATTAAATTTGAGAAAAGATTCCTTTATGAAAGTGATTTCCCTTGAATATGTTATTTTTAAATTAGTAGGCCACCAGTCCAAGACAAACCTGCCAACCAGCATGACAAGAAAAACTGCGTGTAAGTTCATCCACTATTGCTTAATGATAGAAGTCACTGTGTAAAATGAATATGCTGAAGAAAAGTCATATTAAATAATACAGCTGGGGTTCATTTTCAAAGTTTATTTCTAAGCATGATAAGCAAGCCATTCACAAAGAATTCACAATTTTTTTCCATTCCATTGCTCTACTTTTCCATTGTTTTATATGTAAATGTACTAGACAGATGTGCTTGACCTTTGAGTTTGACTTTTTTTCTATTCCACTGCCTGTGTCTCATGTTTTTCAAAGCAAAAACACATTCTGTGTGAACGGCCCCTAACAGCTACATTTACTATACTGCACATCACTGCAAATTTCACATGTCTTTTCAACAGCATTTACTGTTATGTCAACTTCTGAAACAACAACATACGGTAAAAATGGTAAGTTACTAATAACACATTTTTTGGTTATTCTAGATAATTTTACATTTGAGAAATGATTACCTTTCTGAAATGTTATAACACCTTGTGATGTACTGTTTTAGATAAATATTAGTAAACCTCAATTTCAGCAAAACTGCCAACAAACATGATAAAGAAAACCATAAGTTCACCCACTTTTCCTTAATGGTACAAGTATATACATTATATAGTATAATTTTAAAAACCTGCACATAATTTATCTTATTTAGTGCAATTATCTTCATTCCCTTAATGCAATATAAACACGGCTTAAATATTAATAATTAATAATATAATTTAATTACATATTTAATGTAATTAAATGTATCATTTTAAAAGAATAATTAAAAAAACATCTTTTGACAGGCTCATGGCTTTATTTCTGTCTGGACTGATAGGATTGATCTGTATGTGCCGCTTTACCACCAGTAAGTACAATGTAGAGGTTTAATTGTGCATAAACTGAACTCCATGATATAGAAACATATAATAAAGTCTGTATCTCTGCAGGTTCTGCTGATGTTCTCACAGAGCTGAACTACACCTCCTGCCAGATGGAAACAACATCTCTACTAACTTCCCCAGTGTGCTCCTAAAACATGGATGACCTGTTTACTTTCTTATACTTTCGCTCACACACTGCTTTTAACATGCACACAAATCCCAACAATAAAGTTGACATCTGTAACAGGAACTGCAAAATGTTTTTGTCTGTATTTTTTATTATTGCTTTTAACTAAAATAAAATTAATTCATTAACATCTACTATGTCTACTATATCACTGACCATCTGAACTGCTTGATTTTGTTTGCATTTTTTTCATATGATTATCTGATTAAATTTTTTCATTAATGATCAAACATTAAGGAGCAAACTATTCACAATGGTATGTTAAAAAAAAAAGGATAAGCAACTTTCTTGGTGGCACAGCAAGTAAAAGCAACCTAAGTGCTTTATTGAAGGAATGATGCATTGACACAGCAGTTGAGATTAATATTGAATCAGAAGCAGCTGACATGGTTTTGGAGAGTTCATCAGTCAAACATTTATCAGACTGGTGCAAACTTGTCACTTCTGAGTTTGTGAGTCTTTTTGAACTATTCCTTAAAAGAACCAACTCATTAGAGTCATTTGCTTGTGAATTCTACTACAATTAGAAGCACTGTGGGGAAACACTGGTAAAATCTGTAAATCAAACTTTCAGGTCCAAAGAAGATGATAAAAGTATCCAAAACATTTCCAAATAACAAAAGGTCTTTACTCAACTAAATAACACAGATAAATACTGACAATGAGCAAATAAAACTTGTGAGCATAGTTTGAAAACTGCTATACTAGAGTACAGGTTCACAGTGAACACAACTGTGAGTGTGGCATCATGACCACTCTCGTCTTCATAAAACAGACTGTAGAAAGCAAATGGTTTCCTGTGGTCTGATGTGTAACTTCCTAATTCATCTATTGTGTGAGTCTGGTCTCTGTTCTCACACTCGCTGTAATGGAGTTGGTCATCTTCATCATTTTTCAGCTCCTGATGGAGGTTCAGTCTTACAGTAAGTGATGTCTATTGTTTAATTTTGATTTAATACTGTATGCTCACATTTGTAATGAAGTGTCACTTCTAAAATATTTCAACATGCTGATCAGTTGGCCACATGTGAACGTGTGTGATCTGACATATTTGTTTTTTTTTTTTTTTGCTGTAGAATATTTTGCATATAATTAGCAGTTGTCTTATTTAGTATTTAGTAATATACCAAATAAGATAACTGCTGATTATACACAAAATATGTGTCTGTATACATTGTCAGTTTAGAGATGTAATGTAGTGATTGATCTACTTTGGGTTGTTTCAGAATCTCCTACTGTAAAAGTATCTCCAGATGTCATAAGAGAGTCCAGCTCAGTGAAGATCAGCTGTGAGACACCAGCAAATGTTACAGTGAATCAGTGTCATTTCTCTGTAAATAGAGAAGAGAAGAATATAAAAGTCAGTCCATCATGTGAGCTTGAGCTCACTGGTGCTGAAGTGCTCAGATGGGCAGCTGTAAAATCACCTAAATCACTCAACATTTACTGTTTCTACACAATAAATGAGCAAGGAATTAATAAACCATCATCTGATTCTTCTCCAGCCACAGTGACGATTCTAGGTGAGATATTTCACTGCTGTTCTTGTGTTAGAAACTGTTATTGCAGTGTTTTTAGTAACTGGATCATTTGTCTTCAAACAGATTCATTTCAGAAACCCACCATCAGTGGAAATAATGATGATGTCCAGCCCATCATATCATGTGAAATACCACTTTTAGTCAAAGCTGATTTCATCTGTAGTCTCTACGCTGAGAATGACGCTCTTCTGTATCAACGTGTCTCTCAGAAGAGTCAGTCTGGAGGGAATCTTTGTATTTTTTATTTAAATCATAATAAACTCTTCACACGATCAGTGAACAGCAGACAGCTGATCTGTGTTTATTCACTCAAGACTGAACCTGAGATCAGATCACCACACAGTGACACACACACCATCAGAGGTGAGTTATCAACACTGTTATCATTATAAAAAATAAAAAATTGCATATGATTAGAGACCCCTGTATAATTTATATTAGCCAGTATAACTCTATGTAGGCCAGAAGGATATTATGAAATCACAAAGGGAGATTCGTCAATAAAACAAGTCAGTATCTTCAATAAACAAACTAATATGAGAAAAATTAAATGTGTAATAAGTCTGAATATATATGAATGAATGAATTATATGAATGTACCTGTGAAGGCTTGACTGTCTTCAGAAAAGATTCGATGGCATTTTGTTTTCATCTTTGCTCCATGTACTATCTAATACATTTGTGTTATTATTCGGAATACTGCTATGTCCATGGAGGGAAACAGCTCTAATTCAGCTTTTCCATAAGCGCCACTTGCTGTCATAGAGTGGATTTACACAGAGGTACATTTATATTCAAACTGTGTGCATTTTTTGTCTGGCCAAAAAATGGACCAAATTTGCATGCCCCGCTGTTAATTTTGACCAGTTGAAGTCTTAATTCTTGCACCAATTCTTTTCAGACAAACACTAAACCACAGTGTGACTTTAAAAAGTAAATAATCTGATATATTTAAGGAGAAAGGAAGAGCAGATTGAGCTAATAATGTCATCAAAGTTGAGATAAGAAAGCCAGACTATGTCTGACAAATCTACAGAAGCTGGAATTTATAAAAATCAATTGCCAATACAGTTGTTTGTGCGGTTGCTTTCCCTTCAAAATTACATTACAAAAACACTAAAAAGGACCAAACGTATAAATGTTTGTAACTTTATGAAGAGTGACTTTCCTCTAATCTGAGATCTCTCTGAACCTATTAACTATATTTTTGTTGGTCATTAGGCCCTCCTCAGGCCATGTTGAGAGTGTCTGCTTTAGTTATTCTGGAAACAGACACAGTTGAGCTGAGCTGTGAGAATACTGAAAATCTGAAGATGGAGATGTGTTACTTCAACATTAATGGAAGAGAAAGTAACTCAAAACTGAGCTCATCATGTCAGCTCTCATTCACTGGATCTCAGATCAGTTTTTGGTCTGGAGATCAGAGTTCATCTGTGACAATAACCTGCTTCTACACTGTGAAGAAGAGACAAGTTCATAAACCATCTGCTCACTCTGATCCAGTGACAGTAACAGTCCAGAGTGAGTTTTTATATATATGCATATGTTGAAATAACTGATTTACAACAGTAAAACTTAAAAAAAATAAAAATAAAATAATAACTATACGCATACTTGTATTTGTTGTGTGATATTTTCAACAGTGGCCTCTACTGGTAAAACTCTAAATATATTCCAATATTTAGGTGATTTCAAGTTACATCACTAATACGAGACATAGGTTTTGTTTTAGATTTTTTATAGTTTTTTTTTTTTTTTGTATTTGAAGAACCTTTACCTTCAACAAAAAAAACTTTGCTTTAAAGTTTGCAAATAATGTAAATAGCCTCCCTTTAATTCTGATAAATTGTCTCTAAGTTTCAACATCAACCATCACTGAACAAACTACAACAACCGTGAAAACCTGTGAGTAATTTAATTTGTAAATCAGTTATTCTTACACCATTCTGAATGTCCTTATAATGATTATTTGTTGAACATTTATTATACTGTGCATCACCAGATATTTTACAATGTCTTTTCAACAGCATCGACTGTAATGTCCACTTCTGAAACAACAACATACAGTAAAACTGGTAAGTTACTGATAACAGCTTTTCTGTTTTTTCCAGATTCAATTTTAGAAATGATTCCCTTCTGAAAGTGATTTCCCTCGCAATGTTATTTTTATATTAGTAGACCTTCATTCCACAAACCTGCCAACCATCATGCCAAAGGAAAGCACATTTAAGTTCATCCACTATTGCTTAATGATAAAATTATCAGTGTAAAATGAATATGCTGGATTTAAATATCATTAAAAATACAGCTGGAATCAATTTTCAAAGTTTATTTATAAATGGTAAGCAGCAGAATTCAACAAAAATGTGGTTCATTATGCTGCTTTTGTCAACATGGTTATGGGCCGTTCATAAAGAATGCATTTTTCTATTCCATTTTGCTACTTTTCCATTTGTAAATGTGCTAGACGGATGTGCTTAACCATTGCACTTTTGTCTTGTGTCTTTTGCAGTGTATGACTCATGTATGACTCAGCATTGTAGAACTGTGGCACTTAATTTAAAATGCAACTAAAAAAAAACACATCTCGAAACTTTGCGATATGTATATATATATATATATATATATATATATATATATATATATATATATATATATATATATCACAATGCAAATTAATTAAAAAAAGATCATTTGGGATCTATCATTTGTCAGGTGGACTGATGTATCTAAAACAACCAAATTAAACATAATACAGATAAGCATGGATTGAAGTGTTGGTTTTGTTTTGACACAGATACATGGTTTATAGTGCTGGTTTCCACTGGTGTTGCTGTAATTATGACAGGACTCATCTGTCTCTGCCGGTTTGCAAGTAAGTATTTTAATGCCAATGTCAATTTCTTTATATTTAAATGTGAAAATATATATATTTAATGCATTAGCTTATTGTTTTTTAGGTAAAAGAAGAAGAAAACTGTAAGTTTTTTTGCATGCATTCAAGTTAGTCTGTGATATGTGTTTTTTTTTTTCATTAAAAATATTTTTGTAGTCTAGGAGCTGATCTGATACATGCATGAAAATTGTCCATAAAAATCAATATTTTATTCTTAGATATAAAACTAGATCAAAAAAACCTGATGTGAACAGTCAAGAAATTAGTATGGTGAGTGTCAGTATAATATTTACAATAATAAATATTTATATTACACTATAATGAATAAGAACTGTCATAAGGGACTTGACCTTAATTATCCGTTATGTTATTTAGAGTTGTTCTGGGCCTGCAGAGACATATTCTCTGATCACTTCTGCACCAGTCACATCTCAGCCCATATCTGGAGGTAAGAGATCATCATTTTCAGGAAATGATCTCAGATCAATTAAAAACACAGTAGCTAACAGATGTCACCATGTGAGTTTAAAGTTACAAATACTGTTCAGTGGCTACAGCTTAGAAACTGGTACTGCAGCCATTTCCTCTTTCAAGTCTCTGAATATAAGTATTATTAACCACATTTTCTATTAAAGGAACATTTCACACAAAAATAAAAAAGTATTGATCATCAATGTCTCATTAAAGACAACAAACAGCTCCATATTCCGAGTTTTTAATACCCTCTTCATCATGCTGTTCTTTCAAAGGCCTCGAACACCCAAAATCACAACAGGACAGCCCAGCAGACGCCACAGACGCTCACTCAGTCATTACATCTGTAAATCCAATTTACCAGCCCTCAGGTAATGAAATGTTTCTCTCATTAAAGTGGTCATATCATGACGAATTAAATCTTTGTTCTTTTCACATACAAACTGTTAAAACAAACTGTGGTTTCCCAACTCAAAACTTCCTCTACAAACAAAAAATAGCATTTTCTATTCACAAATTCAGGTGTTGATAAACAGTGAGTGAAAATAGAGGAAAGAAGACAAATACTTAATTTATCACAACACTGCTGCACGGAATGAAGTGTCAAAAGCTTGAAATACACTAAAGTTTCATGACAAAGGGTTTGTTCATAAAGGCCAACGCAGGTTTTTATAAAATGATATGACTGGTTTAAACAGTTCTGCATTGCATTACAGATGTTTTTGTCAACAAACAGCAGAAACGGGGAAATAAAGAGGAAAAAGAGGTATGTGTGAACACTGCAACACATCAAATCCACATAACCAAGTGAGACATCCATCATTTAAAAAAACCCCACAGATTTACTTCATGTCTGTCTTTACTGTCTTTCTTTCTTCTTCCTTAAGAATGTTTATCATCTGTACTCCACGATCCCTGACAAACCAGTTCACTCAAATGCAGGAGATCAAGTCTACAGTTTGCTGAAGATGAACTAAAAATGCAATTATAAATGAAAAACGTTTAACTTCTTTCTCTTTGTGGTATTCTGTCTTACTCTCTGTAATCTTTGTTTAGATCAGTTTTTCAAGGCCCATCATGTGTCATTAGCTTACATCAGAGATGGCAGAGAGAATAAGATCCTGTATTTAGCATTTTTATATGATGTGATTGTTTCCAAGAAGTATGATCCTTCCCACATGCTGCTATGCGAAATACAGACTGAATGGAAGTTTTATTTTTAAATCATGTTCTGTCATCCTCAAACTTAAAAGAGAATTTAAATATTTGTCTTCAAATATACCTTTAAATATGATTAAGGCCTTTAAAAGTGTTATATAAAATATTCTTGTTCACACTCTATCATATACCTGGACGTTACATGTAAATGTTGCATTGCACATGTATGTGAGTGTGGTCTAATGATCTGAACTATGATCTACATACAACAGCTCAATGCATTAAATGGTTTCCTGTGGTCTAATCGTCCACTTCCTAATTCACACATTGTTTGAGTTTCATTCTGTCTCATTCACACTCTTATTGAGTTGTTCAACTAAATAGTTTTTGCCCCTTATGGAGGTTCAGTTCTAAACTAATCTTTGTAGTTGATTTTTTTACTTATGTAAATTAAAGTAAAGATGGATTTAAAAAGGTCACGTGAAAAATATGTTAAAAAAAATAAGGTATTGTTATGTCTTTAGTTGGTAGGTCAGTCTAACTCTGTGGTAGTGCTCTATTAAAGTGATGGAGTTATGATCACAATCCTTTCAGAGGAGTCCTTTCTGATAGCCTTTTTCACACACCTAGCAATATAAACAGGGTTCCAATGCCGTATGGAATTTGATTTGAATAATTTCTGAATACATGTGGTTCAAAAAGAAATAGAGTGTAGAAAAATGTTTGTGTTTTCAGATTATTGGCCATATTCTGTTTTCTAAAAAATAAAATTGAGAATTTCTATAAATTAATTTAGCAAAAGTGGAATATTTTTCATGTATTAAACATACTCTATTTCTGGTGATTAGAATATTAAGCTTTGTAGTCAAAAGAACCAAACATTTTTTTTATGTATTATTTACTTAACTATTATTAGCATTAACAATTAAATATTTTAATTTTTTTTTTCTTTAAATAGTTAAAATATTTTTTATATTAATGGTACAGGTGTTTTGGCACAAATTATATGTTCATTTTACAAAACTACCTTCCTTCTTTTTAGAGTTCTTTGCTCAGATCTGCTGTCGGTTAAAGTGAAGACCGTTGTACATGTGGTCACAC